>NC_141997.1:36126997-36491163 GCF_049901715.1 Pseudonaja textilis | reverse complement strand
GGCAGTGTTAGGAATATAAGTCACCTAACAGGTATTTGGGTTAGAAATATATAAACCAGGATAAACATTTTAAAACTGTATCTTTAAGAAAATGCAAAACTGTAATTAGGTGTGATTTCTCAAACAGCCATAAGATGGAGCCAGAAACCTGGGTTGCCTTAGCCTTAGTCTCAGAAGAGAGTGTGAGTAAGTCTCTGTTTCCTTCTGTTGGAGAGTATTGCCATTTTTCCTAATTGACTGATATTTTTGGATTTAATGTAAGTCTGATACTGAATTGTTTTTGACACTGGACTTTGTTATTGGATTATCCCTGGATGAAAACTGACTGATTTAACCTGTGAATGACTTTGTATTGCTTGTTTGGACTTTGCTTAAACCTTTCTGAAAGTAAAAACCTACATTTACTGTACAGTGTATCTGTGTGCTCTGTGTGTATTATTCCAACACTATTCTCAAATACGTCTCCCTCTATGCACTCATTCTCCTAACGGGGAATTACCTCAACAGGCAGCAATGTAGAAAATGGGTAGGTTTATTTTATATTATTTTCTCTCTTTCTTTCTAAAGAAATATGGATAGAAATTATGTGCCAAATCTATAATAGAGTAGATATCATTTTCAGTAATGAGTTTAGTTATATTTGCATTTTCTGCATATTTGAGTCAGAACCATAGTTTTAAAAATTCATTTAGAGAAATAAGTTATTAAATAAAACTGTCAGGTTAGAGAATATATATGTAATACATTTTCACACTTCCTTAGAAGTTTTAAAGTGACACATTATGCTTAGTAAATAAGCATACTTTTGCTTTTATTGATTTATTTTTTTCATAAAAGCTGCAAAGTGCAAAGTATTTATATTTTTACAGAAGTATTAGGGGCAAAGTAATGTAGTACAAAGAGATGTAATTGATAATAGTTAGATGTAGTCTGCAAAGAGTTCCTGAGCTATATTTAAGGTTATAATAAATAGAGGTAAATTGAGATTAGTTTAGATTGCATGTGTGAACTGAACTATACATATTATGTTTTCCTGTAACACCTCTAGGTCAAAAGACTAAAATAAATTGATAGAGACTAGACCATACAAAACAATCTGCCAATTCCTGGTTTGACAGTTGAAACAACACTTTAGTGTGTTCTAATTTATAAATGTATTTATGATAGCAATAGTAATAGCACTTAGACTTATATACCACTTTATAACGTGGCCCTTTCTAAGCAGTTTACAGAGTTAGAATATTGCCCCCAATAATTTCGGTACTGATTTTATCTATCTTGGAAGGCTGGAAGGCTTTGTCAACCGTGAACCAGTGAGGATTGAACTCTTGGCAATTGGCAGAATTAGCCTGAAATACTGCATTCTAACCACTGTGCCACCACAGTGATGATGGATAAATTCAATAGAGCTTCTATTATTTTCAGAGGCAGATTATCTGTGAATAGTGACAAATTTGTAAATCAGCTCTGGTTTAGTTCAGATCACTAGTACCAATAATCTAATTTAACCTCTCATTGTTTAGAAACAGAAGCAATTCCATTGTGTAAAGTCAGAAATGCAAAGACTGAGGTGGAAAATTATTTGGAGTTTGGCTCCAATTTGCCATTTATTTTGTAAATGTTGAGTTGCTCGAACGATAAAAATACACCCTTCACAGTTTACATATGATTCCTATGCAAGCATTACAAATTAACAGTGTTTCACAGTCATCCCAGTCTAGATGTTCTTGATACATGAATTTCATGGGGAACAGGCAACTTACTAAGATACTTTATATTCAAATTTAGACAATCTTTTCTACATCAAAATCATTCTTCCTGGAGTGTCCCTTGAGAAACTCTGCTCACACAACCCGATCTCAAGTTATGCTTGTGACTGCTACTCATTGGTAAAAATGTATGTTACTTCTAACCAAATACTTCAGACAAATAGCTTTGGTACCTTATCCACATCTATGTAATAGTTATAGTTTCATTCAATGGTATAAAAATATAAGGATAAAAGGATTTTGAGGGTATAGGTTCCCCTTTCGTTTTATGCCATCATACTCTTCCAGAGGTGATTAAACAGCAAAGTAGGTACATAATGAAATCAGCTTCCTATTGAGGCACATCAATTACCAAGACACCTACACAAAGGTACATGAATAACCCTTTGAAAGCCTTTTCAAGCTTTCAAAAGGATCAGAGATCTACAGCTCAAGAACAGCCCAGGAAGAACCATTACAGATATATACAGAGACTAGGAAGATCATGGCAGTGAAAAAGGAAGCTCATTTACATCTTTCATTTCTTTCTTGTTGACTATTATTTTTGGCCTACTCCTGAAGGGCTGCTAAAGTGTGAAGCAAAATGCTATTTTTAGTATTTGCGAAATACAATTTATATTGTACCTCCATGGGCAGGTATTTTATTTTACAATCATTTTTAAAAGATTTTTCTTGACACTCTTTGCAGCCATATTGTTCTATACTCTTCTTTGCAGTTATTCTTTGTACATTTTATAGCTAGACAGATTTTTTGTATCAGGTAGTTTCCTCGTTTGGTGGGGTTTTAGTTCAAATATTATTTTTGTTCCTCTAGAAGCAATAGAAAATAATTTCTTTCTTTTTTTCTTTTTCTTTTTGTTCTGTTTCAAAGGAACTATTTGAAACATTTGGAACTAAACTGAAAGAGGATTGTTCTCAGTATCCAAGTGAGATTTTCAGCAATGTTACAATAGGAGATTGGTAGAGAGAGGCATTGTGTTTAAAGGATATAGTGAAAAAGTTATCCTGTACAAATTTGATATGCATTATTGTATCTGGATAAAGAACAGTATTGTTTGGCAAATATACAATATATGCTCACATGATATACTTCAGTTTCTTAATCTGCTAAATATTGTCTTCAATAGATACATTGCATATAATGATTGTTCTTTTTCTTCCCCCCAATCCTCCTATGCATAATATATAGCAATTAAATAACATATTTTTATATACATGTATATTCAGGAGAAAAAATGTATAGTTTTTATTTCTGAGAGTGATTAATGCTGCAGATATAATCCTGCCTTAAATTAAAATTATCATCACATCGTATTGCTTTCCCCATTGCACTCAAATTAGTTCAAAACACAGCATGACAAAACTGTCTGCTCAAAGAATTAAGACATCTTGTCCGTAAGAACTCTAAAAAATGTGACTTAGAGATAGTGACACAATAGGATAACATGAATATTTTCCTACGAAAAAGATTGGCCTATATAGTTTTCTCGCTTTATCATTATTAATCCCAGTTTAATAATTTAAACTAGGCTAATCCTAGTTTAGTAATTAAGAAGGACTAGGAGTGACATGATAGCAGTGTTCCAATATTTGAGGGGCTGCCATGAAGAAGAAAATAACTTATTTTCCAAAGCACCAGAAGGCAAAACAAGAAATAACAAATGGAAAATAACCAAGGAAAGAAGCAACCTATAACTAAGGAGAAATTTCCTCATAGTGAGAATGATCAACCAGTGGAATGGCTTACCTTCAGAAGTTGTGGGTGCTCCATCACTGGAGGCTTTTAAGGAGAGACTGGACAGCGATTTGTCTGGTATGGTACAGGATCTCCTGCTTAAGCAGGGCATTGAACTAGAAGTCTTCCAATGCCCCTTCCCATGACAAGAACAAAGAATGAAGAATGAAGAATGAGGAGGAGGAGGAGGAGGAGGAGGAGGAGGAGGAGGAGGAGGAGGAGGAGGAAGAAGAAGAAGAAGAAGAAGAAGAAGAAGAAGAAGAAGAAGAAGAAGAAGAAGAAGAAGAAGAAGAAGAAGAAGAAGAAGAAGAAGAAGAAGAAGAAGAAGAAACAATTTCTCAACAATTAAGCAACTTTAGTTCAATAGCAAAATGGTGAAACAAAAAGAATAAACAGACATTAGTTTTTCATGCATTATGTTTGCACTTGGGTTATCCAATGCCAAATACTTTCCTTTGAAGTTGTTCCTTTGAAACAACTTTCAGATGGGTAATTTAAACACCACAGAAAGATATAAAATCAAAACCTACTTTTTAAAGAATGTCATTGCAGGTGTTGGCCTCCAGAAGTATGTCTTCAGGAAAAAAGCATATTTTCCTAGCTATAGTTATTATCTTGTGATTGGGAATGGAAGGGATTTGAATTGTTCTTTGTAAGTATGTGTATACTTAATAAGGTTTTCACATGCAACCTTCTGATGAAAGATTGGGGCAGGATTTGTTCTATTGAACATGTTCTTTTTTAAATAAAGTTTTCTAAGTTCCTACTTAGTATTTGAAATCAACCACCTTTTCTGAATAGTAAATAGATGAGGTAAATAAGTCAAGAACCTCCAGTGCTTTTCTGAGATTTCTGGCATGACTACTATTAATATATTAAATGAGTGGATCTGTTTATGTCTAGTCCATATCACATTCATATCTCTCTCTTTACACTGAATACATATTTTGGGATGTATAGCACTGTTTTCCTATGAACCATGTCATGAGTGGCAGGCCATCCCAAAAGATGAAGTTGTAAATACATTTTGATTTTTTTTTTCAAATAAATAATTATACAATGCACAAGTGCAAACGCTATGGCATTGCTATATTCTAAATGATAGTTTGGTCTGAGGGATATTTATATGGAATTTATGAAAATTGCATTCCTATAAATCTTTGGCCTGTGGTTAGTTATAGAATTAGGTTGATCTAATGATAGGAATATACAACTATGCTAGCATAATTGAACAGGACTGAGGTCAGTAGATCAGAGGCTTTCCAATGGAAAGACTACAGTCAAACATTATTATTAGTCATCACCAGTAATAGAAACATTTTGTTTCCAAGGTCCCACAACATATTATGATGCTGTTCTTCCAAGGCCAATGGTTCACCATTGGCTGTAATGGGTCCAAATGCTTATAAAATAAAGAATAGACATTTAGTTCTTGGATGTCTAAAGGCAGAAGAATCTAACAAAGATCTATTGAAATGTTTCTCAGCATAGATATAAACCAGAGATACTGTACATAATCAAAATTCCAGGAAAGCATGTTTCCCCTGATAGCATTGTTTGCAAATCCCAGATTTATCCTTTTTTTTTTTACTAAATTATATATAGTTTAGTGTGAAAAAAGAGGAAGGATTTTTTTAAAAAAGAATCAAGCTTAATGTTTAATGCTTCCACCTGCTATTTTGGAATCTGACCGTTCATCCATCAGAAGTTGCATTGTCTTGAAGTAGAGAGTCTATTAATGACATTATATACACTACCGACAAAGTAAGCTGACTGGACAGAAATTAGCTAGATGATTCGATGCTTTATAAGCAATTCAACGGATCTTTAAGGTCAATTTTCATTAAATGGAGAATAACACACTCACATGTCAAACAGGCAGCTCAGCCCTAACTGAGTATGCTCAAAACTACGTGCATCCATATGAGCAGAGGCGACTTCCCTACCACATGTCGGTCCAAGAGAGTCAGCATGAGAAAAGGAATTAGCAGCACTGATAAGGAACTGGATTATAGCTTTTGCCAGGAACAGTCACTGGAATCAATTCTTCAGGCTGTTACCAACTCTTATTCCAGACATAAGAAAAAGAAATGGCAAATAAGACTGCCACATGACCTTATTTCAACTTGCTGCACTTTTGGGGGATTTAATAGCTGTGTTATATATTCATTAGTTAATTTTTTTTCAAGGTTGTTGGCATTCATTTGGTTTGTTTGTTTCACTTGCGTTTCTTGCACTCTTTGAAATTAGTAGGAAGAAGAAAATAATGGAATAAATTGTGGATAATAGCACAATTTACAATGTCTTAATCATGCTAGCACAGTGGAAATCAGTATGCCTTGAGCGTTAGGGTTAAAATCAATACAAAGTAATTTCTAAGGTATATTGAAAAGCATCTATAATAATTGAGTAGATGTTAAATAGGGCAAAACTTTCTCTTTATAATGTCAGAAAAAAGAGGAGGGGGATGTTACATTTTAGCATATTTTTGGTCCACTTACTAATAAGTGGATTTTTTTCCAAGTAAGCAATTAAATTAAGGGTTTGAATTTGTCTGTGGTGGCTAGACACATTTTTTAAAAAAGAAAAATCCTTCATAAAATAAGATTAAATCCCTGAAGGTCAAATTAGGCTGCTTCTTTTTTTTGCATGTATGAAGCACCACTGTATAATTTTTAGAACTTTTTCTGTAACATTTCTGCAAATGTTGTATCAACGTGATCAGCAAACTCATTTTCTCTTATCCTCTAGCCTATCATTCCTTCATTTTAAACATAATTATTTTTTTCATAAAGTTGTACATTCCTGTGCTAAGATATATTTTCTCTACCTAATCAATCGATTCAACAATAAGCAATAAAGAATGGAACACTGAGGTAGTGCCATGCATTTGCAGAAATGACAGAAGATGTGGAAAATCAATACTAGTTAAATCTTATATAGCACAAATCCCATGTTCACATATTGGTATGCAAATAGAAGGGGATCTGGTACCAATGTCAAAATTGAATAGTCTCAGAGTGCTTCAGTTAACTGGGTTTTGTTTTATTCTCCTCTAGTTGTTTATTGTTAAGATGGTACATTCACATATTTTCTAAACTTTTAAAGTTATGAACCCAATTCCAGTGAATTTATTATATGTGCAATTTCAGGTCATTAACTAATTTACATGAAGCTCAATACTTCATATAGAATATTCATTTTAAGTGAGAAAATCCCCTTTTAAAATCAATTACAATGGCCTTCAGATAGTCAGTTCATTAACTCTATACCCTGAACAAACAATCTGTCTTTTAAAATACCAAAACATACTCTTATGAAAATCTAGGAACCTGTCATCTTGAGGATTTTTTATAAACCCACACTTGAGTATAAAGACTAGATAATAGATAAGAAACCATATCAATTTGGGATTGACCACATATACAGAATTAAGACAATAAACAGTAGATGGAAACTAACCAAGGAAAAAGCAACCTAGAGTTAAGGAGAAAAAATGCTAACAGTGAGAGCAATCAACCAATGGAATAGCTGGCCTTCAGAAGTTGTGAGTGCTCTATCACTGGGGGCTTTCAAAAAGAGATTGAACAATCACTTGTCTGAAATGGTATAGGATCTCTTGCTTGAGCAGAGGATTGGACCAAAAGACTTTCAAGGTGCCTTCCAACTCTATTATTCTATGTTCTATGTATTAACACTAGGCTATGTAAATGAATTATATATCCTAAGGTGGATAAGGAATTGTCACACACAGTGAGAAAGCAGGTGGCTCTAACTTGTTCCTTTTTTCCGAAAACATCATTGAACCTCTAGTTTTAATCTTCAGACATCTGCTAACTTCAGACCTTGGTAAATATGTTGCTTGGGCAGTCAGTCATGCAACAAACAAACAAAAGAAAACAAAAGAAAAAAAGTGCAAAACATGTTGGTAAGAAGGAACAGGACTGAATTCAGTGATCAATAGACTTCTTTTAATTTCCAGGACTTGGATAGACCAGAAGTGGTATTCAGCTGACCAGTTCTGGAGAACCGGTAGCAGAAATTTTGAGCAGTTTGGAGAACTGGCAAATACCAGTTCTCTGACTGGCCCCGCCCCCATCTATGCTCTGGCTCCTGAGTTCTGCTGATTGGCTGGATCTTCTTTTGTTGCCCTGCACAGGAGAACGAAGCTGGAAAGCAGGTTGGTGGGGTGGGGAGGGAATGGGGATTTTGCAGTATCCTTCCCCTGCCATGCCCACCAAGCCATGCCCACCAAGCCACACCATGCCCACCAAGCCACATCCACAGAATTGGTAGTAAAAAATTTTGAATCCCACCACTGCATCAGACATTCTATTTACAACAACTATTATTGCAAAATCAAGAGCATTGAACTACTCAGGTTCTCAGACAACATAGGAGGGACCAGGGAAAAAAATCAAAGAAAAGTAAGAACCCTTAATCAAATTTCTAGATGTTTGTAATTTTGTGAACACTGCAGGGGTGAGCTGAATGAATATTTGGTAAAGTCCTATGACAATAAATAATATAAAATGCCTGTGATAATTATTAACATATTCTGACAAAGAGATTCAATTGGCATGGACAACACAAGATAGATTATGACCAGATGGGTTGGTTGAGAGAAGAATGTCCTAGTTCGTTTTTGTCTGCAGTTAAGCTGGAATTGAAATTGAGAGGAATGTCAATGTTTGTTTCTTCTTTAACTTGGAATATCTAGTTCTCCATTCTTTAGAGAGGTAGGGCAACATGTATTTATTCTCCTTTTAATCAAAAGTATAAACTTCTTCAATCTTAACAAGTTCTAAGGGGCAATGGGGTTTTTACACAGTTCTGCAGTAATGAATTCTTCTAGAGAACATAAGGTGGAAAGAGCTATAGGAAGATTACAATGGAAATGTGATTGTATTGTAGTGGTGAGGTATTTGGTACTTTTTCCATTAAAGAATGTAAAAGCAGCACACCTCTGGGGTAAGATTATCTTTTTTTCCTCTATCAATCATTTTAGAGGATCTTGCTAGCAGCTCAGTTGGAGACTAAATCAGATCAAACAACTTTTCTGTAGCCTCAGATCTGAATCTCAAAATGAATTGGGCAGCTTCTACATATCTCTGTAGGGAACATTTAAACCAGTGCAATTTGATGGCATTTCTCATCAATCATTGCTGTTGGCAAAGTATAAAATCTGTGAGTTGGAAAACCTGGGCAGTTTACACATGGTTAGGCTAACTAGGGATCAGTCATTCTGGTGGCATCATATCAAGTGGCTCTACTTTGTGGGTTATCCAGAGACTACAATTACTTTCTGCCAGCTCCATTTATCTAGGTTTCTGAGAATTATTTGTTACAGAAATATTAATGGATGGGAAAGTGATACATTATCTGCATACATTCTCATATTTTCCACTACTTCAAACTATAAAATATTAGTTACTGCCCTTAGTGAGATACTCAGTCAGTTTTTACATATACATTTCTCTAGCAGTCTAGACAAGATATAGCTATAAAAGACTTCCTGTTTAAAATTCAGATTGTGATTTTAAAATGTTGAAATGTATAAGTCACCCTGTAAAAATGTTTATTTTTGAAGCGTGGCAGATCTATTTTGCAAATGAATGAAATATAAGGAAGGAAACGTCCAGACTCTAAAGTCCCTTCCAACTCATTTCACCCTGATCTGAATAACTGTCATTTCTCATTTGGGCATTTCTAAGATTGGAATGTATCGGTCTCAGAAAAAGCCAAGAGGAAGGAAGCTGGAAGGCAGGAGACACCTCAAGAAGCTAATGGTTGTTAGAAGCAGTGGTTGTCCTGGCTAGGAGGGCCTTCACATAAATTTATATTGTTTGCCACTTATGCCCATTCCTAGATCAAGGGGCCTCACAGTCACTCATGCCTTAGTCCCCCTCCCAATTGGAATATTGACATGTGTTCTACTTGGGGATGCCTTTGAAGAGATCCAGAAACTTCAGCCGTTGCAAAATGCAGTGGCACAGGCACTTAGGTATGTCTCTCATAGAAAAAACATATTGCATTTCTATTCTGTGAACTGCATCGGTTATCAGCTTATTTCCAGATCTCCTTTAAGGTCTTGATTTTGTCTTTTAACAAGGGCATGGGACCAGATTGTTTGGGGGACCATCTCTCATCAATTATATTTTCCCATTCCACCAAATATAGTAGAGCCTGCTTTAGGTTCCATCATTTAAGGAATTACATTTGGCAGGTGGTGGGCTTTTTTGGATGTGATGCCCATGTTGTGCAATATTCTTTCCCTTCACCCACCCCCAAGGTTAGATTGACATCATAATTCACAGATCTGGTTGTATGTATGTATGTATGTATGTGTGTGTGTGTGTGTATATAGATTTTTATACGTTTTATGGGCATTTAGGTTGATAACTATTTTAGGATCTTTTTTAGTTCCAGATCCTGATTGAAAGGCTGGATGATGTTATTACTGTACATTATAGGCTCCATAATCTTTTTTTTTAAATAACGGTATGAATAATAATCCAGAATATGCAAATCAAATTGTTATTTGTAAAAAGCACACATCAAATGTTTTAGCACTAAAGCTTAAAAGCTGGTGTTCTAACTTACATTTAAGAAATAAGCTGCATTTAATAAATTCATGCTCTGGGGTTGAAATGAATCCTGTAGTGCCATAGGACTGTACTTCATATGACAAAAAAAAGAAGAAGACTTGTGCTCTGATTACTAAATTTGACACTAAAGTGCCATCCCGCTGTGATGCATTTCGAGTAAATGCTATAATCACTTAACTTACAGATGCAACCATTCTTTATAGAATTAACATGATGAAGGGGTTTTCTTTCCATTGCCCTCCTACCCCAGTTGATATTGCATAACCTCATTTTTGTGCAATGAAACAAAGTTTCCAGTCACGCTATATCACTGGTTATCTGGATTTGCACTGTATATTTTTTCTGCAGAGATCGGGAAACAAAGATCATCCACATGAGAGACTGAAAGGCTAGAATGATATTGCTTAATATGAAAATTTGCAGTTGTCAATCACAGTAGGGGAAAAACCCTCCATAATTTCTAGTTTTTAGTTTTTAATAATTTAATATTTTAAAATAATTTAATTGTTTTTAAGAAGAGACAGGACAGCCACTTGACTGAAATGGGAAAGGGCTATCTGCTTAAGTAAGGGGCAGGACTAGAAGACCTTCAAAATCCCTTCTAGCTCTATTCTGATTGATTGATAGCATAGGCTCATTGGTGCAGTGTTATAACATTTTGCAGTTAAAATCTAGTTTGAAAATAATACTTAATATTTCATCCATACGTCGTTCAGTGACTATTGAAAAATTATGATCATTTTCTTTTAACGATCCCATAATCCCTTGCGGGATGAGGTCTGGGCAACTGAATGGAGCTAGCAGAGTGTTTACTGGCTGGATGCCCACAGCACGGGTGTCAAACTCGCTGCATCACATTGCCATCCCGTGACTTTTGTGATGATTTTCCCTTTCGTGGAGCAGGGGTGGGCATGGCCTGCATGGGACACCCCTGTTATACACTGCTACCTACATTGTATTTTACTTACAGTGTTTTTAAGGGGGCTTAATGGTTCAGTGGTTAAAGATGCTTAGCTTGTCAGCTGGATAGATGACAGGGTTCGAGACCTGAGGGCCACACAACAGGGTGAGCTCCTTGCTCCAGCTCCTGTCCACCTAGCAGTTTCAAAGCGTGCAAATGCAAGTAGGTTAATAGGTACCACTTTGGTGAGAAGGTAACAGAGTTCTGTGAACCGTTGTGGGGTGGAGGGTGGGCAACTGAATGGAGCTGAGTGTGTACTGGCCAGATGCCCTTCCTGTCACCAGTGCAGGGTTTTGTTCAGCAGATATATTCTCAGAGAGATAAATATCTGCCTCTACCTAGGATCAAACTCACAGCCTTCTGATTGTGAGGCGAGAGCTCCACCTCTAGGCCACTGCACCACTCCACTGTTGAAAATGACTATGATGCTGAACAAAGGAACATATGAACTGTCCTCCAAGTTACAGTGGTCCCACAGTCACATAACCACAATTCAGGGCTTGGCAATTTGCCCCCTCCTGCAACTAAACATAGGGATGCTACAACTGCCCTCATCTGCCTATCTTTCCCCCCTATCCTGGCCCACTAGGTCCCTTGCACCTGCTTTCCACCTGTTTGGGGAGCCAACTGAGTGGGAAACTTTGTGATGGGTGTTTGAGCATGTGGGAGAGGTCCTGGGAAGTCTGGCAGAGGCCCAGGCAAACCACAGAGCACTTCCTCAGTTCATATGTGACAAGTAAGATTTGCAGTGAGCCTACAATGAAATGTCATAAACAAGTTTTAAACAACAATTTCCTCTCTGTGTGTGTTCAGCTCAAGAAAAGCATTATTATAGATCAGGAACATTCAGAATTTGTGATCTTATTTATTTGTTCAAGATGATTTACTTGGCATTCCTTCCTCTCCCCCACACCCCATCCTGCAATAACAACCTTGTGAGTTAGATTGAGCTGGGAGACAAGTCCCAAATCACACAATGAGTTTGCATTGTTTTCAACACATAATCGAAGAACATAATTCACAAGACTGAATATGAAATTGCAGCTTCAGTCTGCTTAATGCAATGAATAGCCAGGTTCAGTCTTTCGTACAACCTGTTGAATAGCCTCATTTGATGCCATCCTGCCTTTGCTGGCCTTTGGTCCACTAATCACAAAGTAGGCTGCAACAACATTCAAGGAGATGAATGGGGACTAAACTTATAAACCTTGCACAATAGTTGACAGAGGAAGAGAGGATTTATGGTACTATATCTAGACAGGGGTAAGAAAACCGGTGTCCTTGACTCTGGAATTCAGCAGATTTCAAATTAAGCTATGTACAGCTCCCCAGCCATAGACTGAGACCTGCCAAAGGTTCTGTAAATCTCTTATGATATTATGAACTGTCACATTCTTGTCCTTCCATGTTTGATCGAAAAAACAGTGGTTTATAAAACCATACTTATTACATTTCTGTTATTCTCCCTCTAGCACAAAGATGAGGACTTAGATTTTGTCTGGGGCTGCAGATTGGATGATGTTTTGGCCATTGATGACCTGCTGCTGGTTCGCACCAGTTCTTGCAAACCGGTAGCTCCGGTGAGTAGTTGACCCTGCCCATCCACTGGTGCCCTTTCCTGTTCTGTATTTCGTTGTTTTTTTCACTTTGCACACCTCCGTTGTTTTACTCACCAGTGCTGACATAGAAGGCAAGTTTTTAAGCAGTAACTCAATTGAATTCTACTATATAGTGCAATATTAATGCAATATCAGGGGTTTTCAATTCAATGTATAGAATGTGAAGGATGTGTATGTTTATATTTATAGTCATAATGTACACTGAAGATGGTATTTAATTTCATTATACAAAGTGCAATGACAATAAGCTAAACTAAACTAAACTTAAAATAGGCAGTTTTTTAACGCTGCACGCATGCGCTCAAAGAACCGGTTGTTAAACCAGTTGCAGCCCACCACTGGTTGTAGTTCAGAATTTGTATCCTGGAGGGAATTGCATACTTCAATGTAATTCTTTACTCTTTCTACAGAAAGAGTACTGAGCCATCTCATCCTGCATCGTCCTGTATGTTTTTACTTATAGATATGTACATTGTCATCCTGTATAAGACATAGTCTATCTGGATATGTCCTCCTCCCACCGCTCTCTACAAGTACATGTATTATGGCTCGGAAAACAATTTTAGGAATGGGTTCCCAAAATGGCGTGGTGAGATATCTGGACAACCAACATTTGCTGGTTGTCACCTTTCAAGCCCTTCATGGCTTGGGACCGGGTTATCTGAGGGAACATCTCTTGCCAGTCACATCTACCTGAACCTTTAGAGCGAGGAGGAAGGGAATGTTGTAGGTCCCACCCCTGAGGGAGATACACCTGGTGGGATCCAGAAGAAGGGCTTTCTCCATGGTGTCTCCCTCTCTTTGGAATATAATTCCTCCAGAGATTAAAATGGCCCCCACTCTAGCACTCTTTCGAAAGGCACTGAAGACCGGGTTTTGCCAGAGGGCCTGGGGAACCCAGAGTGGGATGGAGCCCATCATGTGATCTGCTGTCATCAGGGTGTGGGGGGGTTGATTTTTTTATTTTTTTCCCCGGATTTTGTTCTATTGTAGTTTATTAATTTATTTGATTCTTTCTGTTAGTTTTTATTGTTTTATATTTTTATTTTTTTTGTTTTAAATGTGGTTTTACATTGTGTAAGCCGCCTCGAGTCACCTTGGGTGAATAGGTGGCAATATAAATTAAATAAATAAATAAATAAATAATTTCAACATGTTGACATTTAGGCTTCCCAGTCTAAAAAGGAGGTGGAGTAAAGATATGCAGTTAATGCTATTGCTATTCTCCCAGAATTGGAGAAGAGAGTTACCTCCTGCTATCCCCTGCCTATTTTTTTTTAGCTTAGCCCACTACATAGATAAGAGGGCACTTGTTTCTCTTAATGTCACATTTTCGCAATGTATTCATCAGAAAGATCAATTGCTCATTTGTAGAACCAACATAGATCAATTACCTCAATCAAAGGGACCTCCTGCATTTGATTCTAAATCTTTTCACTTCAAAAATTCAAATGCTAAAGAAATCATCTAACTCATCAGATTCTCCCATCTAAAGGATGCTGGGCCAGGTTAAAGAAGCATTTTTAAAAAATGTAATATAAGCTTAGATGTGTCCCTTAATATGGCTTCCCTACCTGGTTCTGAAATGATGATTGGCAGTTGAGGGAAGAAAATACTCCCTTTCCTCATTCTCTGTCTTATCACTCATTTTTAATGATAGAGAATTGTCAGGCTAATGTTAGCTGTCTAGATGCTGCATTGCAGCTGTGAATAGTTTGTGTATAGAGAAGGAAACCATCTAATTCTGAATCTTATATGCAAAGAAGAATCTTTAACTTTTAAAAGTTGACTAAGACCCGTCAATTAAAAAAAAAAAGATAATGCCAGGCTAGCATCGGTTTCTAATGAACCCTAAATCCCCATACGAATAAAATATGAAGAAGATGTTGTTAAACAGAGTACCATTTCCAAAGGAGCAGAGGCATGCTGTCTTGACATCTATCTAACCCATCTTTAAAGGGAATAAAAAAAATACTTGCAAATAAAAAGCAAACCCTGAGTGAATAACATGCAAGAATGCTGGATTTTCAACTTCGTGAACATGGCAGAGGAAACATGATTACAGAGTGCAATCGGGGGTGGGGCTTCAAAATTTTTAGCAAGGGGTTCTCTGCCCAGTTGCTGGGTAGGCGTGGCCATGGTGGGCATGGCCTAGTCAGCCTCCTGCACCACAGTGAGAGGGAGTATTTTTGCCCTCCCCAGGCTCCCGAGGCTTTCCTCGAGCCTCTGGGAGGACAAAAACAGCCTCCCTGGGCTCTGGGGGCTCTCTGTAAGCCGGAAACAGGCCCGTTTCTGGTCTTGCCAAACTTCTGGGATGCCCATTTTTCACCCTCCCCAAGCCTCCGTGTGTGCCCTGCACTTACCTGCTTCCGAAACAGGCTGCATGGGGACTCCTGGGAAGGGCGGAGTGGGGTGGGCATAGCCAGCCAAGGGTGGGATTTGGGGGTTCTCTGAACTGCACAGAATGTTGGCTAGAGGCTCTCCCGTGAACCCCCAGCAGCCCACCCCTGAGTACAACAATGATCTCTTATCACATTAAAGATGAAGGAACGCAGAATACAGAATAATAGAATTGGAAGAGACCTTGGAGGTCTTACAGTCCAACACTGCGCTCAAGCAGGAGTCCCTATACCATTCTAGTCCCTGCTTAAAAGCCTCCAGTGATGGAGCACCCACAACTTCTGAAAGAAAGCCATTCTACTGATTAATTGTTCCCATTCTCAAGAAATTTCTTCTTTGTTCTAGGCTGCTTCTCTCCTTGATGGGTTTCTATTAGTGACTATATCCTTTTTCCTAAATTTCAGCACTGGCAGATTTTATGAATCCTGAGGTTCTGTCTGCGGACATCCCGTATGCATTGTCTTTATGTTTACAGTTTAATTGATTCTAGATCTTGGGCTAGAAAATGACATCTTACATGATATTTACACGTACGGATTTTAAACAGCAACTTTAAAATAAATAGAAAACAATCATCTGAGAAAAGGCACATTCCTGCAAATACATATAATTGCCCTCCATCTGGCATGCATTTGTTTTCTTACATTACTAAAAGTAAATGAAAGATGTTGAGCTGGGCTGAAAGGGTGGTTGGAATGTTAAGTACTTAATAAGGAGAAAAACTAATCTAGGACATAACAAGATTAAGGGAAGAATAGCAATTAACACTGTATGAAATGTTTTGGGCTTTGCATTTTTGTAGGAATGTCAGTGGGACTTACAGAATATATGCCAGCCTATTTCAGCAACTTGTTTGGCTGCTGCTTTAGTATGCTTTAAAAGTAAAAATGTCAGCTATTCCTTCTTAAAAACTAATGAAGTTGTCACATAGCCATTTGTGTTTGTGAAGGTGTTGACATTACAGAGGGCTTACAAATAATATTTAATAATAGTTGCAATCCACATTCTACATTGCTGCAATTGTCTTAGGTCATTGCCTAGGCAAGTCTGATAGAATATGGAAAAAGCAATTCCGGTGAAGGCTACAGTAATAAATATTATGGATTTAAAAAGCATCCACTTCCAGAATTCCTTCATGGGATTTCTAAGCTATCAATTGGATGCAACACAGCCAATATTTATTACTTGTCTGTAGCCAGTGAATACTTTGGGGGGGGGCGGTTAAGTTCACTGTGTGGGAAACTCTCCTCTCCCCACCGCCCCGGAAGAATATTTTGGGGAAATATTAAGAAGCAAAATATTATATTTCCCTGAAAGAGATATGGAGAAACATGTTGTAGAGACAGAAACAAATCCCAGTTTCCCTGCTCCCGAGCAGAAACTGAGGAGACCAGCTTTTAGAAATGCACATTCGTTAATCCATTCAGAAAGACTTTGTCAAGACAGAAACTCAGATAAGCAACAAACAAAATTAGCTCAGACAAATGTCTAGGTTTTGCATTTCCTCTTTGCCTATAGAGCCAGCTATGACTCCTACATAATCCCGACATGACTGCATAGGAATCTGACGACACCCAATATAATATTAAAGGACATATTCTTGCACAGGAACAGGAAGCTCAAATATAAAGCCCAAAGAAGGCATAAAAAAATCACACCCACTCTCAACTCCATTTTGTCAGCTGCCTAGAATTACATGTGGTTCTGCTTCATCAATAAGCCTCTCTTTCCAATCAGCCCCCATGTTGTTTCCAGCATCTTTCTCCCAGCTTGGAACTGAACCAGATGGATTTTGTAGTAATTCCATTCCAATATGTGTTCAGTTATTAGATTCCTGTTTTGCCATTTATGCATATGATTGGTCTAACCTTGCAAATTTGTTCAGGTAAATTTCAGAGTGATAGTGTGTGTGTGTGTGTGTGTGTGTGTGTGTGTGTGTGTGTGTGTGAGAGAGAGAGAGAGAGAGAGAGAGAGAGAGAGAGAGAGAGAGAGAGAGAGAGAGAGAGATCTTTTGTTCTGATCATGGAAGAGGGATTTTGTTATGTCCCTGGAACTCTAGGAGTTCCCACTCAGGTCCGTTCACATTGCGGGGCGGTTTTCCCCCTCGCTCATTGGTTGGTTCTCCCCAGCAGCCAGCTATAAAAGCAGGCTGCGGGGTCCAACCAGTTGCTGATCGCTGCGAGCCAGTTCCAGGCTTGGCAAGCACGGTCAGTCCTTTATTGTTATAATAAAGTATTGTTGCACTAATGCTCTGGTCCAGCCTCTCATTACCCAAACTTAACACTGGCGACGAAGGTGGGATGGCTACCAGAAGCACAATGCAACCGCTGAGTCACTAGCCGCCGATCCGCAGCCAGAGAGAACGATCGGCCGGCGATAAAGCAACGCTGATCCGCAGCCAGAGAGAGCGGTCAGCAAGCAACGAGAGCGACGCTGATCCGCCGCCAGAGAAAGCGGTCAGCAAGCAACGAGAAGCGACGCTGATCCACAGCCAGAGAAAGCGGTCAGCCAGCAACGAAAGTGAGAAGCGTCTGTAGCCGCTGTTAGCCCAGCTACAGGAAAAGTGAAGCGCTGCATGAGCCGCAGCCGCTGCGTTTCTTTAGGCGCGAAATTCAAACAGCTGTCATTTGAATTTCAAACCTAAAAGTACAGCGCGGTGCTGTAAGTCAAGTCACTGACGCCCACGCAGGCACGAATTTCAAAACGCTGCCAACGGCTGGCAGCCTAACCTCGTGTTTAGCCCAGAGAGAGAGAGGATTGTGAAAAGCCTCTCCAGAGCTGAAATCACTTGCCTGCCACAGGCACTAGAAACCTTCTGCTGCTGCCCCAGAGAGATTTTTTCCACAGATTGTACAACCGATTTCCTCACTATGAATTCCAATCCAGTCTTCCCAGCGTTCAAACCGGATGAGGAGAAGTGGGAGTCATACAAGAACCGCTTTAACCATTACATCGACGCAATTGGGTTGGCTGATGCAGGGAGCACCGGAAAAATCATATTTCCTGATCTACTGTGGAGCCATCGTCTTTGACACTGCCACAGCACTCGTGGCTCCACGTGAGTTAAAAAATGTTCCATGGTCTGAACTGTTAGAAATCCTTACTAACCACTATTCTCCCAGACCTTCACAGATTGCCAGGCGATTCACCTTCCGTATGAGGAAGCAATCAGACAAAGAGACCATCAACCAGTACATGGCCGCCCTCAGGACCGCAGCACTCCATTGTGGGTTTGGAACCTACCTGGAGGACATGCTCCTCGATCAACTAGTCTGCGGGGTCAAGGATCTCCACCTCCAAAGGCGCCTACTCGCTAAGAAGGACCTCAACCTCGCACAAGCCGTCGAGGAGGTCCTGGCAGCAGAACTGGCAGCACACTCAGCCACCGAAATCCATGGTCCAACTTCCAAGCTAACGACAGTTCCAGTCCACTCCGAGGAGGTGGTAGTAGAGGAAGCCCCTAGTGATGAAACCGACATCCACCGCCTCACCAACGCCAGGCATCCGCAGGTAGGAGCCAAGCAAGAAAACATCAGTCCACCCAAGCACATCACCCTGTGCTTATCCTGTGGTGGATCTCATCCGAGGAGCCGCCTGCAAATTCAAAGGAGCCACCTGCAACATCTGCCACAAAAGGGGCACATCGCGAGAGTCTGCCAAGCCTCTCAAAACTCGGCACAAAGGCACCCTCCCTTCTCACATTCTGGACCTCAGAGGCAAGTATTGAACTGTCGCACTCACCACCATGCCAAGCACACTTGCCATACCATTAGTAAAATCTCTCTCTCCGTTTTGTTAGAAGGTAAACCGTGTCGCATGGAGGTTGACACAGGGTCAGCGCTCTCAATTATCTCGTGGAGCACCCTCAAGAGGCTACAGCCCAGTCTATCAACAAGCCGGCTCCAGAAGTGCCAGTTTAGCCTGAAGGACTACCAGGGGAAGATCATTCCTGTAATCGGCAGAGGCAAGTTCCTTGTCAATTTTAAAGCTTTCAAAGGTCACCTACCTCTAGTGGTAGTTAACGGCAATCTCCCCACACTCTTGGGGCTCGATTGGTTTCCCCATCTCGGCCTAGGGCTAACAGGAGTCCATGCTGTCTCAACCTCTGACACTGACTCCTTATTCGCTGATTACTCAGATGTATTCAGCGATGAGCTGGGGTGTTATAACGGTACCCCTATCTCATTCTCAGTCGACCCCCAGGCAGTCCCAATCAGGCTAAAACCGCGTAGAGTCCCATTCGCTATTCGGCCAAAACTAGATGCAGAATTGGATAAATTATTAAAACAAGGGGTCATTGAGCCAACAGATTTCGCCAAATGGGAGACGCCCATTGTCACACCCTCAAAAAGACGGTAGCCTGAGAATTTGCTCGGACTACAAGACCACAATTAATAAGTTTTTACAAGTGAGCGCTTACCCAGTGCCCGTCATTCAGCATTTATTACACACTTTTGAACCTGGCAGCATTTTTGCCAAATTGGACATGTCTCAAGCGTATCAGCAGTTCCCTGTTGACAACCAAACAGCGGAACTCCAGACCATTGTCACTCACAGGGGTGCTTTCCGGTGCAAGCGTCTCCAATTTGGCGTAAGTGTTGCCCCAGGCATTTTTCAATCCCTCATGGAGCGGATTTTGCAGGGCCTCCCTGGTGTAGTACCCTACTTCGACGACATCTTAGTCTCGGCCAGGGACAGACCCCAACTCTTCCAGAGAGTTCGAGTGGTGTTAGAGAGGTTCAGACAGCATGGCCTCAAATTAAAAAAAGAAAAATGTGCCATTGCCACTAGACAGGTGGACTTTCTGGGTTATAAAATTGATGCCTCAGGCATTCACCCCCTGGAGTCCAAGGTTAAGGCAATTCACGAGGCACCCACTCCAACCTCCAAAACTGAACTGCAGGCCTTCTTGGGGCTATTGAACTTTTACGCGTCCTTCCTGCCCCATAAAGCATCAGTGGCAGAACCCCTGCACAGACTATTGGATAAAAAATCACCTTGGCACTGGGGTCACAAAGAAGACTCCGCTTTGCGCCACAAATCACTACTCACGTCAGAGGCGGTCCTTATTCAGTTCGACCCCAACCTTCCATTAGTGCTAGCGGCAGACGCATCCCCTTTCGGAATTGGGGCAGTATTAAGCCACAGGCTTCCCAATGGCTCCGAGGCTCCCATCGCTTTTTCTCCAGGACGCTCTCTGCAACAGAGCGCAATTATAGCCAGATCGATAAGGAAGCTCTAGCAGCTGTCACAGCAGTGAAGAAATTTCACGAATTTCTCTTTGGCCACTTTTTCGAGCTGGTCACGGATCATAAGCCTCTCCTGGGTCTACTAGCCGGGGACAAACAGACCCCTCAAGTCCTCTCTCCTAGAATGACGAGATGGACCCTTTTTCTAGCGGCATACTCGTATAGACTCATACACCGCCCAGGTAAAACACTGTCCCACACAGATGCCCTCAGCCGCTGCCTCTTGCCGGCTCCAGCTGAAGACCCTGCTCCGGTCCACGCTATCTTTGAGGTCACCCAATTGGACCTCCCCATCACTGCCCTTGACATTGCGGCCAAATCCAAGACTGACACAACGATCGCCCAGGTACTGGACTGGGTGAGGAGGGGGTGGCCGGGCGGTGATGTTGAAAACAAATTTACACCTTTCAAGACCCGCCTGCAGGAATTATCCAGTTTGCAGGGCTGTCTGCTGTGGGGCACTCGAGTGGTCATCCCGACCTCACTGCGTACCCGAGTTCTGGAGGCGTTGCACGAGGGGCACCCTGGCATCGTCAGAATGAAGGCATTAGCACGCAGCTACGTATGGTGGCCGGGCCTCGACGAGGACATCATCAGATGGGTAAGCTCCTGCAATCCCTGCCAGGAATCCCGTCCAGCTCCTCCAATTGCCACCCCTACTAAGTGGGAAAGCGCCAGCGCTCTGTGGTCCAGAATTCACATCGACCTAGCCGGCCCATTGCACGGAAAATGTTCCTAGTGGTCGTGGACTCCTACTCTAAATGGATTGACGTGGCACAACTATCCACGACCACCACACTAGCGATTACCAAGGTATTAACTCGCCTGTTTGTAACACACGGGCTGCCTGACTCCATTGTTTCCGACAATGGCCCACAGTTCGCGTCAGCTGAGTTCAGCCGTTTCGCTGCCAACCTGGGCATCCGCCACATCTTCACGGCCCCTTTTCATCCTGTCAGTAACGGATTGGCTGAAAGAGCCGTTAGGACCACTAAAGAAGCCCTAGCTAGGTTCAGCAAGGATGACTGGCACCACAAACTCTCGCGTTTCCTGATGAGCCAGCACTCAACTCCGTGCTCAGTCACCAATAAGTCCCCAGCTGAGCTCCTGATGGGCAGGCACCTGAGGACTGTATTGGACAGACTTCACCCACATTACTGCCCTGACTCTCCCCTCGCTTCCACATCGGGGGTTAGACATTTTATCTTACAGGAACCCGTATTCGCGAGGAACTTCACTGGAGACCCTCTGTGGATCCCGGGCGAGATCGTGGCCATCACCGGACCCAGGTCATATCGAGTCAGACTGGAGGACGGCCGAATATGGAGAAGGCACCTGGACCAGCTGCGAAGGCGTCACAGCACCCTCATCAGCAGTGACCCAGAATTACAAACCGGAGCGAGGCCTCAGCATCAACCCCACATCAGCATCCATCCCAGTGACCTGCTTACACCAGCAGCCGTTCCAGGGAATCCGGACACGGACAGCGATGTCCAGATGGCGGACCAGTCCGAACCAGTCAACGGGAGCACGTCCCCAGTGACCAGCTCTACGAGTCCCGAGCCAACCCGAACCGAGGCGCGCGTTAGTGACACTCTGACCGATTCTGCCTTCCCCTACAGACTCTGAACTGACAGACAACCCACCAGAGCTGCGCCGTTCTGGGCGCCAGCATAAACCTCCTGCCTACCTCAAAGACTATGCGTGTTCGCATCTGGGGGAAGGGGTGTTATGTCCCTGGAACTCTAGGAGTTCCCACTCAGGTCCGTTCACATTGCGGGGCGGTTTTCCCCTCGCTCATTGGTTGGTTCTCCCAGCAGCCAGCTATAAAAGCAGGCTGCGGGGTCCAACCAGTTGCTGATCGCTGCGAGCCAGTTCCAGGCTTGGCAAGCACGGTCAGTCCTTTATTGTTATAATAAAGTATTGTTGCACTAATGCTCTGGTCCAGCCTCTCATTACCCAAACGTAACAGATTTAATCTCACATCCTTCACTTCACCCTAAGTACTTCCATCAAATTGTAGCAAACTTTTGAGTAATGAGGGACAAACAACCTAAATTATTCTTTTAAATGGCATCACATTTGCACCCTACTGCCAAACAGATATTGTTTAATCATACTTCTCATCATGCTGTCTCGGCCTTATGGAACTCTGCAGCTGTGCAAAGCGGAATTAAGTGCCTGTGGATTTGCGTACATATGGAGACAGCTAAGATCAGCCTCTCAAGTAGACACTTCAGTCCTGTAAAGTCAAAAGAGATTTAAAGATCAGAACAGAACTGGTGTATTCATGTTCCTGCATATTGCAAATCACTCCCCCCCCCCCAAAATATTTTGCATCAGCTATCACCCTAACTTATGGATAAGACAAATTATAACATCTAAACATGACGAGTATAAAAATCAGCTATTTTACACTACATCGATGCAACATTGCATTTACAAGGAACTTCACTGAAATTTGGTCAAGAAAGCTGAAAACTGAGGAGAAAAGGTGAAACAAACAAATCTAAATCTGACAGAATCTTGCTGACTGTCCTTTGGTCAAAGTACAAAAATATGGCAGACTTTCAGAAAAAAAATTCAAAAATCTACAATGGGTTTAAAACATTTATTATTGTAAGAAATTGACATGTTAATAAGTCCAAAACTGATTTCAGTTATTCTACACTAAAAATGGCTATAATGATCAGCCCACCAGAGAAAACGGTGGAAGTCAAATAGTCAAACCTCTTTTTAATTCTTCTTCTCCTTCTCCTTCTTAAAAAGTAACCAAACCCAAGACAATAATGCTGCATTGGCTCTAATCTAGCCAATTTGACCTTTGTATATTAAATGCAAATAAATGCTGACTTTCTTTTTCCATTCGGTGATGATCTTTCGGTTATTCTTTGAGACTTCATAGTTTGGCAGAGATGAACATTTCCTTAAAAGACAGCCATTTTTTTTTTCTGACAGCAGGAAGTGTATTTATGCTTTCCATTAAAAAGAAGAAAAAAAAACCCTAAATAAGCATATGTGTTAGATTGAGCAATACTTGTAAGCATATGTGTTAGATTGAGAAATGCTAGTAAATACCAAGTTTAGGCTTATATTTTTTCCCCTTTATTGTTATTGCTGTGAAGAGAACTTTTACAGGATGTAACATATGGTTTAATGGTTCACCTACTGTTTTTCAATCTTTTGAGGTGAGTTAATAGTATTTGCATCTGTTATACATCTTCAGTTGTTAGTAAAATTGGTGATCTTATTTTTTTCATGAATGCTTCCTCTTCAGTTATATAAAAGATAAATCTTCATGCCCGTATTGCAAATACTTTCCAATAATGAATGTTCAGTGAAAATATGTTTTAGACTTAATATAACATAATTAAGTCAAATACAGATTGTTAGTTGCAAAGTCATGTTCGACCCATCACGACCCCATGGACAACATTCCTCCAGGCCTTCCTGTCCTCTACCATCTTCTGGAGTCCATTTAAGCTTAGTGACTCCATTCAGCCACCTCATTCTCTGTTGTCCCATTCTTCTATTGCCCTAAATCTTTCCCAGCATCAGGCTTCTCTCCAGTGAGTCCTTCCTTCTCATAAGGTGGCCAAAGTATTTGAATTTCATCTTCAGGATATGGCCTTCTAAAGAGCAGTCAGGATTGATCTTCTCTATGACTGGTTTGATCACCTTGCAGTCCAAGGGACTCACAAGAGTCCAGCACCAGAGTTCAAACGCCTCCATTCTTTGGCACTCAGCCTTTCTTATGGTCCAAATTTTACAGCCATAGATTGCAACTGGGAAAACCATAACCTTGACAATACACATTTTTGTTGGCAGGGTGATGTCTCTACTTTTTAGTATGCTGTCTCAAATACAGATAGTGTTCACTGAATGACCGCTCATTCAGTGACTAAACTTGCAATAACGTTAGATAGATAAAAGGGATTTATGAAAAGTCCTTACAGTTTGTGGCCATTGCTGGGTCCCCACATCCACAGCATCATGATTCTGACACTTGGCAATTGGATCACAATTACACCCTTTGCAATATCCCATGGTCACAGGCTTACCATTCATGGACTTCACTGTCAACTTCTAACAAGCAAAATCAATGGGGAAGTTGGCAGGACAATACAAATGAGAGTCATTTATTGGTATGGTATCATATTATACAGAATAAATTATATATCACATAAAAGATTAGGATTCAGTTTTGCAACCCTATGAGGCAGGGGTGGGATTCAATTTTTTTTACTAACAGTTCTATGGGCGTGGCTTGGTGGGCTTGGCAGGGAAACGATACTGTAAAATGTCCATTCCCTTCCCACTCCTGGGGCAATGTTACTTCAAAATCCCATTCCCTCCCCAACCCACTAACCTGCTTTCCAGCTCCCTTCTCCTGTGCAGGACAACAAAAGAAGACCCAGCTGATCAACTGGGACTTGGGAGGCAGAGAATAGATGGGGGTGGGGCCAGTCAGAAGTGGTATTTGCCAGTTCGCCAAACTACTCAAAATTTCCGCTACTGGTTCTCCAGAACTGGTCAAAACCTGCTGAAAATCACCTCTGCTATGAGGAGCAAGCAGATTTGATCCCAGAATCTCTCATGGAAAGATGGCTAATAATCTTTTTAAAAACTCCTTTTGTATTTTCTATGAATCTATTTTTTTCTATAATGGAATGGGGGAAGAAATATACAAACAAAGACTTATAAAGGGACACAAGTTTTGAAAATGAATGCAGTAGATATGTTACTCTAATGTTTGGCTGTCAACTTACACTTACTTAAAGCAGAATTATTTAATGCTTCAGTGATAAATTTAGAATACTGGCTTCTATGGAATTTAACTATGAATTTATCTAATCTGAAACCACACAAAATTGTTTCTGCCCTTCTTAAACTATGTAAAATAGTTTCTTACTATATTTTCTTATTAATTGCATTCACAACTGATTGAGTTGTAATCGAACTACAACTCTTTTTACAAACTGCAATCCATTGAAGTCTAAACAAAGAAACCTAAAACTAGGAAATATATTGTGGGCTAGAACATAAATTACTATGACTTGACCCCCTTGTATAATTTTCTAATTTAAAGAAAAGAGGAACAAGTTTATGTGAGCCATTATATCGCAAATTTCACATTGCCTTGTGATTAGTGTAAACTAAAAAGCCTACGAGATGACTGCAGAGAATTAGAAATATATTTTTGTTGTTCTCTAGTAGTTGTCCAGATTTTTGCAGTCCAGATATAGCAGCCCTAGTTCGCACAAGGATTAAGACAATTCTCATCTAATCTCATCTCTGGAATCTGGTTTCAACAAAATGCATATGTGCAATTAAGACAGGGTAACACTTCTTCTATGTACAAATATCTGCACACATCAGTTTAACTTCTTCATTTCAATTATTGGAAGGCTCTGGAACTGAAAGAAAATACATTGAATAGGCTATAAGATTACAAATACAATTTCTTCTCACAACAGAAATCTACAGGGTCAAGGTGATGAGCCTCTTGCTTTAAAAGGCATACGTGTATCAAGATATAAGATTCCTTGAACCACCCAGTCCACATTTTTGGAATTATATTCTGAATTTATCACAATGCAGTTCACCCAGTATTAAGCTGTAAATCAATCAAAATCTCTCTCTCTCTCTCTCTCTCTCTCTCTCTCTCTCCCTCCCTCCCTCCCTCCCTCCCCCCCTCCCCCCTTTATGAAGTTATGCTATGTCAGATTCTGGTCCAAACTAATCTTTATCTAGGATTTCTCATCTTCTTAACATTATGGTAGCCACCACTTTGGAAAAAAATAACCTTCCCTGGCACTTGGGTTGCACTGAGATGGTCACAGATTGTGTTGTCCTTTCTACTCAGGCTGATATTCAGACTAATTTCTCCCCTCCCTCCCCCCATTAAATTGCTTTAGTCCAGTGGGTCAGATGAGAAGGAAATATTCCTTTTTGCTGATAAACATGAGAAACTCTAGAAAGTTCTTTAGTATTGCACTTCAAGACTAATTGTTACACATAATTGTCCTGTAACTCTGAAAAACCTGAGCTTGTGGTGTTTGAATATTTCAATAACTTTTAGTTTTTTTAGCACAATGTATACATTTATATACTCACTTGTGGAAGTCTGTTAGTATATGATCATAATGCACTTTCTTTTTTATGTTACAAAAAGCAGTTGCCATGTCTATCTTTTCCTGATACTCTATAATAAAGGAATGTAAGCCATAAGATCCAGCCCATGTGGCATATAGCTAGGAAAAACAGGAATTTAAACCCTAGATCACTGGAAGTCATTAAGTTGACTCCTAGACATTTCCGGTGTGTTATGGCTCATTATTTATGCTCATCTGTCGGTTAACTAAGCAATGTCATGTCACATGTATGAAATGCCAGATGTTCTGGATACAGTAAAAATTTATAAGCTTCCAGCTTCTCTTTTCAACAGGTAAATACAAGAGAGAAAACATCTCAAGTCTAATCCCTTTGAAGGTACTTTTTCCCCAGAGTTCCATCAAAGTCACAATTACATACTATTTAAACATGATACAGTTTTGTCATGTTTCATTGTAAAAAAAAAAATGCCTTTTGCCTTCTCTTACCATATATTTACTAGAATTAGGCACTCAGTTATCTATCATCTATCTATCTATCTATCTATCTATCTATCTATCTATCTATCTATCTATCTATCTATCTATCTATCTAATCATCTATCTATTATCTATAAACCATCTAATCTATCTATATATCTATTATCTATCTATCATCTATCTATCTCTCTATCTATCTATCTATCTATCTATCTATCTATCTATCTATCTATCTATCATTTATCATCTAAAGTTATAAAATGATAGATATTTGGCCATGCTATTCAATGCAATTTTCTGTTATGGCTAATATATGTGGTCCAGTGTTCCCTTTCTAGAGAATACAATAAAAGTGCTTAGATAAAAATATTATACTTCTCCTCAAGACCTCCCTACTGCAATGCAGAATACTATGCATCCAGGGCATATAATTTATCCCCATTTCTGCATGTAATCATTCATCTCACCTGACAGGTGATATCATTACTCCTTCATATGGTATCTCCTATCAGGTGAGATACTTTAATGAGATTTAGCTAACATACTATACCTTTCCAGGTGATTCAGTGGCTTAAAAGGTGGTGGAAAAACTCTATGCTCTAATGCAGGGGTGTTAAACTTGCGTTGTCATGGCAGCATCACATGATGTTTCATGACTTTTCCCCCCTTCGTTAAACTGGCCATAGGTGTGCCTAGTGCATGGTGCATCTGGCCTGCAGGCTGTGAGTTTGACAGCCCTGCTCTAAGGATTTGAGTTCTACCATCATGTGATGGAGTGAGCTCCCATCAGTTGCCTTGGTTTCTGCTCACCTAGTATCTCAAAAGAACTTATATCTTCTTCTTCTTCTTCTTCCTAGCGTATTTCTGCAAGTGCATGGTCTGCTTTTCAGATTATGGAGCACTACTTTGCACAGTCAGCTGAAACTCAAGGGCATAGGCCCATGGCTTGCATATCTTTGTTGATAGTGTCTGTTTTGAATTCCCATGAGGTTGCTGGCCACTGACTTCTAGTTGGTTTCAAAAGCACCTTACATGCAAGTAGATAAATAGGTAGCATTTTGGTGGGAAGGTAACAGACTTCCATGTTTCACCATATACTCTGTGCTGCAGCATGATGTCATGTTGGATACAGGCAGTGGTGGGATTCATTTTTTTTTTACTACTGGCTCTGTGGGCATGGCTTAGTGGGCATGGCAGGGGAAGGAAAGTAAAATCTCCATTCCCACCGCACTCCAGGGGAAGGTTACTGCAAAATCCCATTCCCACCCCACCTCACTAACCTGCTTTCCACCTCTGTTGTCCTGTGCAAGGCAACAAAAGAAGACCCAGCTGATCAGCTGGGACTCAGGAGGCAGAGAATAGGTGGGGGAAGGACCAGTCAGAAGTGGTATTTGCCAGTTCTCCGAACTACTCAAAATTTCCACTACCAGTTCTCTAGAACTGGTCAGAATCTTCTGAATACCACCTCTGAATACAGGGCCCCAAAATGTCTTCAGAAAGCACTTCTCAATGGCTTAAAAAGTTGGGTATGATCCACAGGGATACTTTACCTTTTCTAATACCTTTCAACAGAATAATCATGCAGGAAGCATCTTCAGTCTTCCACTTGGTGCTGAAATATAAAGCTCAGCATCCTTTACTGCTAAATATGCTGGAAGATGCTCCTGGGATATAGTTCAGCAGTATCTTGATTGACACAGATTCCTTCCTTATGCAGATCTCAAAATTTGGCAACTATCTTTATTGAAAGTATATCCCATGCATTTAGGGTACATACTTCCCAAATAAGCTTGTTTGGCATCAGCTCAGCCTTGACAAATTCTCCTGATTAGCCATAATCCAGGAGGAATTTAGAACCCTTTTGAAGGTCATTGACTAAAGAAGTGCAAAAACATTTAGCAGATGTTTTGCTTTGAAGGTGATTCATCCATATATTCTACAAGATGGCTTTTACTTTACAGATTGGAGTAATCACATTACTTCTCTTTGGTTGCTCATCTGCTCCTACAGTGATCTTCTATGGAGGCTCAGAAGACACTTGCCTTGAAGCAAAGCAGCTGGTCAAGACAGATCAGGTCCACTTGATACTTTGTGAGGCACAACATGTTACCTATTATGCTTCACTTCAAATGGCAAGGCAAATCACATCACTTTCAACACCTGATGTGAAGCATTGAGGCAGATTATGCCTTCCTTGCACAAGGCCACACATTTGCTAGCTGCAACCCTAAAGGAACATTCCCCATATTTTTGAGCAGTCAATTCTGATTTCTTGTCTTCTAAACTATGCATTTTTCTTCTTTTTTTTTACTGATCAGTAAGCATAACTTTGTTTCTGCTGAAGAATTTGAATGGCAGATTGTAATCTAGTAAAAGCATTGCAAGGTTTGTAATATTGACTTATGGAAAGTTTAGAGTTATAGGGCTATTCTAGCAGAATATTGGAAGCAAGCAATGTTGGAAGCATCACTAAAAAAACACAAGCTTTTGATCTTGGTTTGGTGTGATGATGAAAACTTTGTTTTCCCTTAAAAGGAACTATGCTAAACAGCCTGTTATCTTTTTATTATACACTCAATTTATATAATTATTTTCATCATTTCATCAGAGAAGAGAAAAAGTTGCAATTCCATAAAGAACATGTGACGAAAAGTAATGATAGCATTTTGCTCAGTTCTGTAACTCACAGCATAAAATGTAACATAGGGTTGATCAAGTTTACTACATTTTTAAACAGATTGATAAATCCTGCAGATCAGTTACAACATTAATAGGCATCATTTCTATTTATTTGACTACTAGCTCTGTACCTGTGCTTCCCTATGAAACTATGGGATCGGGCTTAGTTTTTGGGGAGGAAAATAAGGGGGGGAAATTGTGCCTCTGCCCACCAGTATCCATCGGTATTCATCTGGCTAGCATCCAGTCAGTGTGTGAGACAATTTAGGGCTGTTTGGAAAACTGAAACAGTATTTGCTGTGTGAACAAGAAGGAGACAGCAAGGAGCTTGGGCATGGCTTAGCTCAACTGTTCTGTACTAAAGCTGCTTGGTGCTTTGAAACTGAAACTCCTCTCCTCTGCTTGTGTTTTGCATTTGGAAGAGATTTCTTTTCAGGTGGGGAGTGGGAGTGGAACTCCTTAGCATCAGAGCATGTTAATAATAATATAGAAAATACTAATGCTCTGATGGTCATTTCAAAAAATCCTTTCTTAGTGTGCACCTAGAAGCCAAGAGTAATGAACATATGTGCCAGATTTCAAGTTTGTACGCTTTACAGTTCTGGAGATTTGTGATAATGCGTGAGTGGTATTTCGCTTTTATAGTTCTGTAACATCTCTGATGTATAAGCTGTATTATTAACAGGAAGCTTATAGGTAGAATTCAAGTTATCAGTTATTATTTATAAAGCTCTTCATGGTAATGGCTTTCTACCATGGAGTCTGTCCATCTATAAGATGTAACACAGAATGTTTCAGGTATCATCAACATCTTCTGATAGGACCCAGGGGACATGCCTACCTGTCTTATAGGACATGTTGTCTTTTAACAGCACTGTTATCCTGAGATCCAAGCAGTTCCAACCCTTCTGTCTTTCAGAAGTGTCTCAAACTGCTCGATTTTACTCTAGGCATTGGAGTAAAGGTTGGTGTGGATCCATGCTGGGTTATTTTTTAACTGTTATGGTGTCTCTTCATTTTTCCAATTGTTTAGATTATTATAGTCACTGTCATTCGAAGTGGGTAACTAAGTGGTGGATGGACAGATGGATGGAAGGACAGACAGACAGACAGAAAGACAGACATGCAAAACAAAGAAATTTAAGTGGCCTATATCTAATATTAATATTCTGGAATACTACCAACAAAAGAATGAAAAAAACATCATAATAAAATTAACAGTAGTATTATTTAAAAAATACACACTAGTTTTTATACAATCCTACTAACATGTTGGATCAAATTATACTTTTCTTTTAGTTTGCTTAAATAGGGAATGGCAAAGTTGGCAGAATGATAGAGAGAGAGAGATAGGGTAGAAAAATAATAGCAATAGCAATAGCACTTATATACCACTTTACAGTGCTTTACAGGGGATTTACAGAGTCAGCATCTTGCCCCCAGCAATCTGGCTCCTCATTTTACTGATCTCAGAAGGATGGAAGGCTGATTCAACTTTTCATCCTTCCTGAGATAATAATCCTTCCCATGTTGCTGTATTACCTATTTGGAATATATTTTTTTTTTCATTTATTACCAATAAGCAGAACTTCATCCTATATGTTTAAGTATAATACAAGCTAGACCTAAAGAGGCAGTACAGTACATGAAAACATGAAGTCCGCCATACCAAGCCACCCTCTCTCACTTTATCATTGAGGGAAAAAAGAAACTTATTAGAAGCAACCAAGGTATAAGAAGAAGTGGACATGGTTCTAAATTAACCACTATGTTAAATAGGATTCTGCCTGAACAGTCATACATTTAGTCAAGTTTCACATGTGCCAACATGTGCCTCTTGGAAAAAAAAATGTGTCAAAGGAGGTATATTAAAAATCCAAGTTGATAGTTGCAAAATATTCACCATACTACTGAAAAAAATGCCAATTAAGTGGCAGGGTTAACATGTCTCACTAGTAGAAACCATAGTAAAAACCCTGAATGTAATAAGTCAGTGCTGCATAGTGATTAAATTATATAGTCTGGGGGACCAAAGCTGAAGTCCTTAGAATGCTATATTCCCTGTTGAATAAGTAATACTGTGCTTCCAATGGTAATGTAGGGTGTAAATGAAAGAGCTAGATCCATACAGGTAGACAATTCAGTTTTTAGTTTACTATGCTGTATGAATGGGAGAAGGAAGTCAGTGAATAAATCATGCATTCTTTTACAGTAGTGAAGTATATCATCATGGAACTATGATTTATTGGTGCATTACTGATTGAACTATGACGTAGGCGAATATGAAAATGGAGCTATGTGATTTATTTCTTAATTCTTAGCTCATCCCCCCACCCTTTTTTTTTCTTTTTTACTGACCAAGCCAAACATTTGATGAATTTACCGAGACACAAGCAAGATCAGCTTTAAAAAGAAGGGGAAACAAATCAGGATGAGGTTATACAAATGGTGATTATTTTGTTCTTCTGGAAGGCATGATTTTTTTTTCCAGTATGTTCAGAAATAATTGGTAAAATCAGTGAAATTAATGTATCAGAGTAAATTAGTGTTCTGTGTGGATCCTACCTGTGTTTATCCACAGTTAGTATTTAAAGGGTTACTTCAGCAAGTAGAACATAATGCAGCTAGTTCTTGATTTACAACCATTCCTTTATTGACCGTTCAAAGTTACAATGGCATGGAAAAAGTGTCTTATGACCATTTTTTCACACTTATGACAATTGCAGCATCCCCAAGGTCACATGATCAAAATTCAGATATTTAGCAACTGGTTTATATTTATCATGGTGGCAGTGTCCTGGGGTTATATAATCACCTTTTGCAAACTTCTGACAAGCCCAGTCAATGGGGAAGCCATATTCACTTAACAACAGGGTTACTAACTTGATGATTGCAGTGATTCATGGAACAACTGTGACAAAAGATGTCGTAAAATGGGGCAAAGCTCATTTCACAAATGTCTCACTTAACCACATAAATTTTGGGCTCAATTGTGATCATAAGTCAAGGACAACATGCATAGTTTACTTGTGGCCTAGCGTAATAAAGGTAATTGGGTGTTAGGGGAAAATATTAACTAATTTTTGGTAATTTATCAGTTTTCCAAAATGTGTCTATTAGTTTTAAAACTTTAAAATATTATGTTGGAACATCTATCGTGATAGAACCCTATTACTTAAGTGGACATCTGTAATATGCCTAAATTTCTTTTCTAGATAAATGGGAACTAATTTTATCAACTATTTTCTACATTTAAGGTATACCACTTATTTCCTCAGTTACATAAATCTGTAAAGTATATTATCCATCTTTAAATTCAGAGTCTGGATAAGTATTAAAGAAAATGATGTATGTCAAAAGCAAAACAAAAATCATTTATTTCCAGGTGGTTTTATGGCCTTATCACAAAGTAGGTTTTATAAGATTTTTTTTAAAAAAGAATTTATATGAGAAAATAACAAGCAGGTAATGCTTGATCCCCAAATATTTTGCTTCCACTTATTTATTTTATTTTTTTAGATTACTGCATTTGTCATTGCACTTTGAGGACTGGACATCCCTGTAGCAATTTAAGAAAATAACAGTCATTTGGTTGTATATAGCCATAACTGTTTGAGGAAACATTTATAATTTGCTCTTCTGACTTCCAGGCATCCTTCAAGTATTAGAACTTTGCTATCATTATTTTCTATTTCATGCTTCAACTGCTCTCAGTTCTGTCTTAGATTAAATGAAGGAGAAAACTGAAAATATTTGAGCAATGCTCTTTCTGAGGGATGCCCACCTTAGCAATGCTGAGTGACGGACCTTAGACCACAGGTTTCTTGAACCAGAGTTTTCAATTGAGCTATTCTTAATTAAACAGGGGAATGCTTGGATCCCATACTTCCTACCTTGGAATAGCAATAGCAGTAGCAGTTAGACTAATATACTGTCTGTCAACTCATAAAATATTTCTATAGTCTTTTTAGAGTTGCCAACAGAAAGGGAGGGGGGAGCAGTGGGCAGCTTGCATTTCATAAATGTTTTCAAAGATAGTTTCTAGGTGACCAAAGTTTCTGCCACGCAAACTTCTAACTGCAGAGTATGATTGATGACTCTTGGCTATGGATGTGTCCCATTGGAGAATATGAATTACGATACACCCAGGGGGTGGGGGAAAACCAGGGTCAAGAGTGACAATGGATAATGTGTCTCAGAGTCGGCTATACCCAGGCAGTGCTGGCATATTTACTCCTAATAAATTTTCTGTAAGTTTTAGAAGTTTGGATTGAGACTCATGAAGGTGGGGGGGGGGGGGTAACTGCTGGAGCCCTGTCACTGTCCTATCGTGCTTTACAGCACTCTCTGAACACTTTACAATGTCAGCATATTGCCCCCAGCAATCAGGGTCCTCATTTGACTGATCTCTGAAGGCTGGAAGGCGGAGTCAACCTTGAATCTGTCCGAATCAAACTTGAAGTAGTGGACAAAGTTTGTCTGCAATATTATATTCTAACCATTGCAATGCCAGAGCTCCTAATTGCATAATTGATGCATGACTACTCTATTTTTGTTCTCACACAAAATATGACATTCCTTATTTTCTATATATGAATGACAAGTGGGATTTGGACCTGATTCATCTTTCAAGCAAGCAATTTAATCTGTAAGGCTGGTAGTTTGTGGCACACAATCTTTTTTTTTTCTTTCCCTGATTCCCATTTTTTTCCTTACTTGATTCCACCTGGTTTAACTATTTGGCTATCTCCTCCCCCCTCAATTGTTTTGATTATTATAGTCAAACAATGGACATACATGTCATTCTAAGTGGGTAGCTAAGTGGGTGTCTCTAAGATGATGAAGATGATAGACAGATAGACAGACAGACAGACAGACCCATATGCATGATTCTTAAACAAATAAACACACAAACAAATGGGTACTGCATTCAAGTACAGAGATAAAGACAAAGCCACTTAGGCTAAGGTGGAAAGAATTTAATTTCCTTATAGGGGTTCCAAAGCAGATGACAAGAAAATGTGACCTAAGACATGCATTGCTCTTTGTTGGCAATACTTTATACTTTGCCACATGGCACGTGCATATGTGTTCAACTGGAACTGTGTGCAAGTGCATGCTCATGTGAAACCATTCCCCTCTCCCGCACACGCACCCCACGTCAATCCACAAAGCCAAAACTGTCGGGGAACTGTGATATAGGTTCTGTCAACCCTGAAGCTGACTTGACCAAAGCCATTTTTGACCACTTCAGTGTTGCCACACCGAAGCTGAGGAATAGGGTGGGGGGATTTGAGATAGAAGGGATCCTGTAGCCAAAACAAAATATTTTCTCTTGGGAACCAATGACATTGACACCTGATTGGAAGAAGGCAGAGTGATGCTATCTAGTTGCCAGAGTGCACTGTGATTGGGCCATGAGACTGATTGTTTTGAGAAAGTGGAAAACCTTTTAATTAGGCGAAAACCACGAGAGTCTTCAGAGTTGGTTTTCACCAGATCTGTGCCAATATGATATTTCCAATAAAGCTACTCTTTGAGGAATCTTCTGGCCTTGGAGTTTTGCTTGATATAGATTTATTACTTGGAACCCTGACAGATACACTACATACTGTGGATCTCCCTCCCTCCCTCCTTCTTCCTCCCTTCCTTTCTTTTTTCTTTCTTTCTTTTTCATGGTGATAGTAATGCATGATCATTATTAAAAGGAATTTATACAAAACTTTAAATAGACGTTTTCACACATTGTTCTAAAAAAAGAATCTTGAATTAATCTATGAATTATCATGTTAAACGTCTGTTTTGCTAAGAAAAAATATTCTTATTGTTTAATTCCACTGTAAGTTGTTATCTTGAAGCTACATCTTATGGAGCTTGCTTATAATGCAAACAACGCTTCTTTTTGATACTTCATTCTATTCTCTGTTTTCCAGTTTTGTTTGTTTCCCAACATACCAGATATCTTTGTTATATGATTTCCAATTATATTTTTCAATATATTTGTGATTACTGAACATAATAAATCTTCTTTTTTTCTTGAGGATGCTCTTTCTGTTGCTCAGCTGACCAAGGTCCCAAAAATAGCACACAAATCAATACAAAAATTGTCCCTTCTTTCAGTTTGGCATGGCCTTCTCCTCAATATATTGGTTTGCTTTTAGAGTAAATATTTGTTTTAATTTGAAATTGTTAAAATATTTAAGTCAGACAAATAGCCAACATTTGCATTCTACAAAGCAAGTGCCATAAATAACAGAACATTTAAATTATAAATCTTATGTATGTTTGAAATATTTTGCTCGAAAGTACACGCCATGCACTCATATCTGTATTTCAATTGTTACCTTGTTACATTTGCTTCTTGTTTTTCTTCTTGTCTGCTGCCTGTTTGAAAATTAAACCGTACATTTCTTCAAGGTATCTAACTTTTTATTACTACTATAAAAATAATTGCAATTAGAAGGATGTATAATAGATTATAATTGTCAGAAATCTGATTTTTCCCCGTTTTTAGATCGAATTCCTGTTATAAAAACAAGGAGATTCTCTCTCTCTCTCTCTCTCTCTCTCTCTCTCTGTGTGTGTGTGTGTGTGTGTTTGTGTGTCTGTCTGTCTCTCTCCCTCCCTCCCCCTCCCCCTGTTTGTTTGTTAAATCTATGGATAAATTCCTCATGAAAAAGATTTTGGCATAATGAAACAAAGACAACATATTGTAAAAATGTAATACCAGAATGGTAATGTTGTGCTGAAGCACCAAGAAAAAAAACAAATTGGTATCATTATAGCTGTTTAAAGCAAAGTGTTCAACTGGTAAACATAATGATTCATCCATTGGAATGGCAGGGCTAAAAATTGCTAATATAATTCTGTAGCTTTTCATCCATGCACCCAACTTGCTGAAACTATATGCATGATTCTTCACCAATCACTAAGAAGCATTCCACTTGCTGAGCATATTTTAGATCTATGGGAATATAATATTTGACTATTTAAATCAGCAGAACAATTTCCTTTCTATAAGGGTTGATTACAAAAAAGAAAAAGAAACAAAAACATCTATTTATGTCTTCAAGTTTCCCTAACATATGGAAAATTTGTATGCAATTCTCCCTAGTGTCAATAATGATTCTTTTTTTTTCCCCTGAAAATACCACATAGATGTATACAGTCTGCAACTCACTTATTTTGGTCATGTCATGCAGGGGGAATTCACTGGAGAAATCAATTATGTTTGGAAGAGTTAGAAGTAAAAGGAACCTAGGCCTCTAAAGAACATAGTGAATAGACACCTTCAAAGCTGACAGCAGCCAGAACATAGAAAAACTCGAAGAAGTAGTGCAAGATCGGAAGATGTGGAGAGACCTGTCCCATAGGATCACCATGAGTTGGATACAACTGAATGAATATCATTATCATCATCATCATCACCATCATCATCATCATCTATAAAGTAAGTAGCATATTGCTACTTTTTTGAGTGAGTACTTCAGAAATGGCCATTTTTTTTAAGAGACACATGTCATGAAAGAATGATGCCCCTTCCAGCAGCCGAATCAGAGGAGGAGGAGGAGACATGGGAGTCAGGGTTAGCATCAAGACAACCTGAGAGCTCCAAGGAGGAAGAGGGATTGGAGCTTTAAGACAGACAGACAGAGGCGGAGCCTGGGCTGTCCATCAGCCCTCAGATGGAGAGTCAACAGCTCCCAGGTCTGGAGGTGGCTGATGAGAAAGAGGAGGAACAGCTGGGCCCAGTGCCTGACATGCAGATGCATAGAAGGCTGAGGAGAGGAGTGGAAATCCATGAGCCAACCCTTGGGAAGGAAGACCCACCACTGCTAGCAAAGCTCCACCCTAGTTCTGGGGATAACAGGCAGGGGGCTGAGATGAATACATGTGGCAGACAACTATTCATCTGGATGGACTTGTGGTGAGAGAGAAACTTTTTGCCGGGGCTGCTTGCACTCCTAATAAAGGAATCTTTGAGTTAACTTCAGAGGGTTTGTCGTGTTTAGGGAGCTGGGTCAGAACAGAATGGTACGGGTTCTAGATTTAGAATTGGTGAAAGATTTACAGAACACAAGCTTTGCTGGTGTCTGGTGCATTATATAGGTAGCTGTGATGACTCAGGGCATGGCACAAAGGCAACACAGTCAGATAATAAGAGTCCCTTTCTTAGCTCCAACTTTGCCCCAAATATCCAGGTTATCTTCTAGCTGGAGAAAAACTCTCCCAGGAATAGCCTTTGACTACAGAGAACCAAATCCAAAACATGGTCAACAAAAACTGTTACTATAAATCCAGTCAAGCCAAACTGAGGTAATTAGTTTGGCAGGGGAGGAGCAAGAATTCCAGACTTGCAGGCACGGCAAAACTCACATGGTTGGGAAGATGCCAGGAACACAGATAAGCAAAGACAACACAGGACAAAGTCACATTTGCTCCCAGCAGCTGCCGCAGTCAGCCTGCATTTCTTATAAACTTTCATTCCCAGCTGTGGCTAATGAATGGAATCAGGGCCCTTTCCTCCCCTGTAAGCCACACAACTCATGTTGCTCTCTTCTCCATTTCTCCCTGTGTGCCCTAGGATGATGAGGGGGTAAGTCTGGGTTTTCCTCTGAAATCCCTCTCCCTTGTTCTACCTCTCTTCTGCTCTGCCCAGCCAGACTGCCCTTCCCCAGTTTCCTCCATAGCCAATGGAGCCACATTCCCACTCCCTGTCAGCTGTTCGGCTTCCTCCTCAGATTCAGACTCTTTACATCAGTTTATTTAGTCACCATTCAAAGTTACAACGGCACTGAAAATGTGACTTATGCCCACTTTCCAGAGTTATGTCCTTTGCAGCATTCCCGTGATCATGTGAAAATCCAGATGCTTGGCAGCTGGTTCATGTTTATGACCATTGCTGTGTCCCAAGGTCATACAATCATCTTTTGCGACCTTCTAAAAAGCAAAATCAATGGGGAAGCCAGATTCACTTAAACAACTGGGTTTCTAACTTATTAGCTGCAGCGATTCATTTAACAACCATGGCAAGAAAACTCATAAAATTAGGCAAAACTCACTTAACAACAGAAATGTTGGGCTCAATTGTGGTCATAAGTTGAGGACTACCTGTAGTTCATTTGGCAAGTTTCACAACACTGTTCCCACAACATTCATTATGTGTGTTCTTCTTTGCTTTGGTATTGATAAAGTATCAATCTCTTTGTAATGCCCAGTATAGTCAATTCAGAAAGCGATGGTCTTTTATTTTTGTTTCAAACAGAAGTATTCTTAAAGATGTCAAGACCAACATACAAAGTGTGCATAATAACATGGACATTTGTTTAATGATGTGGATCCCCTTCTCAACATACTCTCTTGCATTAATAGAAAGAATTTGAAGCTGTAGTCACTCTAGGTGGTTATAGGAAATATTATCCAGTAAATGACTTAGTTTTTTATGCTATTTCATAACCAATATACATGCATTTTCAGTGAAAATATTGCTGACATTTTATTTTCCTTTAATTAAGGAAATGAAAACAGTTTCTTCCTTTCCCATCACTGGAGACAGACTTGTTTATTTCTGAAACTGAAGACTTTACAGGGACAATTAGAAGAGCTAAAATGCAAAAGAGTTTTCAATACATCTCCTACGCATACACACAGATACACACACAGCATTCTGCATGCAATTAGTTAGATGCAAATGTAACTCAGCCACAATGTATATTTATCAGTCTCTCTTTGGAATGATTGGTTCATGAATTTGTGCTCTGTGATTGACTGTTTAGTCCTAAGCTAACTGTCCACTTTGTTCCTTCACATCTGGATAGGTGAAGAGGGCATAAACACAATTTTGGAGATGCAGTCATCAAGATTTCAGGTTTTGCACCAACAGATGACCCTGGACAGGAAAAAAAAAGATGGCAACTCTCATTCAAGAATTTCTGGTGCATCTAGAATCAGTGTTCCACAAATACTTGGATATTTTTTTGTGAAGTTGTGGTCTAGGAGCAAGCTGGAACTTCTGCTGTTATATGGTTCCCTCTTTTGGAGACTGGACTGCTTTCTCAGACAGCTTGACATTTCTGCTGCATTGTTGGTAGAATTTCATAGTTTATGGTTTTAATGGAATGTCTGTCTATAATTCTTACCTTAAATGAGGAATTAGAAATAGTCTGGCCATTCTGAAACCCTAGATCTAGTATATGTTGGGTACCTAACTTGCACAGAAGACTACTGGCTTCTGGCTTTATCTTGAAAGACACCAAGGTAGCAGAGATCAGTATTTATTGTCATAGTTGGAAAGATCTTTCATTGCTAAGAGTTGACTGATGACATCACCTTTTTCAAGGATGATGAATCTGTTTGAATAGACTCTCCAAAGCTGTTAATCAGGTGTGTCAAACTCAAGGCCCACAGGCCAGATCTGGCCCACAGACTGCTTAAATCTGGCCCACAGGGCCGGCCTGGAAATAGCAAAGGATTGGCCTGTGGTGCCTCTGGCAGCTGAAATGGCCGACTGGCCTGTGGTGCCTCTGGCAGGCAAAGGGGGTACATGTGTGGCCCCCCACTCCCAGTTTTTGGCCCCCTGCAGCACTCTGCTGGCCAAAACAGGGTGCAGGTGGCCCACATGATGCCCCCACATGCTCCATTTTGGCTGGCAGGGTTGCTGCAGGAGGCATCCATCCTATCTCCCCTCTATCCCTCCCGTGGACAACTACAATGGTGATCCAACCCTCAAAGAAGTCTAGTTTGACACCCCTGCTCTTAATGGATCAAAAGCGGATAGCTCTGAATAGGATGGTTCTTGAATGACCTTCGGATGTTGTCTAATTTAGGGATCTCCTCAATTTACTGAGGAGTTCCAGGATATAAGGTAGCAGAAGAACAATATCAGAGGGATACAAAGAGATCAAATTCAGGTATAAGTCATAATGCTGAGAGAAACTTCATTATTTCTTCATTGTTATATCATGTGTGAAATGTGGCCTATCTGTGACCCAAACTCTATTACAAAAGGATGTACCAGAAAATTGTTTTCAGGCTTTAAAGACTGGATCTTAATCCTCCATTTCCCTGAACCCCATAAAAAATAAAACAAAACACGCTAACTAAAATTGATTGCTGTTATTTTTAGGGGCTGCAAATTCCAGGGATTCTGTTACTGATTAGGTAGCCTTTTGTGACAGAGAATAATATTGTGACATAAGAGTATTTCATGGATAGATGATTTTCCTATTACTATGAAAAACACCAGCTGATAAATATTACTTACTATTGGAAGCATACAGACTCTAATAATTCATCTTCTTGTTATTTCCTGTAGTGCAAAGGCAGATTTTTCTAGTCAAGAAAAGATTCATTAAAAATAAATTAGATAACACCTCCCCACTGACAACAATTGTATGCAAACATCATATCTAAAGGCTCTTCCACGGCACAGACCAGAGGTCAGTGGCTGGACCTGGAGTCTTGAATTAAAAACACAGACTGAGCAAAACAACAACGATGAGAGAAAGAGGAGAGAGAGAGAGAGAAGGAGAGAGAGAGAGAGACTCATTCTAAGTAATCATGCAGCTTGGATCAATCATAAGACTTGGTTCTGTCTGCCTGCCTTCACTTGCAAAAAATGATATTGCAAATTGTATTCTTCATTCTGCATTTAAACAGGTATTTGAAGCACAAGGACACACTCCATCCATGGTAGCTCATCAAGTTAAAGAGATATCAGGTCAGGTTAAAAAGTTCTGGATATGATGTGTGTGTGTGTGTGTGTGTTTGAGAGACACAATGAACTTTGCACCGTTTCTCACCCTAACAAAATTAAAAGGCAAGGGACCATATGACTGCAAGGAATATAAATCCTTGCATTCTCCACCTCTCATTCTGAATTGAAGAAGCTTCTCGGATGAGAAGTGAAATGTCTTCAAGAAAAAACAAACAAAAAAAAAAAAAACGTCCAACTGCCTTTTGAAAAAGCACCTTTGAGAAGGGAAGGGATTCAAATCAATTTTTTCTCCCCCCCAAAAAATAATTCAACCCAATTTTCAAATAAATCGTTGACTCTTGATCACGTAAAATAACAACCAAGCCTGGCTGTGGGGGGGAGGGGAACCAGGATGCGTGAGTGGTGGGAGAGAAGAGAAGAAGAGAAGCCTTTGGGGGTGGTTTCACGCTCCTTCAGGCTTCTCCATGCCAAAAGCTTTTGCAAAGGGACGGAAAGCCTGAAGCAGCATGAGATCTTTCCCCCGAAGCCTTTCTGTTTGCAAGAGCTTTCAGCATGAAGAAGAGAAGCCTTTGGGGCACAGAATACAGTAAAATGAAGTTGGAAGGGACCTTGGAGGTCTTCTAGTCCAACCTCCTCCTCTTTGTGGAAGCCCCTGAGATATCGGAATCTACTGCTATCACCCCTAATCCTTCTTTTCATCAGACTAGACATAGTTCCAGCAACTGTTCTTCATATGTTTTAGCCTCCAATCCTCTAATCATCTTTGTTGCTCTTCTCTGTACTCTTTCCAGGGTCTCAACATCTTTTTTTTATATCATAGCGACAACAACTGGATGTTATATTCCAGAATAGTCAGAATCTGTCTGACTCTTGCAGTGTTTGGAGAGGTAGCAATCTTGGAAAGCCACAATTGCTTCTGGTTAGTCTCTATGAAACTTTAAAGAGAGATTACTTGTAGTAAAATCCTACATGAGACTAAATGTGTTTTCAGATCTAGAGCAGTTGCACTGATGTGAGTGCAATTGCATCAATATGTAAGTGTGTGCATGGAAGAGGGAGATACTGGGGATTAATGGGATTAGAGAAAACATGACATTTGCAATGGCCCTGAAGAAAATACATTACATTTTTCTCTGGAAAAGATTGCCTGTTGCTATGCATTTGCAATATCAAAACCAAAGAGCCACTTAACATTGTGTGCTGCATGCATCTCAGACATGCTTTTGTCCGATGATTTGATTGCCGAGTTACCAGTTCACTGCATGCCTGACAATAAAGAACAAGCATGCTTATGAGACTGGGAATGTGAATTACTTGTTTTTCCTTCGCATCTGAATTCAATCCCATGAGTAATCTCCCATGAGTAATCTTGCTTTTTTGTAAAGCAAGAGAAAGCAAAAGAGAGAGACAAAGCCAAGACAGAGAAAGATTGGTCTTTTGCAGTGATGGGATTCAGCCAGTTTGCACCACTTCAGGAGAACTGGTTGTTAACTTTCTGAGTAGTTTGCACCTTTGAACTGGTTGTTGAAGGAAAGCATTAGGGCAGAGAACCGGTTGTTAAATTATTTGAATCCCACCACTGGTTTTTGTTTAAATGTTTGATAATGGAGGAAAAGTGCACTGAGAAAGAGACAGAGAGAGACAGAGACAGGGAGACAGAGACAGAGAGACGGAGACAGAGAGACGGAGGCAGAGAGGCAGAGAGGCAGAGGCAGACAGACAGAGAGAGAAAGTATGGATGGATAGATGGATGGATGGGTGGGTGGGTGGATGGACAGATAGATGGATGGAAATGATTAGATAGATAGATGATGGATGGATGGATGGATGGATGGATGGATGGATGGATGGATGGATAGATAGATAGATAGATAGATAGATGATAGATAGATAGATAGATAGATAGATAGATAGATAGATAGATAGATAGATAGATAATCATGGATGGATAACAGAAGAACAGAAAACAGAATAACAGGGTTGGAAACGGGTTTGGAGTTTTTATAGTCCAGTCCCCTGGTCAGCCAAGAAACCCTATTTCATTTCAAACAAATGGCTGTCCAATCTCTTCTTTAAAACCTCCAGTGTTGAAGCACCCACAATCTCTGGAGGTGAATTGTTCCACTGATTAATTGTTCTCACTGTCAGGAAATTTCTCCTTAGTTCTAAGTTGCTTCTCTCCTTGATTAATTTCTATCCATTGCTCCTTGCCCTGCCTTCAGGTCCTTTGGAGAATAGGTTGACTACCTATCTATAAATAGATGCACTGCTATGACTTGCTTTGTGGATATTTGTGGATGTATAGCTTTATAAATTACTCCAGTCTCATAAGCAAGATCCTTTCTTTGTTTGTGTCTCCCTCATTAGTACTGCAGTTGCAGTATATTCAAGCGACAATGTATTATTCCTGATGCAGAGACTCTGCCTTAGTTCTGCTAGGTAGTAATTAAATCTATCAGGGTATATTGTTTTTGTACCTGGGATTCAATGCCATATAGAAGAGCTCCAGAGACTATATCCAATATGCTTTCTTAAGTGAAAACATGCTTGCAATGTAAGCCACTGTAGTTAATAATTGTTATATGTCTGTTGTTTTGTTCAAACTTCATTGCTATTGTAGACCTATTGGTAAACTTCTCCATATACATTATGTGTGTGGTTCCCAATAAATAAATAAACACATTCTGTGATTATTTTTGTATCTTGCAGAGCAAGACAAATTTGTAGGTATAATTAACATCTCCATTATTATTTGAATTTTTGATCATTTATATCCAATGAATTATTCTGACTAAATAAACTAGTCAAGTTTGGGAAGAATTTTGATCAGTTTATATTTGAATGTGAATCCATGTGCACAGAATGAACCACAAATCATTTTTGATACCATCGTGGTGCAAAAATGTAGATCTGTGATTTGAATTCTGATTATGCTTATGCTGAAGTTATATGAAACTGCAGATCATGTCTATAACTGTTTTGCTCAGAAACTGTTGTTAGCAAAATAGAGACTGTAGTCCTGTCTGAGATTTTTAAATGCATCAACGTCTGAAATTTCAGCTATCATATCATCATATATTTTATAAATTAATTAATATATACTCATGGTTATCCAAGAATAACCAAAAATTATAGTATACACTCCCCAAAAAAACAGGTTTGGCTTATCTGCAAATGGATTATTCAGAAGTACATAAGTAGCAATGTTTTTCTTTTAAAAACTGTATTTCCCATATATACTCATAAATAAGCCCATCCAAAAATAAGCAGGCCTCCAAATTTTTAAAAAGCAACAACAAAAAAGCATTACGTATGTGGCTCACTTTATCTGCAGGTGACACATTTTTCATAGGTCTTTGGTTGGAAATTCAAAGGTCAGCTTATCCACAGTTGGACTTAATTTCAGAATATATACAGTAATCATATTCCCCACTGCTGAGTTTAAACTCTAACTATCCATCTTATAGAAAACATACTGATATGAAATCCAGCCATAGGAGTTACAGGACTTTACTCCAAAGTAACAAGTATATTTGATTTTATAGATTTTATGACTATATTTGTGACAAAAATATTTCTTGATACTGGAAAATTTCAAGAATGATTTAAGCTGGTTTTACAGATTGACTAAGAATGAAAAAATAGAATATTTTTTTCATTCTTAGAGAAAAGTTGGGGAAGAGATATAAGATTGATGTAGATAAGTCTCATTTAGAATTTGTTATCTTCTTGAGTACAGAAGAAAAAATGGAAATATGTAGTGTTCAATTTAGTGAAAATTGAATCCAACAGAATTTCCTGGCAGCATTAAAATGACAAAACTGGCTAATTCCATTATTATTATGGCTCATTTGGTACAAAATGAATGTCTTGTAGTGCTTTTATATTAAGCACACTTAAATATGAACCAGATATATTATTTAAATATGTATTTTTGCACCATCATGGAGGCAGAAATTTTTAATTCATAATTATTATCATTCTATGCAAACAGAGGTAAGCTAAAATGACTGTGGTTGAAGGTACATAAATCTCAATCATAAGGAATATCTGTATTTAATTTCATGAACACAATTTATTTTCTTCTAATTTTTTACAACAAAAGTCCATACATTAAGCTATACTCCAAAAAGAATTACAAAGGAAAACTGCTACACCAGTACATCATTAGGTATGTGGGAAGCCCCCTTCTCCTCAAAGAATGAAATATTTTGAGGAATATTTTTAAAAGGCACACTATTATATTTCCCTCAATGAGAAATGGAGAAACATGTTTTTAGAGGAAGGAAGCAGCCCAAGTCCCCCTGCTCCCAAATAGAAACTGAGGAGGCCAGTTTTTAGAAATGCAGATTTGGTAATCCATTCAAGACAGGATATTTTGAAACAAAGGCAGAATGGTAGGATTAGAAGCAACCCCTCACTCAAGATCCAAAACAGGAAAAAAGCCATTAAGCCACAATAGGAATTGTCCAACACCCTTTCAGAACACAAGCCCCTTCATTGCACCATCCCAGAGCAGTCCAAACTTCAAAGTTGGGAGCTCAGATAAACAATAAACCAGAGATAGACCAGATTAGCTCAGACAAACACCTAGGATTTGCATTTCCTGTTTTGCCTATAGAGCCAGTTATGACCCTTACATAACCCCTGCATGACCCCATAGGAATATGACAACAGCCAATAGAATACTAGAGGGCATGTTCTTGCACAGGAACAGGAAGCTCAAATACAAAGCCCAAAGAAGGTATCAACATCACCCACTCTCAACATTTTTTCAGCAGCCCAGAATCAGATGTGCTTGATGGTTCTGTTTCATGAATAAATGGATCCTCTTTCCAAATAGGCTCCAGCTTCCATTTTATTCCCAGTGCCTTCCTCCTGGATTGGAATTGAACCAGATGGATATTTCTTCCTACAGGTAGAATCATCAAAGATCATTGTATTTAGATTAAAAAAAATCATGTCTATTGAGAGCCAATTTAGTCTAGTGGTTAAGGCACCCAGACTAGAAGCCAGAAGACTAAATTCTAATGCCAATTTAGGCATAAAAGCTGAAGGGATGGCTTTGGGTCAGTCATGCTCACTTAGCCTGCAACACCAGGCTTAGGCATCAATTCTTGTTGGTCAATTCCTGTCACAATCAATTAATCCACACTTAGTTGATCTGAAAAAAAGTAGACCCTAAACTTGCAGGAAAACATAAAAAGGAAACCTATCTTTTGTTTAACTTTTATTAGACTATTAAACTGATAAAAAAAATAGGAGGGAACAGAGTAGAATAACAGAGTTGGAAGGGACTTTGGAGGTCTTCTAGTCCAACTCCCTGCTTAGACAAGAAACCCTATACCATTTCAGACAAATGGTTATCCAATCTCTTCTTAAAAGCCTCCAGTGTTGAAGCACCCACAACTTCTGCAGGCAAGTTGTTCCACTGATTAATTGTTCTGTCAGGAAATTTCTCCATAGTTCTAGGTTGCTTGTCTCCTTGATTTGTTTCTATCCTTTGCTTCTTGTCCTGCTCTCTGGTGCTTCGGAGAATAGCTTGGTTGACTCCCTCTTCTTTGTGGCAACCCCCTTTCTTATGCCTTCTTGGCCAACCACCTGCCACCCCATTTCCCCGATGCAATAAACACAAACCACATTTAAGGATTTGTCCATCCAGTTTAGGAAATAAATTCAAGTTATGAAAAAGTTTGGGCAAGGGCATCAGAAAGATAAATTTCTTCATTTATTGTTGTGACTTGGATGTATATACAGGCAGTCTTTGACTTGCAACCCCAATTGAGCCAAAATTTCTATTGCTAAGGAAGGCAGTTGTTAAGTGAGTTTTGCCTCATTTGTTTTGCAGCAGTTGCGCAAATCACTGCAGTTTGTAAAGTAAATCAAGCAGTTATTACGTGAATCTGGCTTCCCTCATTGACTCTGCTTGTTGGAAGCCAGCTGGGAAGATTACAAATGGTGAATACATGATATCAGGACAGTGTAACTTCCATAAATGCATGCCAGTTGCCAAAGGCACAAATTCTGATCCCATGACCATGGGGATGTTGCAATAGTTGTAACCTTTAAATTACTGTAAATTACAAATTAATTATGTCCACAGCATACAGGGAAAATCTATATAAAAGATTTTATATGTGGCATCTTCCTCCTGCTAGACTAGCAAAAATGTTCATCCTAAACCCAAGTGTTGGAAGTGTAAAAAGGAAAAAGGTACATATTTTCATATGTGGTGGATCTGCCCAGAGGTCAAGAAATATTGGAGTGTAATTTGATTGTGGCTAGAAGAAATAACAAAACAGAAGATTGAACCCAAACCAGAACTATTTCCATTGGGCATAATAACAGAAAAATATAATAAAAAATATAAATACATTATGCTACATATCTTAACAGCTGCTAGGATTTCCTATGCACAATTTTGGAAGCAGGGAAATGTACTATCAGAGGATATTGTTATAAAAAGAATTAGACTGTGCAGAGATGGACAGACTAACAATTAAATTTAAAAAAAAGAAGAGTTGATATATTATGTCTGGGATGCCTGGTATGAATGGTTTAAGAATAAAAAGAAATTAAAATGACAATTAGTAAAGATAAGAAACTGTGTAAATACTTATATCTATATTCATATCTATCTATATTTATTTATATATTAAATTGAAATTTTATAATGAAAGAAATGTGTATATAGAAAGATGATAAGGAAATGTAAAAGATGTCTTGATATTGATAAAATGATGGATAAAGTTTTATTTTATGTTTTTAAATTTTGAAAACTAAATAAAATTTAATAAACAAAAAAAATAGCTGTAACCTTTTTTTCAGTGCTATTGTAATTTCAAATGGACACTAAACATATGGTTATAAGGCAAGGATGACTCATATACATGAATATCATTTGACCTGAATATTAAATTGGTACTGGCTAGGCAAAAAAAGCTTCAAAGGTGGGTTTTGCTGAACTCATAAAATATCAGCTACACATGTTTGGCTGAGTCTACATTGCAAAGACCTCATCAAGCATTTACTAGATTCTGGGGAAAAGGTACTTCTTTGGTATGGTACTGAAATGCATGGATGCTTTTGTTTTATTATTGAAGCTTATAGATTATTGAAGAATAGCTGTCTTTGAAAAGAATAGGTCTGCTGAGCAATCTTCCATGTCTTCCTTTCCATTTTAGAAATAAGATTCTGTTACACTTGGTTTATTTGTACATGCTGAACATAGAGAAATGCTTAATTTATGTAGAAGAAGAACCAACGAGAAAGCATCTATCAACATATGATGTCTGCAGAGTAAAGAAGATTGAGAGAACATTTATGACTCAGGTCTTGAGGATTATTTATAGGGTACCATATTTTTACTCGAAAACATGGATATTCTGAATTCATGAGAGAAAACCCTTCTGACAAAATTTAGAAATAAATTACTTGCCATCATGATTAAATTATAGCCTGTTATGCAAACACAGAGATGTACATGCTGAACTGGAAGGAAATAACTAGAATAGTATTTCAGTTGAACTCAACCTCTGGTGACATATTTATGAAGAGGATTTGCTTCATTTACAATAATACCTTTTGGCTTTTTTTCCTGGCATTTTTTTAAAAAAACCTTTCCAGTTTAGAATATTTATTCTCAGGTAGTCCTTCATCCAAGTATTCATGAAGTTCAACCTTAAAACAAAGCATAAAGGCAAAAAATTTGGGGAGGGGAGGTTAAAGGTTTCCCTTGCCAATTATAGTCTAGGGGACCATGTTCATCTCTGATTCCGAGATGAAGAGGCGGTATTTGTCTGAAGACAGTTCTGTGGTCACATGGTCAGTATGACTATATGCTTAAGATGCACAGAATATTGTTACCTTCCCATGGAAGTCCTACCTATTTATCTACTTGCATTTAAATGAGTGGTGGGATTCATTTTTTTTTTACTACAGGTCCTGTGGGCACGGCTTGGTGGGCGTGGCAGGGGAAAGATACTGTAAATCTCCATTCCCTCCCCACTCCAGGGGAAGGGTACTGTAAAATCCCTATTCCCTTCCCACCCCACTAACCTGCTTTCCAGCTCTGTTCTCCTGTGCAGGGCAACAAAAGAAGACCCAAATGATCAGCTGGGACTCAGGAGGCAGAGAATAGATGGGAGCAGGGCCAGTCAGAGCTGGTATTTTCTGGTTCTCCAAACTACTCAAAATTTCCACTACTGGTTCTCCAGAAGTGGTCAGAACCTGCTGAAGACCACCTCTGATTTGCATACTTTTGAATTGTTAGGTTGGCAGAAGCTGGGGCAAGTAATGGGAGCTCTTTCCATCATGTAGTATTTATGTCTCAAACTGTCAACCTTCCAGTCAACAAGTCCAGGGCTATCAGCCACCGTATCCCAAACAAAACACAATAACCCCCAAATAGAAAACACATAGAAGCTCTATATTCCAATATTTAAGGAAAAACACATTTTTATGGCCTTCCAGTAGGCTAAGAGGTCAGAAAGGAAGGGCTACCACAGAAAAGGCACATTTGCTAAGCAACATGCTAGGAAAGAGATCTGAACCATGCTTATTCGACCTGATTTTGAGGACTAGGTAGATATCCTGAAGGAAAGCTAATCCTGCAAATAACTTGATTCCACATAAAAAAAAAAGACTTTAAAGATGATAATCAGATTTTAGAATTGCATCCAGGAAAAAAAAATCTGAATGCTACTATACTTCTATATATTGCACTGTAGTGCAACAGAGGTGTAACATGGAGCACCTAGCAATGCACAAGCCATCACATTCTGTCCCAGTCATAACTTCAGGGAAGTCTTCAAAGGCAGACTCATGTGGGATATTGTTATGTCCTGAGGACTCAAGGAGTTCTCACTCAGGTCCACTCACTTTGTGTGGGCGTTATTCCCCCATTCCCATTGGTCGGTTCTCCCCAGCAGCCAGCTATAAAAGCAGGCTGCGGGGTCCAACTGGCTGCTGATTGCTGCGAGCCAGTTCCAGGCTTGGCAAGCACGGTCAGCCCTTTATTTGTAAAATAAAGTACTGTTGCACTCATGCTCTGGTTCAGCCTCTCATTGCTCAAACTTAACACTGGCGACGAGGATGGGATGGCTACCAGAAGCACCTTGCAACCGCTGAGTCACTAGCCACCGATCTACAGCCCAGAGAGAGCGATCGGCTGGCGACAAGGGAAACGCTGATCCGCAGCCAGAGAGAGCGGTCAGCTAGCGAAACGAGCGATCAAAAGAGCAAACGCAGATCCGCAGCCAGAGAAAGCGGTCTGAGTCAAATAGTTAGAAGCGTCTGTAGCCGCTTGTTAGCCTCGCTACGGGGAAAGTGAAGCGCTGCGAGCAGCAGCTCTGCATTTGGCGCGAAATTCAAACGGGTGTCATTTGAATTTCGAGCCAGTAGGAATCACAGCACAGCGCTGTAGAGAGTCACTAACGCCCACTTTTTGGCGCGAATCAAGACACCTCCAACACTAGCAGCCAACGTGGTAACCCAGAGAGAGAGAAAGAGAGGGTAGCAAAAAACCTCTCCAGAGCTGATATCACTAGTAACTCATGAGCGTTCGTAGTCCCAGAGAGATTTCTCCGCAGGTAGCCCAGCCGTTCCAGCACCATGAGTTCCAATCCAGTATTCCGGCGTTTAAACCAGACGAAGAGAAGTGGGAATCGTATAAGAACCGTTTCAATCATTACATCGATGCGGTCGGCCTGTCGGATGCGGGAGAGCATCGGAAAAAATCCTATTTCCTAATCTACTGCGGAGCCACCGTTTACGATACCGCTGCAGCACTCGTGGCGCCAAGAGAATTAAAAAACGTTCCGTGGTCCGAGTTGCTTGAGATCCTCACAAACCACTACGCTCCCAGGCCTTCACAAATCGCCAGGAGGTTCACGTTCCGAATGAGGAAGCAATCAAGTAAGGAGACCATCAACCAATTTATGGCCGCCCTCAGAACAGCAGCCCTGCACTGCGGGCTTGGAACATACCTGGAGGACATGCTCCTCGATCAATTGGTTTGTGGGGTCAAGGATCTCAACCTACAGAGGCGACTGCTAGCTAAAAAGACCTCAACCTCGGCAAGCGGAGAGGAGGCCCTAGCAGCCGAGCTAGCAACGAACTCAGCCACCGAAATTCAGGGCCCAAGCGCCAAGCTAGCAGCGTTCCCAGTCCATTCCGAAGAGGTGGAAGCGGAGGAAGGCCACAACGATGAGAACGATGTCCATCGCCTCACCAATGACAGACGGTCGCAGGTAGGGGCCAAACAAGAATACACCGGTCCACCCAAGCACATCACCCTGTGCCTAGCCTGTGGGGATCACATCAAAGGGCCACCTGCAAGTTTAAAGGAGCCGTTTGCAACAACTGCCATAAGAGGGGCACATTGCGAGAGTCTGCCAAGCCCCCAAAGCGCTGCACAAAGACCCCGTCCTCGCACTCGGGACCACAGAGGCAAGTATTAAACTGTCGCACGCACCGCCTTGCCAGGCGTACTTGCCACTCTGTTAGTAAAATTTCTCTCTCCGTTTCCCTAGAAGGTAAACCGTGCCACATGGAGGTTGACACAGGGTCAGCGCTCTCAATAATCTCGTGGAACACCCTCAAGAGACTCCACCCCAGCCTATCTACTACCCGGCTTCAGAGATGCCAGTTCGGTCTGAAGGACTACCAGGGAAGGCCATTCCCGTGATCGGCAGAGGCAAGTTCTTTGTCAGTTTTAGAGCTTTTAAAGGCCACCTACCTCTAGTGGTAGTTAACGGCAATCTACCCACCTTATTGGGGCTCGATTGGTTTCCCCACCTCGGCCTAGGGTTAACAGGAGTCCATGCTGTCTCAACCTCAGACACTGACTCCTTATTCGCTGACTACGCAGATGTGTTCAGCGAGGAGCTGGGGTGTTATAATGGAACCCCATCTCGTTCACCGTTGACCCCAGGCAGTCCCAATCAGATTAAAACCACGTAGAGTTCCATTTGCTATTCGACCAAAACTAGACGCTGAATTGGATAAACTACTAAAACAAGGGGTCATTGAGCCAACAGATTTCGCCAAGTGGGAGACGCCCATTGTCACACCCCTCAAAAAGATGGTAGCCTGAGAATTTGCTCAGACTACAAGACAACAATCAATAAATATTTACAAGTTAGCGCCTACCCGTGCCCGTCATTCAGCACTTATTGCACACATTCGAACCGGGCAGTATTTTTGCTAAATTGGACATGTCTCAAGCATATCAACAGTTCCCTGTTGATAACCAAACAGCGGAACTTCAGACCATCGTCACTCACAGGGGTGCCTTCCGATGCAAGCGTCTCCAATTTGGCGTAAGTGTTGCCCGGGTATTTTCAATCCCTCATGGAGCGGATTTTACAGGGCCTCCCTGGTGTAGTACCCTACTTGACGACATCTTGGTCTCGGCCAGGGACAGACCCCAACTCTTCCAGAGAGTGCGAGCAGTGTTAGAGAGGTTCAGACAGCATGGCCTCAAGTTAAAAAAAGAAAAATGCGCCATTGCCACTAGACAGGTGGACTTTCTGGGTTATAAAATTGACGCCTCTGGCATTCACCCCTGGAGTCCAAGGTCAGGGCGATCCACGAAGCTCCCACACCGACCTCCAAAACGGAGCTACAAGCTTTCTTGGGACTCCTAAACTTTTATGCATCCTTTTGCCCCATAAAGCCTCAGTAGCCGAACCCCTACACAGATTACTAGACAAAAAGTCACCGTGGCACTGGGGGCACAAAGAAGACCAGGCGTTTAACGCCGTCAAATCACTACTTACGTCAGAGGCAGTGCTCATCCAATTCGACCCCAACCTTCCTTTAGTACTGGCAGCAGACGCATCCCCTTTTGGAATTGGGGCGGTCCTTAGTCACCGACTCGCCAATGGCGCTGAAGCCCCCATCGCCTTTTCCTCCAGGACGCTCTCGGCCACGGAGCGAAATTACAGCCAAATAGACAAGGAAGCCCTAGCAGCTGTTGCAGCCGTGAAAAAGTTTCACGAATTCCTTTTTGGCCACTTCTTCGAACTGGTCACCGACCATAAGCCCCTCCTGGGCCTACTGGCCGGCGACAAACAGACACCTCAAGTCCTTTCCCCTAGGATGACAAGGTGGACACTTTTCCTAGCGGCCTACTCATACAAACTTATTCACTGCCCGGGCAAAACTCTATCCCACGCCGACGCTCTCAGTCGCTGCCCCTTACCCGCTCCGGCTGAAGACCCAGCTCCTGTCAACGCCATTTTCGAGATCACCCAGTTGGACCTGCCCATCACCGCCCTTGACATCGCCGCCAAAACCAAGGCAGACCAAACGCTCGCCCAGGTGCTCGACTGGGTGAGGAGGGGGTGGCCGGGAGGCAACGTTAATAACAAATTTGCACCCTTTAAGACTCGCATGCAGGAGCTGTCCAGTTTGCAGGGTTGTCTACTGTGGGGCACTCGAGTGGTCATCCCGACCTCGCTGCGTACCCGAGTCCTGGAAGCGTTGCACGAGGGACACCCCGGCATTGTGAGAATGAAGGCGTTGGCACGCAGCTACGTGTGGTGGCCGGGTCTAGACGAGGACATTGTCAATTGGGTAAGTTCCTGCAGCATTTGCCAGGAATCCCATCCTGCTCCCCCCATCGCCACCCCTACCAGATGGGAGAGCGCCAGCGCCCCTTGGTCTAGAATCCATATCGATCTGGTCGGCCCCGTGCATGGAAAGATGTTCCTAGTGGTCGTGGACGCTTATTCCAAGTGGATAGACGTGGCGCAGCTATCCACGACCACCACACTAGCAATCACCAACGTGTTAACGCGCCTGTTCGTTACCCATGGACTACCCGACTCCTTGGTCTCCGATAATGGCCCACAGTTCGCATCAGTAGAATTCAGCCGTTTTGCAGCCAACCTAGGCATTCGCCACATTTTCACAGCCCCATTTCACCCTGCGAGTAATGGGTTGGCTGAAAGGGCCGTCAGGACCACCAAAGAGGCCCTCGCTAGGTTTGGCAGAGATGACTGGCACCACAAACTCTCACGGTTCCTGATGAGCCAGCACTCAACCCCCTGTGCAGTCACCAATAAGTCCCCAGTGGAACTTCTGATGGGCCGGCGCCTGAGGACTGTATTAGATAGACTGCACCCTCAATACTGCCCTGACTCTCCCCTCGCTTCCACTTCGGGGGTTAGACATTTTATGTTACAGGAGCCGATATTCGCAAGGAATTTCTCTGGGGACCCACTTTGGATTCCGGGCGAGGTCATCGCCGTCACCGGGCCGAGATCATATAGAGTCAGGCTGGAGGATGGTCGCGTCTGGAGGAGACACATAGACCAACTCAGAAGGCGCCTCAGCAACCTCGCAAACAAGAATCCAGAGTCTCCAGTCAAAGGGGAACCGTCCCATCCGCCACCCAGCCACACCGCACCCAGTGACCAGTCTGCGCCAGCGGTCGTTCCGGTCAGCCCAAACTCGGACAACAGCGCCCAGAGAGTTGACCAACCGGATCCAACCCACGAGAGTTTGACTCCAGAAACCAACCCGGTGGTTTCCGAGGATGCCCAGTCCAGAGAGTGTTGGCGACACTATGCCAGCTCAACCGTCACAGACTGATACCGAACAGTCAGACAATGTTCCCGAGTTGCGCCGCTCCGGGCGCCAACACAAACCCCCCATCTACCTCAAGGACTATGCGTGTTCGCATCTGGGGGGAAGGGGTGTTATGTCCTGAGGACTCAAGGAGTTCTCACTCAGGTCCACTCACTTTGTGTGGGCGTTATTCCCCCATTCCCATTGGTCGGTTCTCCCCAGCAGCCAGCTATAAAAGCAGGCTGCGGGGTCCAACTGGCTGCTGATTGCTGCGAGCCAGTTCCAGGCTTGGCAAGCACGGTCAGCCCTTTATTTGTAAAATAAAGTACTGTTGCACTCATGCTCTGGTTCAGCCTCTCATTGCTCAAACTTAACAGATATGTTGCAGTAGTTCAGCTGGTATGTGACCAACATTTGTGAAAAAATATTAATCAAAGTTTACTAGTCCACGAATACATAGAATTGATGTACACATTGAATATTTACAAAGGTAACCGTAACCACAGCTACTACCTGATCCTCAAACTGTAAGTCTAAGAGGACCCCAAATTGCCACCTCCTCTATCTGTGAAAGCTGTTACCCCAGTCAAGAGTCAAAGATACACATTGCAAGATCCAGGGCACATATCCTGTATATAGAGAAATTCTAAAAGCCACAGGAATCTACATCAATATTTGAGGGGCTGCCACAGGGAGGAAGGGGTCAAGCTATTTTCTAAAGCTCCTGGAGGCCAGACAAGGAACAATGGATGGAAACTGAACAAAGAACAAACCTGGAAATAAGGATAAACTTTCTGACAGTGAGAACAATCAACCAATGGAACAGCTTGCCCTCGGAAGTTGTGGGAGCGCCATCACTTGAGACTTTCAAGAAGAGATTGGACTGCCATTTGTCAGAAATGGTGTAGGATCTCCTGCTTGGGCGGGAGGTTGGACTAGATGACCTACAAGGTCCTTTCCAACTCTGATTATCAGTTATCTGTTATCTGTTAATTCCAATATGGTAATACTAGTTCTTAGAACAGAAAATTCATTTTTTCAGCATAATAAAAATCTGTGGCTATCAAGTTGAATATTGCCCAACTTCCAGCTCTACATTTTATAATTTTGTAAGTCTGCAAAAAAAAATTGTAGACATTATTCTAGATACGAACATTTTTGAACACCTTATCAACATTTCCACAAGACATTTCTCTTTGTGTAAAACATGTATGCATCGTATTTTAGATAAAGTTTCTAATACTATACACATTTTTGATTTGTATTTTTTTTTCTCTGTAAGACCCTCAAAGTGCAAGGTCAAAAAGCATGAATAATTGAAGTTTATATTAATATGTATACCCAATGAATTTTCTACTATTATATCATTTTTCAAATCAGGCCCAGAATATCTCTAAATATTCAAAATAACTAGAAAATCGCATGGCTCAGTCCTCTTCCAACTTGCTCAGTGAATAGGAAAGTACTCCATGGATAGCCCTACCAATTCTATTTGCAACTGCAACAAATTCTTCTGAAGATTTGAGATCTGTGCAGATCTGTGCAGTCCTTGCTGTTCTCTGAACTTTTGTAAGATGTTTCTTACAAAAAACATCTAGCACTGATGATGCTACCTAATTTTTGTAATGAAACATTTGCAAAAACCCCACCAAATTCACAGAGCACCAAGCACTCATTTAAACTCTGAGTTACACATATTGTCCTTTATTGATCTATAAAAGCCCACAAATCCACAGAGGCCTGCACTGTGAGGATTTTTTGACTCATCCCTTTCACTGAATGCCTAAACTTCAGGGTTTTTATTTTAACATCAACAGCAGATCCTTAATAACAGCTTCTTAACTAAAACACCCTTAATTTCTAATTTATATAATATATTTTAAATAAATGAATAATATGTACATGTACTTCCTTTTCACAAAACAAAAATAAGATATTTATTTGCAAATATAAACAATAATAATTTAACAGCAATAAAAGACTTTGGCAATTATAGCACAAAATGAGTACAAATAAATAGGAAACATGAAATACTGTAAGAACAAATACTGTAATAGAAAACAAAGAACAAATGAAATACTCTAGCAATCATAGTACAAATAAATAGGCAACATACCACACCACATAAACAACCAACCAATTTGGAACTTTTGTGGAGCTCATAGAGAAAGAAAAATGGAGACCAAAAAGGATATAAGTGATAGAAATGCTACCTAAAATGCAATGCATATCTTAAATGAAGGGAAATGCCTTATGGAAATGTGAGTAGGTGTTCAAAAATGTTCATATTTAGAGAAATGTGTACAACAATTTATACAAACTACAGCAGTAGCCTTTTAACATCATATTTTAAGAGCCTGCCACTATATTTAAAAGTCTACAATGGTGGATTCACTTGAACCTAAAGATTCTCTCTCTCATCCCAATTTATAATAGTTTCATTTCAATCCACACAGCTGAATCCATGAATGGTGGACTGAAGAAGGAATTGGGTATTGTTGTAGTTGAGCAATGAGAGGCTAGACCAGGGCTAGGATGCAACAAGACTTTATTGTAACAATAAAGGACTGAACGTGTTAGCCCTGCCTGGACCAGGCTCACAGCGATCAGCGGCTGGCCGGACCCTGCAGCTGGCTTTTATAGCCGGCCGTCGAGGGAGGCTAGCCAATGAGGGGCAGCAAACGCCCCCGCAGCATGAACGGACCTGGGTGGGGACTTTGGTAAGTTCCAGGGACATAACACCCCTTCCCCCCAGATGCGAACACGCATAGTCACTTAAATAAGCGGGCGGTCTGTGCTGGCGCCCTGAGCGTCGTAACTCCAGTGAGTTACCAAGTGTCTCAGAGTTCAAGGCACCCGGTGGGGTTGGTGATGGGGTGCAGCCTCACCCTGAGGGTTGCACAGGCACCGGTGTAGTGCTTCTGGTTGGTGATGTTGTGGCCCCGTCTACTGGTTCTGGTGGCGGACCCATCGGGCAGTCCCGGTCTACTGCCTGCTCCCCTGGTCCGGGCGGTGGTGGCGAAGAGATTCTGGTATGGTCTTCGATGGGAGCTTGGTGTGGCACCTGGGGGTCGACCTGAGCCCACGATCCGACACTGGCGAAGGTACCCTGTCGCTTCCTTAGCTGGTCCAGGTGTCTCCTCCAGATGCGGCCGTCTTCCAGCTGGACTCGGTGCGACCGGGACCGGTGATGGCTACTATCACTCCTGGCATCCACAGTGGGTCTCCGGCATAGTTCCTTGCAAATACATGTTCCTGCAAGACAAAATCTCTGACCCCCATCATTGAAGCAAGAGGGGTGTCAGGGCAATAGTGAGGGTGGAGCCTATCCAACACAGTTCTTAGGCGTCTACCCATCAGAAGTTCAGCAGGGGATTTGTTGGTGACCATGCAAGGGGTCGAGTGTTGGCTTAGCAAGAAACGGGAGAGTCTGTGATGCCAATCTTCTTTGCTGAATCTGGCTAACGCTTCTTTTGTGGATCTAACGGCTCTCTCCACCAGTCCGTTGCTGGCAGGATGAAAGGGAGCCGTGAAGATATGTCGGATGCCAAGATTTGTGGCAAAACGGCTAAATTCTGTTGAGGCAAGCTGGGGGCCGTTATCCGAAACTATGGTATCTGGTAGCCCGTGTGTTACGAATAGGCGAGTTAGAGCCTTGGTAACTGCTAGCGTGGTGGTCGTGGATAGTTGGGCCACATCGATCCATTTAGAGTATGAGTCTACGACCACCAAGAAGGTTTTGCCGTGTATTGGACCCGCTAAGTCAATGTGTAGCCTTGACCAAGGCGCGTTGGCGCTCTCCCACTTTGTGGGGGTGGTGACTGGAGGGGATGGTCTGGATTCCTGGCAGGGTTGGCATGAGCTTACCCACTTGACGATGTTGTCGTCCAAGCCAGGCCACCAGACGTAGCTCCGTGCCAACGCCTTCATCCGGACGATGCCCGGGTGGCCCTCGTGTAGTGCCTCTAAGACTGGTGTGCGAAGTGAGGCCGGAATAACAACCCAGGTGCCCCACAACAGGCAGCCCTGTATGCTAGACAGTTCCTGTTGACGGGTCTTAAAAGGTGTGAATTCGGCTGCGAGGTTAGAGCCCGGCCACCCCCTCCTCACCCAGTCCAGTACCTGGGCGATGGTTTTGTCCGTCTTGGATTTGGTGGTGATGTCGAGGGCGGTGACAGGAAGGTCAAGCTCGGTGACATCGAAGATGGCATGGACTGGTGCCGGGTCTTCCGCTGGAGCTGGTAGGGGGCAGCGGCTGAGGGCGTCTGCGTGGCTTAACGTTTTTCCTGGGCGGTGGATGAGCTTGTACGAATAAGCCGCCAGGAACAAGGTCCACCTCGTCATTCTGGGGGACAACACTTGGGGAGTCTGCTTGTCTCCGGAAAGAAGACCCAGGAGAGGCTTGTGGTCCTTGATTAGCTCAAAGTTGTGGCCAAACAGGAATTCATGAAATTTCTTAACCGCGGCCACTGCGGCTAAAGCCTCCTTGTCGATCTGACTATAGTTACGCTCTGTCGCTGAGAGCGTTCTGGAAAAGCGATTGGTGCCTCGGAGCCGTTGGGTAGTCTATGGCTTAATACGGCGCCAATCCCAAAAGGGGATGCATCTGCGGCTAGTACCAGTGGAAGGTGTGGGTCAAATTGAATAAGGACCACGTCAGATGTGAGCAGTGATTTGACTGCGCGAAAAGCGGTGTCTTCCTTGTGTCCCCAGTGCCAAGGTGCTTTTTTATCTAAGAGCCTGTGTAAAGGCTCTGCTACTGATGCTTTGTGAGGTAGAAATGATGCATAAAAGTTCAATAATCCCAAAAAGGCTTGCAGCTCGGCTTTAGTGGTTGGCGTGGGTGCCTCGTGAATTGCCTTGACCTTGGACTCTAGGGGGTGAATGCCTGAGGCGTCAATTCTATAGCCCAGAAAGTCCACCTGTCTAGTGGCAATGGCACATTTCTCCTTTTTTAATTTGAGGCCATGCTGTCTGAACCTGTCTAACACTGCTCTGACTCTCTGGAAGAGTTGGGGTCTGTCCCTGGCCGAGACCAATATGTCGTCGAAGTAGGGTACTATGCCAGGGAGGCCCTGTAGTATACGCTCCATGAGGGATTGGAAGATGCCCGGGGCAACACTTACGCCAAATTGGAGACGCTTGCACCGGAAAGCACCCCTGTGGGTCACAATGGTCTGCAGTTTGGCTGTTTGCTTGTCAACAGGGAACTGTTGATACGCTTGTGACATGTCCAATTTGGCAAAAATGTTGCCAGGCTCAAAGGTATGCAATAAATGTTGAATGACCGGGACTGGGTACGCGCTAACTTGTAGAAAGCGGGAGGTTGCCGTTGACTACCACTAGAGGCAGGTGGCCTTTGAAAGCTTTAAAATTAACAAGGAACTTGCCTTTGCCGAGTACTGGAATGTCTTTTCCCTGATAATCCCTCAAGGAGATCTGGCACTTCTGGAGCTGGTTTCTGGATAGTCTGGGCTGGATTTTCTTGAGGGTGCTCCAAGAGATGATTGAGAGCGCTGACCCCGTGTCAACCTCCATACGACAAGGTTTACCTTCTAATAAAATGGAGAGTGTTATTTTACTAATAGAGTGACAGGTGTGGTTAGCATGGTAGCAAGTGTGACAATTTAGTACTTGCCTTTGGGGCCCAGAATGGGAAAAGGAAGGAACCTTTTGTGCTGAGTTGTGCGCGCCTGGCAGACTCTAGCGATGTGGCCTTTTGTGGCAATGGTTACAGATGGCACCCTTGAACTTGCACGTAGCTCTCGAGTGAGGTCCGCCACAGGATAGGCACAGGATGATGTGTTTGGGTGCGCTGTTGGTTTCTTGCCTGGCTCCTGCCTGTGGTTGTTTGGCATGGGTGAGGTGGTGGATGTCTGTTTGATCGTTAGGGTCGTCTTTGTTGACTACCTCTTCTGAATGAACGGTGGCGCAGCTTTGTTTGGGAACGGGACCTTGAATTTCAGTGGCTGACTGGGTTGCCAGCTCTGCTGCCAAGGCTTCCTCGACGGCCTGGGATAGGTTGAGGTCCTTCCTGGCAAGTAGTCGCCTTTGGAGGTGAAGGTCTTTGACCCCGCAGACGAGCTGGTCGAGGAGCATGTCATCAAGATAGTTCCCGAACCCGCAGTGGAGGGCTGCAGTCCTCAAGGCGGCCATATATTGGTTGACGGTTTCTTTTTCCGCTTGCTTCCTCATCCGGAAGGTGAAACGCCTCGCGATTTGTGATGGTCTGGGGGAGTAATGATTGGTGAGAATCTCTAGCAACTCTGCCCAGGGGACACTCTTTAACTCACGTGGAGCGACAAGTGCTGTGGCGGTATCAAAAACGATGGCTCCGCAATAACTGAGGAAGAATGACTTTTTTCTGTGCTCCCCAGCATCAGCCAGACTGATAGCGTCGATGTAGTGGTTAAAACGATTCTTGTATGACTCCCACTTCTCTTCTTCCGGCTTGAACGGTGGGAAGGCTGGGTTGGAGTTCATGATGAGGACTCCTGCGCGTTATGCTGTTGAGAAATCTCTCTGGGACAACAAAATGGCACTTTGTGCTCTTGTCAGGCTAGTGACTACAGCTCTGGAGAGGCTCCACAGAACCTCTCTGCTCTCTCTCTGGGCTACAAATGTGGCTAAGCTGCAATGGCTGTTGGCAGGATTTTGAATTTCGCGCTCCTGGAGAGCGTAGGCGGTGATGGCTTGCCGCCTCTGATAGCGCTTTGAATTTCGCGCCTGCGTAGTGTCAGTGACTCGGAATAACAGCACCGCGCTGTATTCGGCAAGAAATCAAGCGACAGCCGTTTGAATTTCGCGCTCTTTTTGTGTTGAGAGGCTGCGGCTCGCAGCGCTTCACTTTCCCCTGTAGCTTGCTAACAAGCGGCTACAGACGCTATTACTTTCGCTCTTGCTGACCGAGCTCTCCAGCGGCGTGGCTGCGGCTCAGCGGTTTTAGTGATTTCAGCTGTTGCGAATTGCCTCTGGTAGCCATCCCATCCTCATCGCCAGTGTTGTAGTTGAGCAATGAGAGGCTAGACCAGGGCTAGGATGCAACAAGACTTTATTGTAATAATAAAGGACTGAACGTGTTAGCCCTGCCTGGACCAGGCTCACAGCGATCAGCGGCTGGCCGGACCCTGCAGCTGGCTTTTATAGCCGGCCGTCGAGGGAGGCTAGCCAATGAGGGGCAGCAAACGCCCCCGCAGCATGAACGGACCTGGGTGGGGACTTTGGTAAGTTCCAGGGACATAACAAGTATGTCTAATTCAAGGAAAAGAAGGATTAGCGCAGAGGTGGTATTCAGTTGGTTCGGACCGGTTCTGGTGTACCGGTAGCAAAAAATTTGACTGGTTCGGAGAACTGATAAATACTACCTCTGGCTCCCCATCCCCACCCCTGCTCATACCTTTCCTATATTTCCTTGTTCTTTAGCTCAGCTGATTCACATGCCAGAGTCAACCGTTGCACCTCAGCTGAGCTAAAAAACAGCACAGCTCACCAGCGTTGATAGACGTCAGTCTTGGAGCACATGTGTGAAGCGTGCATTAGGCGCACCTACACAGCTCACCAGCGTTGATACAGGGGGTGGTCTTCGACCCCTGCACATGAAGGTACAAAGCATGCATGAAATGGGAGAAAAACATTTTGAAAACCACCCCTGGACTAGTGGTGTCATTATAGCAGTGTTTCAATATCTAAGGGACTGCCACAAAGAGGAGGGAGTCAAGCTATTCTCCAAAGCACCTGAGGGCAGCACAAGAAGCAATGGGTGGAAACTAATCAAGGAGAGAAGCAACCTAGAACTAAGGAGAAATTTCCTGAGTTAGAACAATTAACCAGTGGAACTGCTTGCTTCTAGAAGTTGTGGGTACTCCAACACTGGAGGTTTTTAAGAAGAAATTGGACAACCATTTGTCTGAAAAGGTATAGCATTTCCTGCTTGAGCAGGGAGTTGGACTAGAGGACCTCCAAGGTCCCTGCCAATTCTGTTATTCTGTTAAAAAGAGTAGGAAGAATTTAAGGACATACAACTTGTGGTCAACATTCCAATCTTGTCTTTTACATGCTTTAACCTTCATGTGTTTTTAAAGAACATCTTAATAAATCAATCACTCAATTGGTAATTTTACTAAGACAATTAATCAGCTTGCGAGTGAATGAAATGGAGTTTAGCGAATAGGTACTGAAGTGAAAGGCTATTATCACAAGTACAGAGGTGACATATTCAGGTTACATTATTTCTTTATTTTGTGGAAAAGGTATAATACCACAACTGTTAAAACTGAGGGAATCCTGACAAGGTTCAAATAATTACTAATTTTTCTCCTCTTGTTCAGAGTAACCATTTAAAAAAAAGGTTTGATTCAATGAATTCAGGCTACACATGTCCGTAAAGTTAAGTTAGGATGATGAAAAAAAAAAATATTGTTATTACCTTTAAAATGCTTATGTAATCATTGTATTGGCCTCCTAGGTTCATATGGCAAAGACTACTACTCAGTCTTTTACAATATAGGAAATGGTTCAAATTTTTCTCTTATTAATGTGATCTCTGAATATCGAATCATAAAAATTGATTTATTAGATATGGTTGCTTCACTCTTAATCATGCAAGATGCAAGTACATGCAAGTAGAATAGAAGATGGGTAAATAGTTATTTGCATAAATAACACCTGTAATTTGCAACTGACACAAAGGGGTGAGTATGGTGTTTAGAACACATTGTTCTTGGACAAGCATTGGATAAAACCTGATATGCAGCCCTATTTTTAGAATAGTGTATAGTAATAAAATAATAACCCAAAGACCCTGATGGAACACTCTTTGAGCAGTGAGAACTTCAAGCCTCCTGAAATGCATTCATGAAAGTTATGGTTCCATGGTCTTTGAAAGTAGAATAGTGGTGGAGTTCATATACTCTCTGACTATCAGGAGGTAAGTTGCTCTAAAAGCAGGGGCTCTTCATGAGAACTTTCAGGCACAGAGGCTCCTATAGATGGCATTTCATCATATTTTTCTCTCATGCTAGATATCACCAAGGAAACAGTTTCAGAGAAGATAACCTTGGAGATATCCAGACCCTGAGACATTGGGCCTTTAAGGGTGATAACCAGTAACTTGAATTACATCCAGAAGTTAACTGCAGTCAGTGCAGCTCCTGCAGTAGTTTTGTTACACGGATGAACCTCAGTACATCCATCATCAGTCGAACATCCCAGATGGTCAGGGAGTTCCAAATAGAATAAATTGCAATATCATCTCAGTCACAAGATGACAAGGGGTTATTTTTGTATAGGACATTCAGTTGAAACATTTCTACAACTACTGTAAATCTGCAATGCCTTTGCTGATTAATGTTTATGAGGCTACAAAGGATATACTTTTTTCTCATATCCATATCCTGCTTTTAAAAATATATTAGCAATATGCAAGCAGGACTCCCAGGAGCATATGTCAGTTCACTGATTGTGAATATATACTGAACAATGCACCTAAATATATTTCTTATAACCTTGGGAAGAGATGATTTTATTCCTTTAAATATTTTAGATTAAGCATCTAAAATACCTGTTGAATGGAGACTACACAAAATATATGGTTGCCATCAAAACTATCAATTACACTCTACTTTGTGCCTGGCATCTTGGATTTTGATCACGGGTGTCAAACTTGCCACACCACATTGCCATCATGTGACATTTCATGACATTTCCCCATTTGCAGAGCTGGAGTGGGCGGGGTTGCACATGATGCATCCAGCCCACCAGTTTGACACTCCTGATTTAGATCATAGATATTATATACAAGGCACTAAAACCTAGGGGATGGTTCTTCAGAAAGTACAATGTAATGGATTATTGACAAACAGTTAAAATCTGGCCATTTCTAACAACTTTTCTAAACTCCAAAAGATCTTAGCTGTTCTGACCCAGGCTTCCTGAGACCGTAATTAATCACATGCTTAGTCCAAACAACCCTCTTTTTATTTCAGTGGCTGGGAATTATATTCATTCCCAGCCTGTAATGAGTCCCAAACAGTCTCTCAAGATAAGCACCCAGCTTTATCTCTTTTGAATTGTTTCCAACAACTAAAGTGCCAAATTAACTGTAAAAAGCCAAATGGAGTACAAAGTCCACAAGAGCTTCAAGGTTTAATCCGAACAGAGCGAACAAAGTTGCTTCCTGCAAAGGTTCCTGTCCCTTTGCTCCTCTTTTATGTCTTATGGGCGGGTCAATCAAATGCAAGCCTTACTCTCAAGTTGCCCCTTTTGTCTTAACTGTTTGTGCCTTCTGGTAGCTCTGCGCACACGTGCACTGGGAACAGGCTCCCCTTGTTCCTCTGCCTCGCTGCTGTCAGATTCTGGAGGCTCCGGAGGCAGCACATAACTCCCAGATGGCCCTGGCCCCATCTCTGTATTGGATGCAGGACCCTCATCCAAGTCATCCCCAGACTCCCAGACTGGCCCATGTTCCTCACCACTGTTTGACTCTGCTGCTGTCTCCGCAGGCTACCGGTGGACCACAACACTAGCAAGGGTTGTATGTTGAAAGGAAAGGTTAAAGATTATTATTTATATCTATTAGTTTTAATTAAAATATATCCTTTTTATTTTTTAAAATATACTACCATATCATAAGGACCCCAGCAGAAAAGCTGCTGTTCCATTACCATCTTACCTTTGCCAAATATACAATCCTTTCTTATAGTTGAATGATGCTTGTTTTTAAGTATCTATGTTTCATATCAAGTCAGAGGAAGCAAATTCAATTTATTCTTGTAATCACAAAGGTGTTGATATAAGGTAAGTGGTTTTAAATGCAGAACAGTTCATACTTGTATTTCATTTTAAGAAGAGCTGGCACAGCCCCGACTGATATGGTAAATCAAAACAATCATGCATAACCTTTTTTTTAACGAGGAACAGTATGGAAAGAGGAAAAACAGACTGCATGCTTTAAAACTGAAATAACACAGCTGACTATTTATCCTCTTAAACAGTCCACTTTGCATTTCTTCTGTCTCTTTTTAAAAAAAGAAACTTCATGTTTGTTTTAAATGTCTGTAAGCTGCTTTTAAAAGTGATAGAGTGCTCAAGGCAGTTTACCAATATCTCTAAAATATGTGAACATTTTAAGGTAAAACGGCAGCTTGAAATACAAAGCAGCCTGTTTCTCTGTTGTGTGATTAAAACAGGCATATAGAAATTATTCATATATTCCTGCTGATTTCACTGAATACATGCATTCTTCCTCACACTTGCATTTCTTGAAAACAAATTCCACTAACATCAGACCTTTCTACCTATCCCATACTAATTAATTATTTCATTACTGCGGGTACTTCTTCTCAATACACTTTTGTTTCTGCATGCATTTTTGCCTTACAAAGTATGGGGCGGGAAGATGGTCTTCAATTTCAAATATTGAGCAGACGTGAAAATAATTAGGGGATGTCCTGTTCAAATGTGAACCAAATAAATCCCTTCCTCGTTGCTACTCCAGGTATAAAACAACTTTCTTCAGTTGGTGGCTCCTGGACATGATGATTTTCATTTGTTTGTGGATAACCTAACAGCATCAAAGACAACAAGTTATGGAAATCTACTTTGACATTTCCTTGTGCTACACTTTCTCCTCTGTACCTTAGACTTGACTTGTGCACTATATAAGTAACCACTACTGAGTATTCGCCTCTCAGGATATGGATATATTAGACCAGACATATAGAGCTATTTTGGTTACAGTTGCGTGTTTATCCTAACAGCTAATTTGGCTTTCTGCCTTGGCTTTACAGAGCAAAATACAAAGACTTTATTGTTAATTGTTTGATTTCCCTCAGGGGGAATGATGTGTTAGGAACTTGTTATGTCTCAAAAACAGTTTTTTTTTTTAACTGAAATCTTTTCCTTCTTCCTTCATTTCATTCTTTGTCTTTATTCTGTCTCTTCTCCTATTTCATAATATGAAAATCATATTTTTGTGTGCTTTTTTCTACTTTCTTTCTTCTTGGAAATCTGACTAGATTGCACACAGAATAGTAAATTGGAAATATGAAGATAGTGAAAAGTCACTTCCACAATGTGCGTATCAGTTGTAGACCTTCTGTAATGCCTTTACAGAATGATTGCAAAGCCAGCTCATAACACATTAGCTGTTTCTATCCCAGGCTGTGTTTGTACAATTTCTGCAGCCTCCCACTTCAAAGCCTAAATGAATTCTTTGTTAGCAGACTATAAAGTCAGACAAATCATTTCATTAGCTGGCCCTTCCGTTGATGTGTCACTGTCCTTCTGAATGTGGGCTCTTAATTACGGCCTTGCTTTTTTGGAGCCAGGAAATGTTGGGGCTTCACCCATTTGGACAGCTAATAGTGGACTAAAAGTGGAAACCATTCATAATCTTTTTACTTTGAAAACCTTTCACATAGCACAGGCCTAAATGTCACGCAAATTCTCTCTGACTTTGAAATTTAGTAATGTTTTTGGCTTTCCATGAAAGACACAATAAAAATCACAGTCACAGACATTCAAAGTCATAGTCATCCAACATTTGGAAAATATTCAACATGCTATCATTCTTTAATGGATTTTAAAGCAGTTGCATTTTCTTGGAAACACCATGGAAAACTGACATCTATATATACAGTGTAACATCTGTCTCTTTATGACCGCTGTGTAATTGCTATGGATATTTAAAATGTTCGAAGATGGCAACATATAACTAGCAAGGTGAGGCTCTCGCTTTGATGGTCATTTGATCGCAAGTGGTATCCTACCGTTTCCCTTCCTGATTAAAATAAATAGTTGATTGTGGGAAGATTTGCTGTTCATCCCCGATCAAAAGAGACTCTGTTAGGTTACCACCTGCACCAGTTATTGGCAAAAATCACCCGATCCTGTGACCGAGGACTGGTTTCAAGAGCACTGCCATTGTTGTGGCCACCCTGAAGCACCACTTGTGCCAGGGATCCCAGAGCACCGGAGTTACTGTTTCATTCAAAATGCTGTAGCCCAGAGTCCATTGGAGCCTTTCCCACCTATAAAAACCTATAAAACCATCTCCTGCACCAGAGATCCTGAGGAGCTGAAGCTCCTAATTTCTAAAGCAGCGCTGTAGCCCTAAACCCGTTGAAGCCTCAACCAATGGCAGAGCTCCAGCTGCCGAACTTCCAACGGCTGAGACCCTGATCCTGGAGTGCTAACCTTCCAGTAAAACTGCTGCACAAACTGCCGCCTACATCATCGATCATCTGCAATCATCAAATCCTACATCGGAGGTCCTGATCTCAGAGCGCAGCCCTGCTAATTCACGCAGAGCCTAATTTCTAAGATTGCTGACCAAAGTCAAGGGGATCTGTTAAGTTTGAGCAATGAGAGGCTGAACCAGAGCATGAGTGCAACAGTACTTTATTTTACAAATAAAGGGCTGACCGTGCTTGCCAAGCCTGGAACTGGCTCGCAGCAATCAGCAGCCAGTTGGACCCCGCAGCCTGCTTTTATAGCTGGCTGCTGGGGAGAACCAACCAATGGGAATGGGGGAATAACGCCCACACAAAGTGAGTGGACCTGAGTGAGAACTCCTTGAGTCCTCAGGACATAACACCAATTCCCCCCAGATGCGAACACGCATAGTCCTTGAGGTAGATGGGGGGTTTGTGTTGGCGCCCGGAGCGGCGCAACTTCGGGAACATTGTCTGACTGTTCAGTATCAGTCTGTGACGGTTGAGCTGGCATAGTGTCGCCAACACTCTCTCTGGACTGGGCATCCTCGGAAACCACCGGGTTGGTTTCTGGGGTCAAGCTCTCGTGGGTTGGATCCGGTTGGTCAACTCTCTGGGCGCTGTTGTCCGAGTTTGGGCTGGCCGGAGCGACCGCTGGCGCAGACTGGTCACTGGGTGCGGTGTGGCTGGGTGGCGGATGAGACGGTTCCCCTTCGACTGGAGACTCTGGATTCTTGTTTGCGAGGTTGCTGAGGCGCCTTCTGAGTTGGTCTATGTGTCTCCTCCAGGCGCGACCATCCTCCAGCCTGACTCTATACGATCTCGGCCCGGTGGCGGCGATGACCTCGCCAGAATCCAAAGTGGGTCCCCAGCGAAATTCCTTGCGAATATCGGTTCCTGTAACATAAAATGTCTAACCCCCGAAATGGAAGCGAGGGGAGAGTCAGGGCAGTATTGTGGGTGCAGTCTATCTAATACAGTCCTCAGGCGCCGGCCCATCAGAAGTTCCGCTGGGGACTTATTGGTGACTGCACAGGGGTTGAGTGCTGGCTCATCAGAAACCGTGAGAGTTTGTGGTGCCAGTCATCTCTGCCAAACCTAGCGAGGGCCTCTTTGGTGGTCCTGACGGTCCTTTCAGCCAACCCATTACTCGCAGGGTGAAATGGGGCTGTGAAAATGTGGCGAATACCTAGGTTGGCTGCAAAAGCGGCTGAATTCTACTGATGCGAACTGTGGGCCATTATCGGAGACCAAGGAGTCGGGTAGTCCATGTGTAATGAACAGGCGCGTTAACACGTTGGTGATTGCTAGTGTGGTGGTCGTGGATAGCTGCGCCCGTCTATCCATTTGGAATAAGCCTCCACGACCACTAGGAACATCTTTCCATGCAGGGCCGGCCAGATCGATATGGATTCTAGACCAAGGCGCTGGCGCTCTCCCATCTGGTAGGGGTGGCGATGGGGGAGCAGGACGGGATTCCTGGCAAATGCTGCAGGAACTTACCCAATTGACAATGTCCTCGTCTAGACCCGGCCACCACACGTGGCTGCGTGCCAGCGCCTTCATTCTCACAATGCCGGGGTGTCCCTGCGTGCAGCTTCCAGGACTCGGGTATGCAGCGAGGTCGGAATGACCACTCAAGTGCCCCACAGTAGACAACCCTGCAAACTGGACAGCTCCTGCATGCGAGTCTTAAAGGGTGCGAATTTGTTATCAACATTGCCTCCCGGCCACCCCCTCCTCACCCAGTCGAGCACCTGGGCGGCGTTTGGTCTGCCTTGGTTTTGGCGGCGATGTCAAGGCGGTGATGGGCAGGTCCAACTGGGTGATTTCAAAAATGGCATTGACAGGAGCTGGGTCTTCAGCCGGAGCGGGTAAGGGCAGCGACTGAGCGGCGTCAGCGTGGGATAGAAGTTTTGCCGGGCGGTGGATAAGTTTGTATGAGTAGGCCGCTAGGAAAAGTGTCCACCTTGTCATCCGAGGGAGAGGACTTGAGGTGTCTGTTTGTCGCGGCCAGTAGGCCCAGGAGGGGCTTATGGTCGGTGACCAGTTCGAAGAAGTGGCCAAAAGGAATTCGTGAAACTTTTTCACGGCTGCAACAGCTGCTAGGGCTTCCTTGTCTATTTGGCTGTAATTTCGCTCCGTGGCCGAGAGCGTCCTGGAGAAAAAGCGATGGGGGCCTCGGCACCATTGGCGAGTCGGTGACTAAGGACCGCCCCAATTCCAAAGGGGATGCGTCTGCTGCCAGTACTAAAGGAAGGTTGGGGTCGAATTGGATGAGCACTGCCTCTGGCGTAAGTAGTGATTTGATGGCGTTAAACGCCTGGTCTTCTTTATTGCCCCCAGTGCCACGGTGACTTTTTGTCTAGTAATCTGTGTAGGGGTTCGGCTACTGAGGCTTTATGGGGCAAAAGGATGCATAAAAGTTTAGGAGCCCCAAGAAAGCTTGTAGCTCCGTTTTGGAGGTCGGTGTGGGAGCTTCGTGGATCGCCCTGAGCTTGGACTCCAGGGGTGAATGCCAGAGCGTCAATTTTATAACCCAGAAAGTCCACCTGTCTAGTGGCAATGGCGCATTTTCTTTTTTAACTTGAGGCCATGCTGTCTGAACCTCTCTAACACTGCTCACACTCTCTGGAAGAGTTGGGGTCTGTCCCTGGCCGAGACCAAGATGTCGTCAGTAGGGTACTACACCAGGGAGGCCCTGTAAAATCCGCTCCATGAGGATTGAAAAATACCCGAAGGGCAACACTTATGCCAAATTGAGGCGCTTGCATCGGAAGGCACCCCTGTGGTGACGATGGTCTGAAGTTCCGCTGTTTGGTTATCAACAGGGAACTGTTGATATGCTTGAGACATGTCCAATTTAGCAAAAATACTGCCCGGTTCGAATGTGTGCAATAAGTGCTGAATGACGGACACGGGTGGCGCTAACTTGTAAATATTTATTGATTGTTGTCTTGTAGTCCGAGCAAATTCTCAGGCTACCATCTTTTTTGAGGGTGTGACAATGGGCGTCTCCCACTTGGCGAAATCTGTTGGCTCAATGACCCCTTGTTTTAGTAGTTTATCCAATTCAGCGTCTAGTTTTAGTCGAATAGCAAATGGAACTCTCGTGGTTTTTAATCTGATTGGGACTGCCTGGGGTCAACGGTGAACGAGATGGGGTTCCATTATAACACCCCAGCTCCTCGCTGAACACATCTGCATAGTCATCGAATAAGGAGTCAGTGTCTGAGGTTGAGACAGCATGGACTCCTGTTAACCCTAGGCCAAGGTGGGGAAACCAATCGAGCCCCAATAAGGTGGGTAGATTGCCGTTAACTACCACTAGAGGTAGGTGGCCTTTAAAAGCTCTAAAACTGACAAAGAACTTGCCTCTGCCGATCACGGGAATAGCCTTCCCCTGGTAGTCCTTCAGACCGAACTGGCATCTCTGAAGCCGGGTAGTAGATAGGCTGGGGTGGAGTCTCTTGAGGGTGTTCCACGAGATTATTGAGAGCGCTGACCCTGTGTCAACCTCCATGTGGCACGGTTTACCTTCTAGGGAAACGGAGAGAGAAATTTTACTAACAGAGTGGCAAGTCGCCTGGCAAGGCGGTGCGTGCGACAGTTTAATACTTGCCTCTGTGGTCCCGAGTGCGAGGACGGGGTCTTTGTGCAGCGCTTTGGGGGCTTGGCAGACTCTCGCAATGTGCCCCCTCTTATGGCAGTTGTTGCAAGCGGCTCCTTTAAACTGGCAGGTGGCCCTTTGATGTGATCCCCCACAGGCTAGGCACAGGGTGATGTGCTTGGGTGGACCGGTGTATTCTTGTTTGGCCCCTACCTGCGACCGTCTGTCATTGGTGAGGCGATGGACATCGTTCTCATCGTTGTAGCCTTCCTCCGCTTCCACCTCTTCGGAATGGACTGGGAGCGCTGCTAGCTTGGCGCTTGGGCCCTGAATTTCGGTGGCTGAGTTCGTTGCTAGCTCGGCTGCTAGGGCCTCCTCTACCGCTTGCGCGAGGTTGAGGTCTTTTTAGCTAGCAGTCGCCTCTGTAGGTTGAGATCCTTGACCCCACAAACTAATTGATCGAGGAGCATGTCCTCCAGGTATGTTCCAAACCCGCAGTGCAGGGCTGCTGTTCTGAGGCGGCCATATATTGGTTGATGGTCTCCTTACTTGATTGCTTCCTCATTCGGAACGTGAACCTCCTGGCGATTTGTGAAGGCCTGGGAGCGTAGTGGTTTGTGAGGATCTCAAGCAACTTCGGACCACGGAATGTTTTCAATTCTCTCGGCGCCATGAGTGCTGCAGCGGTATAATAGCGGTGGCTCCGCATGATAGATTAGAAATAAGTTTTTCCGATGCTCTCCGCATCCGACAGGCGATCGCATCGATGTAATGATTGAAACGGTTCTTATCGATTCCCACTTCTCTTCGTCTGGTTTAAGCGCCGGGAATACTGGATTGGAACTCATGGTGCTGGAGACGGCTGGGCTACCTGCGGAAAAAAAATCTCTCTGGGACTACGAACGCTCGTGAGTTACTAGTGATATCAGCTCTGGAGAGGTTTTTGCTACCCTCTCTTTCTCTCTCTCTGGGTTACCACGTTGGCTGCTAGCCGTTGGAGGTGTCTTGATTCGCGCCAAAAAAGTGGGCGTAGTGACTCTCTACAGCGCTGTGCTGTGATTCCTACTGGCTCGAAATTCAAATGACACCCGTTTGAATTTGCGCCAAATGGAGAGCGGCTGCGGCTCATGGCGCTTCACTTTCCCCGTGGCGGGGCTAACAAGCGGCTACAGGCGCTTCTAACTATTGACTCAGACCGCTTTCTCTGGCTGCGGATCTGCGTTTGCTCTTTTTGATCGCTCGTTTTGCTAGCTGACCGCTCTCTCTGGCTGCGGATCAGCATTTCCTTGTCGCCAGCCGATCGCTCTCTCTCGGGCTGTAGATCGGTGGCTAGTGACTCAGCGGTTGCAAGGTGCTTCTGGTAGCCATCCCATCCTCGTCGCCAGTGTTAAGTTTGAGCAATGAGAGGCTGAACCAGAGCATGAGTGCAACAGTACTTTATTTTACAAATAAAGGGCTGACCGTGCTTGCCAAGCCTGGAACTGGCTCGCAGCAATCAGCAGCCAGTTGGACCCCGCAGCCTGCTTTTATAGCTGGCTGCTGGGGAGAACCAACCAATGGGAATGGGGGAATAACGCCCACACAAAGTGAGTGGACCTGAGTGAGAACTCCTTGAGTCCTCAGGACATAACAGGATCCATGAGAAGACAGACCTAATCCCTAAGATAGCTAGCTGATGATCTGAAGTAATGAGTGAAGATTAACCTTCTGCCAAAAGACATTCATAGTTACCTTCAGCTTAATATATGCCCCTTTAAAGACAAGAAGATCTGTGTGAAGACAGATCTGGTCCCCCAAAATCACTAACTGAAGATCTGAAGGAACAAGTAAAGAGTAACCTTCTGCCAAAGGACTTTCATCTATACTTCCAACCTAATATATGCCCTCTTCCTATACCCCACAGGACCATCCAAACTAAATCTTCTCTTCTTCCTCCCATTATTCTCTTCCTGCCCTAATTTTTCCCAATATAACTCTGTTTAATTGATTAACTGATCTTACTAAATGATTAATTTTTACAATTATTTATCATTAGTGAGTAATATATTATTATAGATTATCATAGACTAGTGGTTATTGATTAGTTTGGTTAACTATTCTGAATATTAGTATGTTTAGTGCAAATTAATGATTAGGACAATTAATTGACTACTGTGTTTATTGATTAGTGTAATTGATTATTAGGGTGATTATTGATTAGTTAAATTAATTGAATAGTGTGATTAGTATAATAGACTGTTTGGCACGATATTACTTTATTGATTACCACAATACTTTGTCTGATTGAACAACCTAATCAACAAACCATCTCAACAAACCTACCATGCCAGGAAAACAATCCAATGTCAAACCTCAACCTAAAAAGAAACAAAGCCCTACTAAAGAACCACAAGACGCTTGCTCTTGCCTTATTTGTTAGGAATCTTTAAAGGAGAATGAAAATTACATCAAATGTTCTCTTTGTAACAACTACGCTCACCATAATTGCTTAGGATTACCCAAGCAAATAGCTCTATTCCCAAAAACATCTGCCAATGTTTTTTTTCCATATTTCTGTCCGCCATGCAGACTCAAACTAGAAAAATACATTACCCTGTTTGAAAGAGTCGATACAATTGAAACACATATAACATCCCTTGACACCATTGTAGCATTCCTGGACACTATACAAACTAGATTGGCAAACTCTGAAAAAAAGAGACAGCACTAAAAAAATGAACATCAAACATCTACAGACCATATCTCTACTCAACAACCGCAATCAAAACCCAATCCACACAAAACAGCAAATCCTACAAATATTGATATCCCCATCCTCATCAAAGAAACTGTTGAGCGTGAACAGAAGCAACCAAATGCCATCTTATTTGGTCTAGAGGTCAGTGACAATGATGACATCTCTAATGTTTGAAACATCATCAGAGAAAATCAAGCATCAACCATCTCCCCTGAAGAAATACTTGATATTTCCCATGTTGGTCCTGAACTTAAAAACAAAGACGGCTTGATGATCCCACAGCTCTGCAGGGTTGTTTGCAAAAATGAAACAAGCAAACAAGCAAATGCATTAAGACTTGTTAACCAAATCCTGCCTAGCTTTTTCTCCAGTAATATTACTCTACTAACTAGAGCATATAAAACATTTGCTAGACCAATACTTGAATATAGCTCGTCAGTCTGGAACCTGCATTACATATCTGATATTAATAGAATTGAGAAAGTCCAGAAATATTTTACCAGAAGAATCCTCCCCTTCTCTACTCGTAGCAGAATACCTTAAGCCATCAGACTTGAAATTTTAGACCTAGACAACCTAGAACTACACCGCCTTTGGTTCGATCTAAGTATAGTATATAAAATTATATATTGCAATGTCCTACCTATCAATGAATACTTCAGCTTCAACCAAAACTATACAAGAGCACAAAATAGATACAAACTAAAGATAAACTGCACCAAACTTGATTGCAGGAAATATGACTTCAGCAACAGAGTAGTCAATGTCTGGAATACTCTACCTGACTCTGTGGTTTCTTCCCCAAACCCCCAGACCTTCAACATTAGACTGTCTACTATTGACCTCACCCTTTTCCTAAGAGGTCTGTAGGGGGCATGTATAAACACACCAAAATGTGCCTACTGTCCCTGTCCTATTGTTTCTTTCTTTTTCTTATTTGTATCCATTTCATGTATTTATAACCATGTTTATACTTATACCTGTTATCTAATAATTGTTTGACAAAATAAATAAATAAATAAAATGTACATTGGAGTCTACATACATTTGCAAGTCATTAAATTTATTAAGTTGACTTATCTGTTCTATTATTTTAAAAAAGCTAAATTTGTAAATAGATGTATTTCAAAATCTTTATATATAAAAATGAAATACCACTCACACATCATCACAAAATCTCCAGAACTGTAAAGCCCACAAAATTGAAATTTGACACGTATGTTCCTCTTGGCTTCGTGGTGCTCACTAAGAAAGGATTTTTCAAAATGACCATCAAAGCATTAGTATTTCATATTTTATTATTAACACGCTCTGATGCTAAGGAGTTCTACTCCCTCTCCCCACCTGAAAAGAACTCTGTTCCAAGTGCAAAACACAAACAGAGGAGAGGAGTTTCAGTTTCAGTTTTAATTTCACAGCACCAAGCAGTTTTAGTACAGAACAATTGAGCTAAGCCACGCTCTGGCTCCTTGCTGTCTCCTTCTTGCCCACACAGCAAATACTGTTTCAGTTTCCAAACAGCCATCAACTCACACATTGACAGGACGCTAGCCAGATGAATACCAAAGGATGCTGGTAGGTAGAGGCAGAATTTTTTCCCCTTATTTTCTTCCCTCAAAATTAAGCCTGACCACCTAGTTTTGTACCGAAGCGCGGATATCAAGCTAGTACCTAAATAAAATAAATAGACTGCAATGGAATTTTTATTTACTGGGTTTTAATTTGCTGTTTTTAAATTTTGAATTTTGGCTTTCATATCTGTTAATAGTCTTGTCTAATGAATCTTTGATATGCAAAACATTGCACTCTACTTTGTAAGCCTTTGGTAGAGTGGATTTAAATGGATTTGGGTTTATTTTTCCTAATCGTCAACATTTTGTTAATATAATAAACCAAAAATTGTATCTTTTTAAGAAATATAAATTCCAGTAATCTTCATTAAAATATAAATAAATCTTTGAATCCAGTTCCACACTCAAAGAATGCATCAGTGAAATTTTACTGGCAACAATTGAGAAGTGATTTGCCACTATTATCACTCCATTTTTTCCCCCTACAACTTAGATAAGCCAGTAACCCGGAAATTCTCACATACACTCTTCATCTAAGTACAGACACAGCCAATCCTGCTTAATGTCTAAGATGAGCTAAGGTAAGGTAGAAAGAATGATAGAATAACAGAGTTAGAAGGGACTTTGGAGGTCTTCTAGTCCAACCCCCTGCTCAAGCATTCCAGACAAGTGGCTGTCTGATCTCTTCTTGAAAGCCTCCAGTGACGTCTACAGCTACAGCTTCTGAAGGCAAGCTGTTCCACTGATTAATTGTTCTCACTGTTAGGACATTTATCCTTAGTTCTAGGTTGGATCCCTCCTTGATTAGTTTCCAGCTATTGTTTCTTGTCCTGTTCTCAGGTTTGGAAAATTAAAAAAAACAAAAGCATTGCCATAGAGGGTCTACTATCTTCTACCTACTACCTACTATTTACTGATTTGTATCACTATACTGTAAATTTCAAAGCCTTAACAAACAGTAGGTTTTGTCTGATTTTGTTCTTTACGATATCACCTTATAAACATCTTCAATGTCATTTTTTTTAAAGAAAGATTGTCTTGAGGATAAAGCACTCACAATGTCCAATATGGTAAACAAGCTGCAACCCCAGAACAGTTCATAAAATATCCAATACGATTGATGAAAATCTGCAGTTGGTTTCACAGTGTGAAGTAAAAGGAAAACAGGCATGTGAGCGGGAAAGTACTTTCCACTTTTCAGAATATAAAACCCCAGTGTTCCTCTGCTTGTAACATGGGCTGCTGGTTTTGTATCATTACTTCACTCAGAGCGAGAACATTTTCCCGAGCTGAATGTGTGCTTTGGAGCCATCAAAAAGTTATCCAGCCTCTGGATTATAACAGCGAAACAATCCATACCCCAGCCATCATCAGTCTGTTTCCTTTCCATATCAACAAAAATGTTTGATGGAGAACAGGGCAAAAAAAGAATATTAGAGCCGAGAGGGTGATCTGGACACATAAATTTCCTGCCAGGTTTGCTTTTCACGCAGTTTTTTACATGGCTAAGAAGGTGCATTTGACTTTAAAGGGCAGGCTGAAATTTTTGCTCCACCTCATCCTGTTGAATGCGCATGCAGATTTTATTTTTGTGCTTGACAATTTTATCGTTTTGTTACAATTGCAAGTCTTTAAAAATGGTAGTCCAACTATTTTTTTACCTACTTTGGTAGCTGTTCATCTCCACGCTACCAGGAAATAAGAAAAATCGATTGCAGTGTTAACATGATTTTATAGACAATACTGAGTAAGAATTCTTTTTCTTGAAAACAGTTTTATTAATTTTAACAACACACAAAACATAAAAAACATCATCCTTTCTTTCATGCTTCGCCTTCTCCCAATACTGAGTAAGAATTCGGAGTTTCTGTTCCTTGTGAAAAAAAACCCAAGCTTTATTTCAAAATTAAAAAGTAATCCAATCCGATATAATATCTAACCATAGCTTGTATGTTTTGTAGAATGAGAGGATAAAAATATAAATAAATGAGTTGTTTTTCAAATGAAAGCTAACTCACTAAACTTCTGTTAGCTTTTATTTGAAGTCTGCATGCCCATTAAACATGGATAAGATGAAGCTAACATTGCACTCTGCTCTTTAAAGTTAATGCACCTTCTTAGCCGTGTAAAAATTTGTATGAGAAGGAAACCAATATACTGTAGTGATTAAGATATTGAACTGCTGAGGAAGATCCCAGTCCAAGTTCATCCTTTGACTTGGAAGCTCACTAGATGTCTTCAAACTCTGACATTCTCAGCCCAGCCCACCTCAAGTTAGTTATAGCAATAACGTTTAGACTTATATAACACTTCACAATGCTTCACAGCCCTCTCTAAGGGGTTTACAGAGTTAGCATATTGCTCCCAACAATCTGGGTCCTCATTTTACTGATCAGAAGAATGGAAGGCTGAGTCAACCTTGAACCAAAACTGCCGAACTGCTGGCAATCAGCAATCAGCAGAATTAGCCTGCAATACTACATTCTAACCACTAGCTGGATATAGGAGTATTTTATATATGCCACCTTAAATTTCTAAACAAATAGAAAGTTATGATTCTAATTAACTCATTAAAAGCTATTCTGCCAAGCAAATCTTTCATGCTTACATGGAATTATAATACCATTATAAAAAGACAAAATACTTCAGTACCACTCAGGACTCTTAAAACAATCATGATAAATAAAAGAAGTGCTTATGCTTTAAAACTAAGAAAAATGTTCACAAAATAAATTTCAGTAATTGTCCACTTTTGATTTTGAAAATCTATTTTATCCACATATTGGACTGGTGCAAACAACAAGAGGATATCGAAAGGAAACTGACAATAGTCTGAAAGTTCAAAACCTTGCTAAATTTTGTTAAATCCGTGGCCAATTTGAGGCTGACTTTGTCAAACATCAATCATTTTCAAATCAAAGTAGTTCTTGATCTAACCTCTAGTATCTTTTGGCCCCTTTAAGCATCAGTGTTGATGTTCTTTAAGCCTGCTGTGTTGGGATTAAGGTACACCAACCATTCCAAATCATGTTATTGAGTAACATCTCATTAATCTCCATTTTTAGACTGCATTTGTCCCCCAGAGGTTGTTTAAGCAATGTGGTCTTTCTGGTTTGACCATAAGTGCAATTATTTTCCATCTAACTGTGCTTTGAGAAAGGATGAACAGCAGGCTCACACATTTGACATGCTCTATTATGCCTTTCAAGCATTAAGGACAAGCTGTGCATTTTGCTCTGCTTGCCCTGTTCTCCAGTCCATCCATTTCAGTTTCATGCCTTCAAAGTTAGAAGCATTAGACTTTGCAGGAATCTGATAAAGCAGATCAGCACAATTCATGACCTATCTAGTCATATAGAACACAAAGCATGTTAGGGCCTAGCAGATGCTTTGACATAATTTCTCTAATTTTGTATTTACACATTAGGATAAAGTGGGGGAAAGAGAAATGTGTGGTGGGCTGAAATACATCATAATGAAATTGTATTGACACAGAGAGAGGCAGGGAGAGAGGGGGGAGAGAGATTTTGAGTTTTTTCCCAGGGGTGGTATTCAATTTTTTAACAACCGGTTCTGTGGGCGTGGCTTAGTTGGTGGGTGTGGCTTGGTGGTCATGTCACTGGGTGGACATGGTTTGGTGGTCATGTTATTGGCTGGGTGTGGCCAACTCAATATCACTCACATCGAGGCATGCATCCCCTCTCCTGGCCTCTCATGACTGTGGGGATGCTGCAACAGTCGTAAGTGTGAAAAATGGTCATAAGTCACTTTTTTCAGTGCCATTGTAACTTTGAATGGTCACTCCACACAAGCAAAGTACCAGCAAAGGAGGGGAAAAAAACTCCAGAGAGGTTCCTGAGACAGGAAGTCTAGTCCTGCCAAGAATGTAATAAGGGTTAACGGAGAGGCAGTTTCTGTAAGCAACTCCAGAATGTTTTCTTCCTGCCTTCGTTACAGGATTAGGCCAGTAATTTCTTCTAACAGCCAGTTCTCCGAACTGCTTAGAATGTTTAACAACTGGTTCTAATGAATAGGTGCGAACTGGTAGAATCCTATCCCTGGTTTTTCCCAAACTTTTTAAAGGAATGAGAATTACAAACATTCATAGATTACTAATAACATACTTATGATAATAACCAGGACTATCACCAGCAACACCCATAGTCAAACAAGTGAAGGTGCTGTTGTCAGTAATCTGGGTGTTCTAGTTTTTCCTTCCCAGTGAATTTGATATCAGATATGTTCATTGTCCATATGAGTTTGTTGACAGTAATATTTCAGCTACTACTGTACTATCACATCAAATAAGGCTTTTGAGACAGTCTCAAGTTCTGAATTCTGACTCTAGATTCTATATACCAAAATTTCTCAGAGGTCAACCCAAAAACTCCCCTAAATTCTGAACAATTCCAAAATATTCTGCAGGTTTAAACAGCAATAGGCTTTTTCTTCCGGTTTCCTAAAAGACAATCTTGTTTCTGTGAACTTACAGTATAGAAGGATAACTGGGTACTTTTAAGATCACCCATCTTATCTTTCTTCTCTCTCTCTCTCTCTCTCTCTCTCTCTCCTCCCTCCCTCTCCCTCTCCCTCTCTCCCCCTTCTTTCTTTCTTTGTCTCTCTCTCTCACCTATCACCTATAATCTAGTTAGATATCTATCCAACTATCTAATCTTCTCCCTGCTCCAACGGAGGCATGAAAAATGCCTCCAGAAGGCTCCGACCTATCACAACATGCAATGAAAAACAATTCCGGGAAGCAGGCTTTCTCTGTAGCAACTCCCATTCTGTAGAACAGCTTACACCCTACCACCTCCAATTTGTAAATCATAAACTATAATTATATACTGCACCTGTTTTATTATAAGGGTTGGTTGCACCATTTGTTGGTCAATGGACATGGATTGAAAATCCATAAGCAAATAATGTAGGAACCTAACTTCTTAGTATGGCTTTTTTTCTTACAATGGGCAGGTTTGCCCAATTTCAGTCACATTAACTGATAATTAAAATGTCTCCAACAGTAAGGGAACAAAATAAATAAATAAAACAATGGTTCATTTCTGGGACAACCCAAACTCAGATTTTGCTTGCCTATCCTAGCTATCTTTTCATTAATTTTCTAAATATTCCCTGCCTATTCATTTTAATTAGCTGTTGGATCCATTAAATTAAAGGAAGGATCTTTTATAACTTTTTTAAAGTTACTTGCAATCAACTATGAGAGAGAGAGAGAGAGAGAGAGAGATTTCACTAGAATTAAAATTCTTCTAATTCTACTCTTTGTTCATTAGTCATAAAGTCCCAAATACTTTTGATGTCAGAAGAATTGGCAGATATGGAAAAGGAGGAGTGCAGTCTGTGAATTAAATAGACGGTATTTATTCCCTAAACTGAATTAAAATGTGAGCCAGAGGAGAATGTCAGAATACATTTCCCTTGTATTAAAGTGTGCAATACGAATCACCCAAGCATTACACAATCTTTTTTTCTCTCTCCAACTTTGCATTAAGGTAGAAACAATTTTATGAGGATATGGAGTAGCATCTTGCTTAAAATCCCTAGTAATATAGTTATTAGTAGGAGACTGAAAGTTACCAATGTTATTTTCTGGCCACAAGATTTGAGATTTTGGGAGGGATCAAGCAAAAATATGGATTATAGAAAAAAGAACAGTCATAATATCTCCCAAGTTATTAAACAGACAAAGGAAGTCACTTAAGCTGACATTTAAATTTCTTTGCTAATAAGTTACATCCACTAATTCTGCAATAGATAAACATGCATACACACACTCATGTACCCTTGTACTAGCAGCTTCAACATCAAAGAATTATCATAAATATCCATACTTTTGTAACAGCGATTGTCATTGTTTCCATTGACATGTTTTTTATTTGAACTTTCTGAATCTTTGCCCATGTCTACAAGCAGGAATCTTATCTAAGAAAATATATATTTTTTATTATTACAAGAAGGAAATGCATAGAAAGAAAAAGATTTACACTGAGCAGTACAATGGAATGACACAAAAAGAATCAACAACTGATTGTTGCAATTTTTTTGTCTATCCAAATTTTGTCTGTCAAAAAGTCTAAAGTAAAGGCAAAAAATAGGAAATAAAATGGATACCCTCTCCTTGTGCTTTTGCTTTTATAAATATTTAGGAGACATTGTTACATTAGTTGAAATCTTTACTGTTTGGCATTAAAGCATGATCTTAAAACTGCTAAAAAGAAAGCCAATCCAGTTTGTCAAAGGAAATGTATATTTTTCCTTTGTGCTTTGTTTCTTTTTAAATAAAAGCATCCATTTTCTATTTTAACATTTTTGGGTCTAAAAATCACAGAGGTAATACAAGTCACTTGAATTTCTCATTCAGTTTAAAATAGAAGAATGAGAGTATATACTAGATAAATTACATTAATATACAACAGAGTCTTTTGGTTATACTTCTATTCTGAACAAACTTGTGACACGTTCTCTGGAGTTACAACTTTCTGTACTGTATTCATTTTTGAGTTAATGTGGGATGTAAGTTAACAAAAAATGCAAAAGCTGTAAACCATGGCAATCACATGATTAACTGTGGTTAAGTACAAAACAGCTGTGGCTAATAACATTAATATCTTGGCATTGTGTTAGACCACAAACATGTTGATTGTAAAAAAAGAATAATGAAAGCAAAAGGAAACAAAAACAAATTTACAGGACCCAGATCTTGCTTGTTTGGGTAACTGTAAGTCTACCATAAAATCAGTGTTATGTCCTTAGGGCTGACACCAGTTCCCCATCAGGTCCGTAATTCTTGCGGGGGCGTTCTTAGTCCCCATTGGCTGGCTCCCTTCGACAGTCGGCTATAAAAGCCGGCTGCTAGGTTGAGCCAGCTGCTGTTCGCTGGTAGGTCTGCTGTTAGCTGCAGACGCGACAGCCCCCTTTATTCCCATGAATAAAGTGTGTGTTATGACTGAAGCTCTGGTGTGGCCTCCCTTCTTTCCGAACTTAACATTGGCGACGAAGGTGGGATTTGGCCAGCCAGCAGCTATACAAGAGCTGAATATCACGAATCTGAAGCGCTGAACCGTAGCCGCGACGTTGAGAGCTCGGTCAGCCATTTGAGAGGAAATCGAAGCGGAGCGTGTAGCCGCTCAAGATCACAAACTAGCTGCAAGAGAGAGGGCACTGAGAGCCTCAGCCGCCCAACAGCAAACTTGCCAGAATTGCGTGTAGCGAAGCTCTAGCGCGACGCTCACGACCGCTGAAATCAGGCGCGAGATTTAAATCGCTGTCAGCGCGCAGCTGCAGCATCACCGCCTCGCCCTTGTAAGGGCGCGAAATTCAAACAGACGTCAGTTATAGCATCTGTTCCAGCCGCCAAGGGCTGCAGAGAGCAAGAAAACCCAGAGAGATTCCACGAGCTGAATCACCTGACCGAATTGCACTGCGAGCGCAGCTACTACCTGTACAACCCAGAGAGAACTCAGAAGCTGAACACTCGTTAACAGCACTACAAACTGTAGCTGCTACCCCTTCCAGGGCCTGTATTCCCAGTGAGACTTATTTTACCTGCCGAAAGCTGAACCAGTCATGAATGCGAATCCGGCGTTCCAGCCATTCAAACCAGACGAAGATAAATGGGACTCTTATAAAAGCCGTTTTAACCATTATATTGATGCTGTGGGTCTGGCTGATGCTACAGACAACAAAAAGAAGTCTTTCTTCCTGAGCTACTGCGGGGCCACCGTATTCGACACAGCAACAGCACTGTTCGCCCCAAGAGAACTCAAGAATGTCCCATGGTCTGAGCTACTGGAGACCCTCTCCAATCATTATTCACCAAAACTGTCACAGATCGCGAGACGCTTCACCTTTCGCATGAGGAAGCAAGCGGAGGGAGAAACCATAAACCAATATATGGCAGCCCTCAGAACCGCAGCCCTGCACTGTGAATTTAAAGGCTACCTTGATGACATGCTCCTGGACCAACTTGTCTGCAGGGTCAAGGATGCAAGACTACAGAGGCGGTTGTTGGCAAGGAAGGACCTCAACCTAGCACAAGCCATCGAGGAAGCCCTGGCTGCAGAATTGGCAATACAGTCAGCGGCTGAAATACAGGGAAGCACCCCCAAAGGTAATCCAGTCACTGTACATTCTGGGGAGGCAGTGAACGAAGAAGAGCCCATCGAGCAATCTGAAGTGCACCGTCTCAAACCATTCAAGCAGCCACAGGTAGGAACTAGACCGAGAGAAGGCAACGTACCCAGGCACACCCCGCTGTGCCTCTCCTGTGGGGGTCCCCATGCCAGAGCAACGTGCAGGTTCAAAAGTGCCACCTGCAACAACTGCAGCAGAAGAGGACACATCGCTAGGGTGTGCCAGGCAGCGCACGTGGCTCCACAAAAGCCACCATCTTACGCCCCCTCGGGGCCATCCAGGCAAGTAGAAAACTGTTTTACATGCTATCAAGCTAACCATACCTTCTTAACACCCAATAAAATTAAACTCTCCATTCATTTAGAAGGTAAACCCTGCCTAATGGAGGTCGATACCGGGTCAGCGCTCTCGATTATTTCATGGAGCATGCTCAAGAAGATACGTCCCAGCCTGTCCAGGAAACAGCTGCAGAAGAGTCGCCTATCCTTATGAGACTACCAAGGGAAGAACATTCCAGTAATCGGAACAGGCAAGTTCCTAGTCAAATTCAGATCCTTTAAAGGACACCTGCCATTAGTGGTAGTTGATGGTGCCCTTCCTAGTCTTTTGGTTCCCCTCTCTTGGCCTTAACTTAACGGGGGTTCATGCTGTCTCGTCCTCTGACACCGACTCACTATTCTCTGATTACGCTGACGTTTTCAGCGATGAATTGGGGTGCTACAAGGGCACACCTATTTCTTTCTCAGTGGACCCCCAGGCAGTTCCCATCCGTTTGAAACCACGGAGAGTGCCATTCGCTCTGCGTTCTAAGCTGGATGCGGAACTAGACAAATTGTTAAAACAAGGGGTCATCGAACCCACGGATTTTGCTAAGTGGGAGACACCTATTGTCACACCCCTCAAAAAAGATGGTAGTATAAGGATGTGTTCAGATTACAAGACCACAATAAATCGCTATTTACAGACTAGCGCATACCCAGTGCCGGTAATCCAGCATTTACTGCACACATTTGAAGCCGGAAAGATATTCGCCAAATTGGATATGTCTCAGGCTTACCAACAGTTTCCTGTAGACAACCAAACGGCCGAATTGCAAACCATTGTTACCCACAGAGGGGCTTTCCGATGCAAGCGCCTCCAATTTGGTGTGAGTGTCGCCCCGGGCATATTCCAGTCGTTAATGGAACGGATCCTACAGGGCCTCCCTGGCGTGGTTCCGTACTTTGATGACATCTTGGTTTCCGCCCGGGACAGAACACAGCTTTTCCTCAGAGTTAGAGGGGTGTTGGACAGATTCAGACAGCATGGCCTCAAACTAAAAAAAGAAAAATGCACCATAGCCACTAAGCAGGTGGACTTTCTCGGGTACCGAATAGACGCCTCTGGCATCCACCCGGTAGAATCAAAGGTTAAAGCCATTCACGAAGCGCCCACACCGTCGTCCAAACCAGAACTACAAGCCTTCCTAGGCCTGCTGAACTTCTATGCATCATTTCTGCCGCACAAGGCATCAGTGGCAGAACCACTGCATAGACTCTTAGATAAAAATGTTCCATGGCACTGGGGACCCAAAGAGGAATACGCTTTCAGGGCAGTCAAGTCACTCCTCACTTCAGACGCTGTACTGATCCAATTCAACCAGAACCTACCACTAGTTTTGGCAGCAGATGCCTCGCCTTTCGGAATTGGGGCCGTATTAAGTCATAGACTACCCAACGGGTCCGAAGCCCCCATTGCGTTCTTCTCTAGAACATTTTCAACGACAGAACGCAACTATAGCCAAATCGACAAAGAGGCCCTAGCTGCCATAGCAGCTGTTAAAAAATTTCATGAATTTCTATTTGGGCACAACTTCGAACTGGTTACAGACCACAAACCGTTGTTGGGGCTTCTCTCCGGAGAAAAGCAAACACCACAAGTCTTGTCGCCCCGAATGACAAGATGGACTTTATTCCTGGCAGCATATTCATACAAGTTAGTGCACCGTCCAGGAAAAAATCTCAGCCATGCAGATGCCCTCAGCCGGTGCCCGCTACCAACGCCTGTGGAGGATCCGGCCCCAGTCCACACCATCTTTGACACCAGTGAGTTCAGAATTCCAATCACTGCGAGAGACATTGCCTTCCAATCCAGGAAGGACAAACTGATCGCCCAGGTCCTGGACTGGGTACGGAGGGGTGGCCGGGCAGTAACCCTTCTAACGAATTTTCACCCTTTAAAGTCCGCCAACAGGAACTTTCCAGTTTACAGGGTTGTCTGCTGTGGGGGACCAGAGTTGTCATTCCAGAATCACTACGCAGACCCGTCCTGAAGGCATTACACGAAGGGCACCCCGGCATTGTACGAATGAAGGCGTTGGCACGGAGCTATGTATGGTGGCCGGGCATGGACGACGAAATTGCAAAATGGGTAAGCTCCTGCCGTCCCTGTCAAGAATCCCGGCCAGCGCCCCCAGTAACCCCTCCCACCAAATGGGAAAGCGCCAACGCACCATGGTCCCGTCTACATGTTGACCTGGCCGGCCCATTCCATGGCAAAACATTCCTAATAGTAGTAGACTCATTTTCTAAATGGATCGATGTGGCACTCCTACTCTCAACCACCACACGAGCAATCGCCCAAGCACTGACTCGTTTGTTCATCACACACGGTCTCCCAGACACCATTGTGTCGGATAACGGTCCTCAATTTATGTCCACAGACTTCAGCCGGTATGTCACCAACCTGGGCATCCGGCACATCCTAACGGCTCCCTTTCACCCCTCGAGTAATGGGTTGGCCAAACGAGCAGTCAGAACAACCAAAGAGGCCCTCGCCAGGTTCTCCCAAGATGACTGGCATTCCAGACTCTCTAGATTCCTTATAAGCCAACACTCAACCCCGTGCACGGTCACAAACAAGTCACCGGCAGAGCTACTGATGGGCAGGCGCTAAGGACAATACTAGACAGGCTGCACCCTCACTATTGCCCAGATACACCCATTGGGTCTAACAGTAGGGTCAGGAGTTTTGTCTTACAGGATCAAGTCTTCGCCAGAAATTACTCGAGACCCGTTGTGGGTACCTGGCAGGATCGTGGCCATCACGGGGCCCAGGTCGTACCACGTCCAGTTAGAAGGCGGGCGCATTTGGCGGAGGCACCTGGATCAGTTGAGGAGCCGGCAGAACAGAGCACGCCACCACCGACCTAGAGACCACAGCAACATTCCAGGCACCGCATCCGGTACCTAGCTGGGACACTCAGAGTAACCTGCCTCCACCAACCGAACCGAGGGAGCAGACGGCTGACCGCGACCATCCTACAGAATCAACATCCATCCCCAGCAGCTCCCCTACCGCACCGGGAGACCGCAGCGACTCGACAACCCGGCCGGCGACTGGCGAGCAAGGTCGGGTGGCTGGACAGCTACCAAGGGACCAAATCCCCGCTGTCCCGAACTCTGTGCCACCCGCTCCTACACCCGAACTAAGACGATCAGAGCGGCAACACAAACTGCCTTCATACCTTAAAGACTACTCATGTTCATATCTGGGGGGAAGGGGTGTTATGTCCTTGGGGATGACACCAGTTCCCCATCAGGTCCGTAATTCTTGCGGGGGCGTTCTTAGTCCCCATTGGCTGGCTCCCTTCGACAGTCGGCTATAAAAGCCGGCTGCTAGGTTGAGCCAGCTGCTGTTCGCTGGTAGGTCTGCTGTTAGCTGCAGACGCGACAGCCCCCTTTATTCCCATGAATAAAGTGTGTGTTATGACTGAAGCTCTGGTGTGGCCTCCCTTCTTTCCGAACTTAACAATCAGCCTGGTATAATTGTTAAGGCAGGGGTGTCGAACTCACAGCCTGCCGGCCAGATGCATCACAGGCTGGCCACCCCCACTCCCATTTTAGCAAAGGGGGGAAAAGTCGTGATATGTCACATGACAACAATGCAACAATGCGAGGTTGACACCCCTGTGTTAAGGCTAGAAAACAGGAGACCATGAGTTCTAGTCCCACCTTGGGCACAAAGCTAACTGGGTAATGTTGGGCCAGGTCTTTTACCAGGAAGTCTTCAAACATTGGACACAGTTGAATAGAAGCAAATTAAATATATACATATATAAAAAAGCTAAAAAAACAAATTGTTTACCTTGACATCCTAATCTAGTCATATCATATTTCGAATGCAGATAACCAAAGGATGGCAGTAAAGATTTTTTTTTGTTTTTTTTTTGAAACAGGCTGCAGTCCATGCAGGTTTTATGCTGCAATAAATAATCAGCATAGAGATAATTAATTTTCCTTAATGTCAGAGTCAAATTGAACACCGTGCAATGTAAGTTATGTGTGCACATAGACAAATGTTATTACTGTTACATGTATATTGATAAGTGAACAAGAATAGGGAAATATTTACAAGTCTTTGTGTCCATTATTTTTACTAGGATGTTAGGCCAACAAAAATAGCAATAGCAATAGCAGTTATATACTGACCTATAGTGCTGTTCTGACCTAAGTTTCCCCAACAGCACGAAAGCAAGTCCTCATCCCAATAAAACACTTTTATTTAACTTACACTGAATTCCTCTCCAGCAAAGTCCCAGTCTTTCTAGATAGTTCCCAATTACAGACCTTTATCAGGCTTGGAGAGTGGCCAGTCTGATATCTTTCAGATGCCACAATACTTGGCAAGAATGCAGGAATGAACTAATTGCCTCCTGCAAAACCCCACTCCCCTTTCACTCCTCTTTCATTCCTTATGGGAGGGGCCATTCACTGTCTACCTATGGCTTTACTCCCATGTCAACCCTTGCTCCTTAGCTGTTCATTTCATCTGGCAACTCTGTGCATGTGCACACTGGGGACAGGCTACAGCTGTTCTTCTGCCTCATTGATGTCTGACTCCGAAGGCAGCTGATAACTGTCAGACAGCCCTGTCCCCATCTCTGCCTCTGATGCAGAGCACTCGTCAGAGCCTTCCCCACTCCATAGACTGGCCCATGTTCATCCCCAACCTCCGAATCTGCTGCCAACTCCACTGGCCACTGATGGACCACAACAAATGCTTCACAGCAATCTCTGGGTCAACAATCTATATCCTCATTTTACCAACCTCAGAAGGATGGAAGACTGAGTCAACCACGAGCCCCATCAGGATCAAACTCCAGGCTATGGGCAAAGTTTCCCTGCAATAGTATTGCACTGCAATACTGCATTCTAACCACTGCACCCCTAACCACTGTCTTTAGAAAAAGTCCATTATTAGAGCATAATTTAGAGCAAGCCTATACTATTTGTAGAGGGGAAATGGCTATGTTGTTAAATTAAAAATTATCACAGGCCATGAAGAAATAACTGAGGTTCCAGTCAACATCTAGTAAAGATGGTGGTGGGAGAGGGGTTAAGGTCTGGAGCCATTCATCAATATTTTGAGGCAGCAGCAATAAATTTATTAATTTTTAAAAATGATGGTGTGCTGCATAAGGCCAATTCCCAGTCTGCATGCAGTCTGTGGACCATATATTTAGAATTTGCTTGCTCCTTAGATAAGCCTGTTTTTCCTTTACATGCCTATTAAGAAACATGCAATGATGTTTGGATTTTTGTTTTGTTTTCATTTAGTTTTGGTCAATAGTACTTTAGTAGAGTTGAAAATGTTCAATGTTTCAAGTTTCCAAAATTAGATAATGATGGAAATAAAGCCTAGTTCTTACTTAGTTTTTGTAATTGTTGGCTATCCATAGCTTCAAATCTGCATAAATTTTGAACAAGAAGCGATGCATGGTTTCATCCTTTTTGCCTTTGAAGTGCTCCTGATTCAAGTTAAATTTGGTTCAACAAACTGAAACCAGATGTTACTGTTGTCGTTTTAAAAGTCAATTAAGGCAAAATATCACTTGGTAAAACAAAACCATAAAAACCCAAAACAGTTGTAGTTTCATATCTTCTGTTTGCATGTGCATGCAGGGTTGTTTCTTTGGACATAATCCCAAGAATAAAATGGTACATCTTGATTAAAGGGCAACTTTATGGTTCTACAAAGTGATTTTGTAGTGATTTATCAACAGGATGTCAGGTTGAATGCTCAGGATAGTCTGTAGGTGTAGGTTGAGTCTAATGGAAGAAAGAACCAGTAAGAGAACTTCCCTGAAGACAACCAAATATGGAAAATGATACAACAGAAAATGTGGGTGTGAAACTTAGTGACAGGTGATTTGGACACAAGGGATGCTCCCTTTAATTACATGCTTTCTATTTTATCCTTGGAGATGAGCCAGGTTCCAGGAGAAAGTGATTTGTCCAAGGTTATTCATAAGTTGCCATGGCTGGTGTTTCAGATCACCGCTATCTCTTTTATGGAATCAAATCAAAATCCTTATTCAGCTGTAGAGGTCACTTTGGAGCAATCATAAGGTCTCAACAAAATTTTCTGTAGAGTTGTTTAGAAGATAAAATCAGAGATGACCTGCATTTAATTGTTTTGATCTACCAAAGGGAAGGTAGGGCGTCAATATTGCTTTTGCTGTTGTTTCCTTAAAACTAGCATTAGTCTTCAGATGTAAAAACAACTACCTAGTGGTTTCATCCTTCATTCAAATTCTTTGCATGTAATTTTATTTTTTAAAAAAATGATTTTAGCTTAAAAATAAACTTCCCTGTTCTAAATTATAGCGTGTGGCCATCTCTCTCAGACATTATGACGCCAACATCTAGACAGACCTATCTGCCAAAGACATGGATAATATGAAATCCATTACGATGTGATTGGGTGTCATGTGGAAATTTTGGGTGGTTATATAAGTTAGTCTTGTTGCAATTATGAAATGGGACAGAAAAATATTTAATCAAAACATTTTTTTTAGGTTTATTGATTTCTCTATTTAGTTTCTCTTAGTGGCTCATTCTCTTTAAGAACTATGGGAAATATTATTTTGCACAGAACTATACTATTTGAAATTTCTCTTGCTACTGAGAGAGGTAGAACAGAGTGATTAATGATAAACAGCAAATTTCTATATGCATCAGTTCAGTAATACCTGTGGGAGGACATCATTGGTGCCAAGTTTCATACTTTTGTGGCAATCTAAATGTACGTAAGACAATTTGCCAAGTTGCTTCATGCAGATATACTGTGCTTGACATCTGCCATGCCTAAATTGAAGATCAGAATGAGCTATTGTAATTCTTACTGCTAGGTGCACCAATTGAATATATAATCAATTATTTTCCAAGTATCTAAACAAATTAAGCTCTGAATAACTTTATCATTGGGTACTCTTCTCAAAAAACATTTTTATCCACATTCTTTCCATCCATTACTTCAGATAGAACTATACAATAGCAAGGACCATGTTTCCCCAAAATGTTTATACAGTGGTATAATACATGAATTGTATTTTACTTTTCTTCTCTGTTCCCTTTTTCCTATTTTGGTGCGACTCTTCAGTTATAATATCATTATTTAGAATAGGTATGTTGTGACAAAAAAGTAGCATATAAACTTGGTTTAATAAGAATTTGTACATAAACTTTAATTACATTCAACCATAAAGTTGGCTTAGAATATTTTGCTGTATGAAGGCAGCTCAGATAGGTTTATTTCTCTTTCTTGTGAGTAGCACTATAAGGTATCTGGTGCAAGATTCCACCGTCATTGTGCAATATGATGTTTGGCAATTATTTTCTTGAACTATTCCCCAGACAATATATGACTCCTTGTAAACTAGCATTCATGAACAGGGGGAAAAAGTTCATTTTTTGCTGGAATGATAGTGAGGAAAAAGAATTATTTCCACTTGTGACGGGGTACCCAAGTCTTTTCCTTCTGGTCTGAAGTATTTACATAGATTACTACAGTTATCAATCAAAGGATTAATATGTGTCCACAGTTTCCTTTGCTGGACATATTTTAAGGTCCAAGACAAATATTTACTGTAAATAATTAGTATTATTTTTTGTTGACTGCCAGCAGAATTCCCCTAGCTAAACACTGGTAAAATAAGACTATGACATTGCTATTCTGGTAGCAACATTTTGGCATAATGCCATAGCTCAGAAATTGACCTACGCTGTTAATCTGTATTCTGGTCAAACTAAAGTTAAAATGTTCCCAGCTATGTAGTCTGATATTATATCTTATGTTAATCAGGGAAATTATAACAGTTTAATGCCATAAGAATTATATTAATGTGTGGGATGACCCTTGAAATTATTAATATGTGAGTTTTTCTTGTATCTCTTTTTAACTCTTATATGTTTGTGTTGAATTGTATTGCACTATTTATGATCATTATAATTTGCATATATATATATATATATATATATATATATATATATATATATATACACACGCACACTGCACGCACGAACACACACACACTACCCAGAATTGCTTATGTGAAATAGACTTGTATATACAGTATATTAAGTATATACATATATACATATAATAACAAAGTGCATTCTGGTTCCAATGTAAACATCTGCCTGCCTTTAGGGCTTATAAACAAAACCCAAAGGTACTTTTTTCAAGAGGCAACTGGACTTTCTGGTTTTTCTTTGAAGATGTTTCACTTCTCATCCAAGAAGTTTATTTGACTCTGACTGGATGGTGGACAATGGAAGGATTTATACTCCTTGCAGACAGCTGGTCATTTGCATTCGTTTAGTGGGTCGTTAAGATCATCTGGAAGTTTATCTGTGTCATCAGGGTCACCTGAGTGTGCAAATTGCTATGGAGCCTTCTTGGAACTGCTGAAAGGACTATGTTGTAAATTGGAGATAGATGATGCCAAATCCCTCCCCCTCTGTTGAGAAAGGGCTGTTCAATTTTGACATAGATGGCCTCTTTAACCCCTCTTTCAAACCAGAAATCCTCTCTGTCCAAAATATGGACTTTGTTGTCTTCAAAAGAGCGGCCTGTTAAATGCAGAATCTAGTCCTGATGTGTTTGTTCTCCTATGTTAACAACTGGACTTTCTGTTTTTTTCTTTGAAGTCAAGGAGTATAAATCCTACCATTCCCCACCATCCAGTCAGAGCTGAAGAAGCTTCTTGGATGAGAAGTGAAATATCTTCAAAGAAAAACCAGAAAGTCCAGTTGCCTCTTGGAAAAAAAGCACCTTTGGGACAACTATGGCCTGGATGACTGAGAACTCCATAGACATATAAACAAAACCATTCTTTCATCCTGATTTCCATCAGACTGGTTTTAAAAAGATATTCTCTTTCTAATCCTTCTAAAATTGGATTTGACTCTCCTGTAACACTGAATTTAGCTATACAATGTGTGCAAAAAAAAATGTTTTATCTCTCCTTAGTGAGCATAATAGGCACACAAAAGGCTAAAAGGTTTGGCTCTAAAATGATCTGACCTTTTTCATTTAAAAAAAATAAGTTTTCCAAAGTACAGCTTGCTTGCTGATATCATCAAATGTGGACCAGACTAGCAACATGCAATTTTTAATACATATCATATTTCAATCAGGTCCCTCCCAGAAAGATTAAAGGTATGTGTCTGTGTGTCTGTGTGTGTCTGTGTGTATATTAAAATGTGTGTGTGTGTGTTTTACTCCCTTCAATCATATTACCAGTTGACATATGTAATGTCAATTTGAAAACTGCATTGACCTTTGATAGCAACACATCCTAATGTATCCAAATTTAATGGTCTTCTACCCATTACTTCTTGTTGTGCCATGTGTTTTGGAGAATAGGTTGACCCCTTCTTCTCTGTGATATTCCTACAAGTACTGGAAGACCACTATTATATCATCCCTAATCCTTCTCTTTGTTAGATTAGACATACTAGTTCCCTCATTCATCATACGGTTTAGTCATTTTTATCATCTTTGTTGCTTTTCTCTGCACTCTTTCTAGAGTCTCAACATGTTTTGTATCTTGGTGACCAGGATTGGTATTCCAAATGTGGTCTCACTCGTGCAGTATAAAACAATATTATCACTTCTTATGATCTTGAAATTATCTGTTGATGCAACTAGGAGTACATTTTCTTTTTTCTTTTTTATTAAAGTTTTATTTGGGTTTTAATACAAGTAAAACATCTTTTTTGAAAATAGCATGGTCCTGGGTTGAACTTCTTTATACAGACACAAAACTCAATTTCATGCTCATTTTTGTGTTCTAGTCCATATCTTATACTATTCTGCATTTTCTATATAGTTTTTCCCCTCTTTTAATTTTCTCAATTTTATTTTGATTATCTCATCTCAATTCAAATCATTATATTTATACTTTTGTCTGTTCTGTTTCAATTTCATATTATCTTTTCTCATTAAACAAATTTTCTCCTGTAGTTACTAATTGCAGTATGACACCTTTATATCTTTTAATTACATCCATTCAACTCTTATTTAAACTTCAATATATACCTTACGTTTATGACCTTCAATATAATACATAATATATAATACATTTTTATAATATACACTATATTCTTTAAGAAAAAGGATTATAAATATATGTAATTAAAACCCTCATTCCATTCCAATTCAATTCTATCATTAATATTCATTAAAGTTTTAACATCTTTAACATTTCTTTTCAATTAAATATCATACTTCTTTAAAGTCACGTATAATCTCCATAATTAATTTTTCCCTTATTTCTCTTCACATATGTTTTGTAAATCATTAAATATTCATTTTGTTACATTTATTTATTGATAAGCATTCCACTAAGTTACGATAACTATTTTATCAAACATTTTAACCATACTTTGTTTCATATTTTCTGAAATTATTTCTATTTCTAATATAACAATACTATCTTATGTACCTTTGCAGAATCCCTTTTTCCATTAGAGTTTTTCCAGTCGAGTTCTTCTTTGTGGTGGCCATTTCTGACCACCGCTACAACCTCCTTCGGGAAAGGGAGTAATGGCCAGCTGAGGAGGAGAGATGCGGCTCTCCTAAACCCTGCAGGCAGTCTCCCCCTTCTTCACCAGCTCTACGGGGTGGCTTAGCCCTGAAACCAGCCAGCTTGGGGCGCTCCAGTGGCGAGCATGGATCGAAACCATGCAGTCGCGGTTTCGGTCTGTTGCCGAAGAAGCTCAAACCGGAAGTCTTCTTTTTTCTGTTTTTTACAGCTGTAGTACACTACTGGCTGTATGAACTTAAGTTGTGGTTTATTAGATTCCATCTCATCGTTGCTACTGTTGAGCTAGGTATCACCCTTTCTATGTCTGTGTATTTGTTTTTTGGCTTTTTTGTTTGTATTTTTCTTTCCTATGTGGAACCTAAGGAAATAGGTGTCACCGTTCCAAGTTTGGCCAGCAAAGGAAGAGAACATGCTGAAGGGTTCAACAAAAATCTTTACTGAACTTGGCTCAGCATGCAGTGAATACAAAAACAAAAAAAAAAATGTTTCTTACCTTATTTTTCTCACCACTGAATTGTATTTTGTTAGACAAGGTCCATGTTCAAGTCTATCAAGGTCCTTCTGAATCCTGAGTCTATCATCTAAAGTATTAGTTACTCCCCCCCCCCCATTGTGGTGCTGTCTGCAAATTTCATGTTCCACTTTTATCTCCTCACCTAAATAATTTATGAAGATGTTGAAGAGCACTAGGCCCAAGATAGAATCTTGTGGTACCCCACTGCATGCTTCCCTCCATGAAGGTGTAGTTCCATTGAGGATTACCTACTCAGTGTAGTTGGTCAGCCAGCTATGGAATACATATGGTATTGAAGGTTTATCAGTTGGATCTTTCTCCGGACCAGGAGGCCCTTCATATAGTCACCCATGCCTTCGTTGTATGCACTGTCATAATGTACTTTTGAATGGGTATTAATCAGGGATGGGATGCAAATATTTTTACTATCAGTTCTGTGGGTGTGGCTAGGTAGGCGTGGCTAAGTGGGCATGGTCATGTGACTGGGTGGGTGCCCACCCCCCATGCTCCATTTTTTTGCCTCCTGGGCCTCAGGGAAGCCTCCTGGGCGAAGCAGTAAGACAGCAAGGGGGATCCCTGCACACCTGGTTGTCGGAACGGCTGATCGTTGGGAGGAAAAAAAGAAATACCGGTTCGGCTGAACCGATAGCTGTTTTTTTACTACCGGTTCGGCTGAACAGTAACACTTTTTACTGCTGGTTTGCCCAAACTGAGCCGAACCGGTAGAATACCACCACTGATACTAATCCAGAAACTGTGGACAAAGCAGTTATGGGCCTGTCTTAGTTCACCTATGTAACACTGCTTTTGATACTTATCATCCTTAAAGGCCTTCCTGCACAAGATCTAGCTACTCGAATGACTCTCTCCTATAATGTTTGTCAGCCATAATCAGTCTGTGAGAAGTCAATATGTTTGGGCCCTATCAATAAAACACAGTCATTGATGAGATGAAAGAAACATCCATTCCATATCACAGTTCCTAACTTCTAGAACAGGTATGCTCTGATTTCTTTGGCTCTTACTGGTGTTATTCAAAACAACAACAACAATAACAACACAACTAAATATCTTATCTCTCAGGCTTTGAGCTAACTTGGATAATGAAGTCCTGAACAGTACTCTTCTTGTCATGGAATGCGTCAAATCTCAATATTTTGAAATGTTATTCTTTTTACTTATTTTTAATATTATACACATCAACTGGGAGGTTTTCATTTTTTTAAAAAAAAAAGTAAATTAAATTTATTCCTAAAATTAGTGTTGATTTAAATGTGACTTCTTTCCCACTAAGGTTGAGGATAGATCTAGTAATTTACAGAGTTCTTCAAGATGGACTAGTTGGTCACTTGCCCATACCAGAAAAGTGAAATTTTGCTGAGATAAGTTATTTGCAATATAGCTGTCTCCCCACTTACCTCCCAGGAACAATGACAACTGAATTGTGTGTGTTTTGATAAATTGTAGCATACACTGAAAAAAAACCTAAATAAAGTATTAGACTGTGTGGATTCTAACTCCCCCCCACCCCCAAAGTTTATCTTTTCTTTATACAGAAACACTTGAATCAACAACTACTGCTTTCTTTGAAAATACATAATTCTACCCGGGAGGAAGCTACATTTGCATAACTCAGATGAAGGGCAGTTGGCACCATTGCAAGAAGAATAAATCAAGTAAAGAATAGGCTTTGCATTTGACTTTATGCAGCTTTCTGTTTGTTACTTTGATCCTTGGGCATACACTAAAACAAAACATCTGTTATATAATTCAATTAGTATTATCTATAGCACAGTTAAGGCTATGAGGAGGGGGAAAGTGGTTTCTTTGTGTTGTGTCTGCAGTGAAAGTTTACACCAATTGTATGATCCTGAAGACCAAGAAACAGTAAAACAACATGAGCAACATGAGCAACAACAAGTACATGTGCTTAGAAGTAAAACTTGTTGAATTCAGAAGGTCTGACTTCCAACCAAGTGATGTAGCTCACTTATCAAGGAAGCAATTGCCTACCGAACAAATTTCTTTTAGAATAGTCTTGTCTAACATTACTTGGGGACTCTTTTTTCCCCTTTCAAATATTAACATTGTTTTAAAGTGCCACCATAACCTTTCAATTTAGTTCAGAAAAAAAAATTTCTGTCTGGATGGATGTCCGTATAACAGAGGTGGTATTCAGCAGGTTCTGACCAGTTCTGGAGAACCGGTAGGGAAAATTTTGAGTAGTTCAGAGAACTGACAAATACCACCTCTGGCTGGCCCTGCCTCCATCTATTCTCAGCTGATCATCTGGGTCTTCTTTGGTTTCCCTGCACAGGAGAACGGAGCTGGAAATCAGGTTAGTGGGGTGGGGAGGGAATGGGATTTTGCAGTATCCTTCCCCTGCCATGCCATGCCCACCAAGCCATGCCCATAGAATTGGTAGTAAAAAAAATTGAATCCCACCACTGTTATATAATATTATGAGAGAGCTGAATTTTTGGAAAAGGCTGAAAGTTTAAGGAATCTTCCATTTTTCTATTTTAGGAGACATCTCAACATTTTTCTATTGAGGATTTGATCAGCTGAGAATAAGCAGTGGCCAATTTAACTTTCAGTGGAAAACAGGAAAATTAGAGCTAGTCGTTAATGTTTAATGGAATTGTTACAAACATACCGATCACAACATTGAAATGCTATAACTTTTTTCAAATATCTCAAAAATACTGGAGTTTGGTTGCAGGCTTTACAATCAATCTCATTTACATTATTAAATATATCTTATTTTCTAAGCAAAAAAGGGCCAACAAATAAATACATGTTGTGATGAGAAAAGGCAACCTTTAGGAAATTACAAGGACTCAGAACTCAGAATGTTCTGATCTTTAAGCACTTTATAATGCTCAGATGCTGAGATGAGTCATTATTTTGGTTATTGAATGTTACATCTTTAACCAGGGTTGGAAGCACTATTAGATAATAGGCCCCTTTCTCCCATTAAGTAGCTCATTAAACTTAGTTAATTGCTTAACTGTAATAAACTACTTCATTTGTCCATTGATCTCATTAAGGAATATGCATGTTCAAGCAGCAAACTTCCATATGTGCACGCCTAGTTGGGTTAAGAAAGAAAAGTGCAAATGAACAGTCTGTGTTATCTCAATGCATTTACTTGGGCTGCATACATACCAAAGATCAGAAAGACAACCAATCAGCTATATGGGAAGGAAAATCTGTCAACATGGACTGAGGTATCACCAATATGCTGATGATACGCAGCTGTATGTCTCGGCTGATGGTGAGTTAAGTGTGGCTGTGTCCTCCCTCTCGCAGTGCCTGGAGGCTGTTAAGGGCTGGATGAGGAACAACAGGTTGAAACTAAACACTTTCAAGACAGAGTGGCTCTGGGTTTGGGGTTTGTTGGCTCAGGGAGAATTACCACCTTTAGTCTTGAATGGGGTGGCACTACCCCAAACAGAACCTGTGCATAATCTAGGGGTTTTCGTGGACTCACAGTTCCTGTTCAAACAGCAGGTGGTGGTCTTGGCCAGGAGGGTCTTTGCGCAACTGCGGGTTGTGCACCAGTTATGCCCTTTCCTGGATAGCGGTCCCTTCTCACAGTCACTCAAGCCCTGGTTATTTCCTGTCCTGATTATTGCAATGCGCTCTACATGGGGCTACCCTTGAAGAGTATCTGGAAGCTCCAATTGGTACAAAATGCAGCGGCCCACATGGTTTTGTGCAGACCCCAGTGTGCGCATGTGTCACCTCTCTTGCAGGAGCTGCCTTGGTTGCCAATTTGCTTCCAGGTGCAATTCATGGTGCTGGTTGTCACCTTGAAAGCCTTTCATGGGTTGGGTCCAAGTTATCTGAGGGAACGCCTCTTGCTAGTCACATCTATCCGACCCTTTAGAGTGAGGAGGCAGGGAATGTTGCAGGTCCCACCCCTGAGGGAGATACACCTGGTGGGACCCAGAAGAAGGGCCTTCTCCATGGTGGCTCCCTCTCTCTGGAATATCATCCCTCCAGAGATTAGAATGGCCCCCACTCTAGCACTCTTTCGAAAGGCACTGAAGACCAGGTTTTGCCAGTGGGCCTGGGGAACCCAGAGTGGGATGGAGCCCATCATGTGATCTGCTGTCATCAGGGGGTGGGGGGGTTGATTTTTTTATTTTTCCCCCCAGATTTTGTTCTATTGTAGTTTATTAATTTATTTGATTCTTTCTGTTAGTTTTTATTGTTTTTTTATTTTTATTTTTTTTGTTTTAAATGTGGTTTTACATTGTGTAAGCCGCCTCGAGTCACCTTGGGTGAATAGGTGGCAATATAAATAAAATAAAATAAAATAAAATAAAATAAAATAAAATAAAATAAAATAAAATAAAATAAAATAAAATAAAATAAAATAAAATAAAATAAAATAAAATAAAATAAAATAAAATAAAATAAAATAAAATAAAATAAAATAAAATAAAATAAAATAAAATAAAATAAAATAAAATAAAATAAAATAAAATAAAATAAAATAAAATAAAATAAAATAAAATAAAATAAAATAAAATAAAATAAAATAAAATAAAATAAAATAAAATAAAATAAAATAAAATAAAATAAAATAAAATAAAATAAAATAAAATAAAATAAAATAAAATAAAATAAAATAAAATAAAATAAATATAAATAAAATAAAATAAAATAAAATAAAATAAAATAAAATAAAATAAAATAAAATAAAATAAAATAAAATAAAATAAAATAAAATAAAATAAAATAAAATAAAATAAAATAAATATCTGAATATCTGATGGAGTCTTCTTCATCCCATCATATAAATCCATGATGGTGAACCTATGGCACGCATGCCGGAAATGGTACACAGAGCCATCTCTGCCAGCATGCGAGCTGTCGCCCCAGCTCAGTTCCACTGCGCATGTGTGTACACCTCCCGCCAGCCAGCTGATTTTTGGGTATCTGCCGTGCATGCATGGAATGGTAGGGTGCATGTGGGAGACACGTGCACATCTGCAGGGGAAGGGGGGGAGCATGGGGGTGTCATGTGCACATGCGCAGGGGGGCGGGTGGAGCGTGGAGCAGTTATGCATGCATTGCATTATTGGTTGTGTCAGGTGCGCACTTTCGGAATGCGATGATAAAAAGGTTAGCCATCACTGATATAGATTATCATGGTACCTGTCTGGTCTGATTTATCTCTTTGCAAGATCAAACTGTTGGAATACTTTCCCTTTATACATGATACAGAAAATAGTGATATATTTCAGTTGATCGTGCATTATTACCCAAAAAATTGATATTGTTTTCATACCAACCACACTGTAGAAAAGTTTTTATTTAACTGCATCCTTTCCATCTTCTTTCAGCGTGTTGTATGTTACTAAATGCATACCTCCTATTTCCTTTTCTTTAACAGAAATAACATTTTTTGGGGGAGGGGAAGAATAGTGTTTGCAGAATTGGCCACGATAATGATGTGAATAATAGGATATTTTTTCATTATTTGTATTGTTCACATACAAAATAGAATCAAAACTATAGTTTCTGTCATAGCAAGGTAATTTTTATTTTCTCTTTCTTTCTTGCAGCTAAATGGCTCTTCATCAAAATGCCTTTTTATTCCTGTTTTTTCCCCCTGTGCCCTAGACAACAATATAACATTCAAATTTATTTTAGCAATGGCAAGATTGTTTTGATAATGGGAAAACCATAGCCCAAGTGAAAAGATGGAGCCTGACTCACTGACTTTCTCCATTTATTTATTCTGTGGCTCACATAATTATCCAACCTAGCTATTTTCTGTACACATTCTTCAAACTTTCAAGAAAGCCTCAGTCAGAAATCCTTTCTTGTTATACATGAGACAGACAGTCTAGGCACAGTATTTATCCCCTGGAATATTTGGTATTGCAATTTCTTTCTGTGAAATCACCAAAGCAACGTACCACATACGCTTATGCACACACAAGGTCCTTTTCTAAGGACTTTGTGTTCTTCCTCAGACTTTAGCTGGGTGTTCAACATTGTCAACCTTTAACCTCCCTTAAACTCCTTATGTTTGCTTTTAAGTAATGGTTAGCATTAAACTGGCTATATCTGGGGGAAGTTATTTAGGTTTTATTATCATTGAAATATTATTAGGATCTCTGAGGCTGGCAGAAATGGTCTTAAAATGGTTAGAGGGAAAGCAACATTTGTGTGTGTGTGGGGGGGGGGGAATCCCCATTTGAAACTGTGGTGGGATCATACAGAATAGATTCTTGTTTACCACAAAGTGAAATTGATGGGTCTAAACTTATATGTCTGCCGATCTGTAAAGATTTGGTCCTTAAAGTTTGCTTTCCCCCACCTACAGATTCAGCATGTTGCATGGGGCAACACAAGGACAATACCCCCAAACCACATGATTTATGAGCCACAGTGGTGCAGTGGTTAGAGTGCAGTACTGCAGGCTACTTCTGCTGTCTACCAGCTGCCTGCAATTTGGCAGTTCACGGTTGACTTAGCCCTCCATCCTTCTGAGGTGGGTAAAATGAGGATCTAGACTGTTGGGGGCAATATGCTGACTTTGTAAACTACTTAGAGAGGACAGTAAAGAAGTATATAAGTGTTATTGCTATTTAGTCTAATAAAATGCAGCAAAGAGAAGGGAGGGGGGAAGAATAAGAGAAATTGATTCAAGGACAAGATTCAGTGTCTCGTAGGTGTTTTATCAAATCAGAATGACTATGTTTACAAGGCAATGCTTAGAATATCATTATTTGCTCCAATCATTATTTGCTCTTAATAAAAGCTTGCCTGGGTCCTGGGGCAAGGTTTTATAATTCTAGTATTTTGCATTAAGTTACTTTATTGTTGTCTGGTCTCTCATTTTCTGAATTGTGTTTGCTAGCTGACATGGTTTAATGACTGTTTTATCACATGTAAAGAACAATCTGTTGTTCTATTTACTTGTAGTATACTCTCCAATTATTAAGTCACTCACATTCAAGAAGGGACATTATCATCCATTACCAGTAACACCTCATCCCCTTGTAAAACATCTCCTAATGTACCTGTTTAACATTGAATAAAAAGCATTCTCTATAAAAGAGATCATTAGCACTGGAAATTTCATTGTCTTCTGGGCTAGGACAATAAAGTGAAGATTGTCACAAATACCTGCACAGATGTTTATGGTATTTGGCATCATTCCCTTCTGAAAACATCCTTCCATCAGACTGAAAAACAAAATAAACCAAAAAAACCCCATTATTTCTTATGCTAGTACATAGAAATGCAGATAGTATGTGACAACAATCATGACTGAAATTTTGGCTGCTAAGTGATGTGGTCTTTAATCCAGTCATCACATGATCTGGCCCAATTTTATGACTATTTTTACCATGTTGTAAAGTGAATCAGATGTTCATTAAAAGAATTGTGTGGTTATTAAACAAATCTCGCTTTCCCCATTGATTTTGCTTCTTAGATTCTGGCAGGGTCACAAATTGTAATCACCTAACTGTAGGATGCAACAATCATCATAAATGTATGTCTGTTGCAAAGTACTCATGATACCACAGAGGTTGTACAATAGTTGTAACTTCAAGCATGTGTTGCAAGTCAAATTTTTCAGGACTGTTGTAACTTTGAACTGTGGTTAAATGAATGGTCATAAATTGATATATCTACCTGCATATAGATGTGATAGTTTTTATAGGGTTTTGTTTTCCCTTTCAGACTTCATTCTATCTCCTTGAAATGATTCAGACTAGATCAGGCCATTTCTAGATCCTTGGATTAGGGTAGGGCTGTCAAACTCCCGGCCTGTGGGCCAAATGTATCACGTGATGGCCACGCCCATGCCCAGTTTAGCAAAGAGGGGGGAAGTCCTGATATATCACGTGACACCACCATGATGACATGAGCTTGACACCCATGGATTAGGGACTTCAAAACAAATTAGGCGGTCTTTGGACCTGCCTAATATTTGCCTTCTGCATATGTTACCTGGATATCCACATGAAAGCACCAACATTTGCAGAAGGAACATCTACATTTAAGCAGTTACTTGTCCACAGTTCCTATAAACTGTTCCTTATAGATATTGACACCAATGTTTAAATCCCTAAAGCAAAGGCCCATGGGATAGTTAACCATGAAGTCAGTTATTGTTATACTCCAAATAGTATATTGTTTCAGTAGGACAGTTAAAAAGTGGCTTGAAGGTGACAGCCTTTCGTACTTGTTGAAATATATGAAACCAATATGAGTCTAATTTGAACTAACAAGCCTAATTTGTCAAATTACTGGAAGGCATTAAGCAAATGACACTTGCTTTGCTTTGCAACAGCCTCATACATCTTTGGCACAGACCTTACATAACTGATCTATGCTATGAGAAAATAAACATTAGTCTCCAGGTGATCTTTTATTTGACATACTGTCATTAGAATGCATGCTATGTTTACCTGAGAAACATTAGATTGTGGGCGTAGGAGGGATCCGCCCTTTTCAAAATACTTTCTTTCTGAAGCTGTTATCACTTTCCTATGAAAAGGAGGACATATTTTCTGAGATGAATAATAATGGTTAGGTATTAATAGCATAACTAAAGAAAATATGGTTTCACAAAGCTGTGGCTTTAAGGTGCTTAAGTTCACAAACTTCAGCTGTCCTTCCTGGCAGGTGAAGAAGCTTGGAAAAGCTTGAATTAAAATATTAATTAAGAAACTAAAGAGAAATTTCTTAATGGTGAGAACAATTAGCCAGTGGAATGGTTTGCCTTCAGAAGTCATGGATGCTCTAACACTGGAGGCTTTTAAGATAAGACTGGATAGCCAATTGTCTAGAATAGTCTCGGGCAGGGGTGTCAAACTTGCATCATCACTGTGGCATCATATGATGTATTGTGACTTTTTTTCCCCCATCATTCAACCAGCCATGGGCATGGCCAGCACATGAGACATCCATGACAGCCCTGGTCTAGAGTCTGCTTCTTGAGAAGGGATTGGACTAGAAAATCTCCAAGGTCCCTTCCAACTTAGTTATTCTATGATTCTATGTTATATTTGATAAGTAAAATCAGTTTTCCAATTCCATATATAGTTCCAGAGTTGCAGTAATTTAATCCATGAAACTGAGCAAATACATTAACTATTTAGTAAGAATTTAGCCCTTGTAACTAAATCTGGTTGTCCATTAAAAATAAAACCATTAAGTTCTATACATTTTGTTAACCTTGTAGAGGACCTTCTGCATTTCATAAGGGTTAGGTTATACTCATTATTAGTTTCAATTTCCCAGGCAAGAACAGCTTTGCTAGGTTATTCATGCACCAGTAACTTATCATTTAGATAATTGTAATATACTTTATATAGGACTATCCCTAAATGTGTCTACAACACATTGAATGGGATTGTAAGATTTAATGAGGGACTTGTCCTCCCAATATATTCTCATCCCTTCCTCCTCATTTTTAGTTATAACTTATATTTTATGGCAATTTTAATGTAATTTTATATGTTTATTTATATATGTATTCTTTCATTTTAATATTGTAAGCTGTCTAGAATCATCTTGTAGTGAGAACAAATGCAAACAAATTAGATGATAGATAGATGATAGAGTGATATATGATATAGTTTGATTTATTGATTTTTATAACAGACAGACATAGATGATAGATAGACAGATAATAGATAGATAGATAGATAGATAGATAGATAGATAGATAGATAGATAGATAGATAGATAGATAGATAGATAGATAGATAGATAGATAGATAGATAGATAGATAGATAGACAGACAATCAGTCTATCTTTTCAGGTCTATCTAAATATCCACTACCTACTTCACTTCATTGGTGATTCACATAAATAAGATTATTTCAGTATTTTTCAGTAAAACCTTCTTTGTTGTGATGTTGGTTCAATGGAAAATTATCTACCTCTGAAATCTTCAGGGCATCTATAATGTACTACTTTAAGGTTCTAAAACTTAAGTCTTCACTCAGCTTTCCCAGTATCAACTCAGTTTTAGTTCTCATTTCCATTCTCCCTTTAACTAACCTGGTCTTGTATTTATGAGAGTTGTAACATCCCTTGATTACATGCTTTGCTTCTGATAAGCAAAGTCAATTGGGAAGTTGGCAAGAAGTTACAAGTTCATGTTCATATATCATCCTACTAAATGACCTGCAAATATTTGATAAACAATTGCAGCCAGATTGTAAATTGGCAGGGACACATGACACTTCATTTAACAGCCACATGACTTAGCGATGAAGTTGCCAGTTCCGTTTGCTGTAAATGAGCACTATCTGTGTTAGTCTATAAATGCATTCATTTGTTAAACAGATTATCAATCTGGAATTCATTCATCAAGGATTCTCTTCTGTTCCAGCAAAGATGTAAACATATATTTTGTAAAGATCATAAAAGAAACACTTTCATGCAGCAGTTCACACTTTTATCTGTCCTTTTTTCTGTTGACGCTACCAAAGTGAGAAACTTTAATGTATACATACAGTTCTATCAGAATGAATGTTGTGGTATGAATGCAGATTTGCCACTCTTAAGCAATAGACTGAAGTAACCTGTTTTGAATGCAATAAAGGAAAGGCTAATAGAAGTTAACAGGTGGCACAAGTGAAATGAATCAGAGAAAGGCAAATAACTAATATAATAAATACATTCCCTTGATACAGACTTTTTTTCAGTATTCAAGTCATGGAAAATGCCTCAAAGAAACTTTGCAATGATTCCAAAATTCTTTTGCATGACAGCTTTTAACTAGGTCTTGCACTGTACAGTAGTCCTTGACTTACAACCACAATTGAGCCCCAAATTTCTGTGGCTAAGCAAAACATTTCTGAAATGAGTTTTGCCCCCTTTTACGGCCTTTCTTGCTCCAGATGTTAAGTGAATCATTACAATTGTTAAGTTAGTAACCCGGTAGTTAAGTGAATCTGGCTTTTCCTTGTTTGTCACAAGGTCGCAAAAGGAGACCACATGACCTTGGGACACAGCAATGGTCATAAATATGAACCAGTTGACAAGCATCTGAATTTTGATCACATGACCACCGGGATGCTGCAAAGGTGGTAACTGTGAAAAACAGTCATACGTCACATTTTTCAGTGCTGTTGTAATTTTGAATGGTCACTGAATTAATTGTTGTAAATAAAGGACTATCTGTGGTTCAGAGTTGGATTCTTATTGCAATTAGAAGTCTTTAAAAAATAAGCAAACCAAGATCACAAGATGAAACTAGAAAGTGATTAGTTTGGAAAAATAAACAGTAACTAATATTTCTTGGCTTAAAGGCACAGATCCACAGATCCAGTTCTTGTTGTTCTGCATACCAATTTCGGTCCCAAAATGTTGCGGTCTCATATTTTATCAGTAGATCTGAAGAAAAAAATGAGTAATTGAATCAATTTTCCTTGTATAGCTTTTTATTGATGTATCATTAGAGAAAAAAAGTGGAAATAATTCTTAATGCAATTGTTTAAACTTTACGTTAAATTAGAATAGTGATCAAACTGGCAGCTATTTGACTGCGCTACAAGATTAGCAAGTAAAGGTGAGTACTGTAAATATTTTAATGGTAGGTTAAGCATAACTCAATTATCAGTTAATAAGAAAACTTGGCACCATTGAACAACCTGAAAAACAGGATGGGGTAGATCACCATGAAGAATGTTTCTATGTGATCACTAAGAGTCAAATACAATTTGAAGACCATATAAAGTAAGCTTAGAAACACAGTGCAACACAACACAACACAAAATTGGACCTAAGAATTTCTATCAGAAAACATGCTTATGGCAGTGATTACTATATGCTATACTGAGTTTGTTTCCTTACTTTTCTCATTCTTTTCCAGCTAAATTCTGCACAATGCACTCATTATTGATAAGTTGATCATAAGTTAAATCCTATATAGGTCCTCCTAAACACTTTGTCGTTGCATTTTTCTTTAGAAAGGAAGCTGTCTTGCACCAGGTAGTCTGTTAGTTTACCAAACACATTATCTATTTTATCCATCTGATGGTAGAACTTCAGAGGTGGTATTCAGCAGGTTCTGACCAGTTTTGGAGAACCAGTAGGGGAAATTTTGAGTAGTTTGGAGAACTGGCAAATACTACCTCTGGCTCCGCCCCATCTATTCTCTGCCTCCTAAGTCTCAGCTGATTGTCTGGGTCTTTTTTTGTTGCCCTGCGCAGGGGAATAGAACTGGAAAGCAGGTTAGTGGGGTAGGGAGGGAATGGGGATTTTACAGAATCCTTCCCCTGCCATACCTACCAAGCCACACCATGCCCAACAAGCCACAGAATTTTTTTTGAATCTCACCACTGTAGAACTTGCTCTGTGAAATGACTGGAAATACCAGGGATCCATCCTAGTCATTTTGCAATGTACACTAGGCCATATGTTTTCTACTACTCTCCTTCTGCTTCTAATATTTCCCATAATAGCAATCAGCCTAATCAGGAAACCCACTGTACTAATCAAATGTCCTGAATTAGGAAAGGACAAATCAATAAACTTAGAAATATTTATGAGCCACGATGGCGCAATGATTAGAGTGCAGTACTGAAGGCTACTTCTGCTGACTGCCGGCTGCCTGCAATTTTGCAGTTCAAGGTTGACTTAGCCTTCCGTCCTTCTGAGGTGGGTAAAATGAGGACCAAGGGGCCAATATGCTGGCTCTGTAAACTGCTTAGAGTGGGCTGTAAAGCACTGTAAAGTGGTATATAAATCGAAGTGCTATTGCTATTTAACAGAATATACCTATCACAAGAGAAAATTAATATTCAGGATTTGGTTTGATAAAGAATGTAATATTTTGTGCTAAGTCTTTATTCCCACCTGTCACCTCATCTGGCCAAATCAGCAATTTGGTTGAAAAGTTTAAAATAAATGATTATCAGATAGTGCTTGCTGAAGTGATTAATCCCGTGGAGATGTAGTTTTCAACAGGGAAAAAATACAGGTATAACAACTTATTATTTTTTACACAAAGGAATGCATATACTTAAAATAATAACAAAGACAACTGGTAATTGATAATCACATCTTATTCAGCAGTTATAATGCTTTAGACCCTCAGCTGAGAACTCAGTGAGAATGTCCTTAAAATTCCCACAAATAGTTATGAAAACAGGGCAAATGACAAACTGTTTGCTATAATAAGTCATTAATCTTTCACAATGGCATTATTCAACTTAAAATGAAATTATATTTGAAAATATTCAACATAGCTCCTAAACTGTCTGCTTTTGTAACTCAAGTTTTGAACGTGATGTTTCAAAGTTAAAACTCACAAGAACAAGTCAGATTTTAAAAACTGTTTGCTTCTGATTTATTAGCACTTTCCAATTGTTTCTGAGTAATCAATAATGCAAAATTTCAGAAATGGTCATTTGCTGTTAAAATATACCCTTGATTGGTATATATGATGATAAGACCTTTGTACTGTTGAACTTTTTGAATCAGTTTCATGCATGTATAGATAGCTCTTTGACTCATTTGAGTGGATGTTAGGGCTGGAAGAGACTCTCAAAACTAATGAAAAACAATTTCCAGTGAAGAAATATTGGATGAGCATGTATATGTACAAAGGTTTAGAGATGAACACTATTTAAACACATGTATTTAATTAGGCAGGGTGTGCAGGAAAATCAAAGCAAAATAAACAAACAAAAATCCCTACTCTTTGCTACTGGAAATGCAATGAAACCCAGAATAAAGGGAGAGGTGTGTATTTATGTAGTTATTTGTATCCCGCCTGTATTATTTTTGCAAATAACTCAATGTAGCAAATACATCCAAGACACCTTCTTCCTCCTGTTTTCCCCACAATAACAACTCCTACCCATCAGTCTCACCTGCTGTGAGAGCAAGAGCCACAAGTCCAAGAGGATCCCCAGATTGTGTACTGGATCTTTAGTGCCACTTCTTCTGGGACAGGAAATGGAAAATCTCCAGAACAGGAGGTCCAAAAACCAAAACCACTCAGTCATTTTGTTTGTGCTAAATCTGTTGCTTCATGTCCAGAGCTCTACAACTTTCAGGCACTGAGGCAGAACCTCCATACTCTAATTCTGATGACTCGGTATGGAATTATCAAACTGTGTATCATCATCATAAACACATGCCCATATATGCTGTAAAGGATTTCCTTTGAATCCTTGTTGCTATGCAGTGTTATTTTTCTTTTGGTTCATTCAGCTTTGGCAGCTAAACGCTTGATGCATGTGTGCTTTTGCTGGTCAAGCTTTCTTTTGAAAATGGTTATTTCATTGTACAACTGTGTTTGGATTACTTTTTGGGAGTAACACAAACAGTTGGTTGCATAATTCAAAAATTAAAATTATGTGTGCAGAAGGAGAAAGCCTCTATGAAGCCAATTGCTAGAAAGAAGTTGAGCCCCAGAACAGAAATCAGGAAGAATTTATAGCAGAAAGAGCTGTTCAGAAATGGAGCAGACTGTCTCAGAAGGTAGTAAACTCACTTCTCCCTTAAGCAGAGGCTGAATTATCATCTGTTAGAGAAACTGGGATGGTGGATTGCTCAACTGGACGAGATAGTTTCAAAAATACTTTCCAACAATAATGTTCTGTGATTCTATGCTTACATATATATTGATTAAATACTACTATTTATTGTGGGCTATATTAAAGCAAAAGTGCAAGGACTGATTAACTTTAATCAGTAAAGACACCTTAATCAATGAAACAGGAAAATAATACTGGAAATGAGCTATTTGTTATCTGTTTCTACTTCTCAATATATTCACCACCATTTGCTACTCATTTCTGTCAGAGAAGCAAGGCACATAAAAGAGCTCAACATTTTGTCTGTTCATCTAGGTCCTGACAATTCTTTCCATCTCTGAGTGCAACTTATTGGGGGAAAAGTAGAAGCTGCATGGCAGCAGGTCTGAATTATATGAATGGTTGTTGGTAAAGTTCAATTTCACTCCTCTCTCTTGGGTGACTGTTGAGGTTTAAGACCTCATTGTCATGCTATAGTATCAGATCAAAGCAAATCCACTTGATAAATACATCTACTGTATGTCACCAATATGTAGCCATGAATTGTCTAAATAGTCAACCCCTCATTCCTTTTCTGAAGGAAGCTATGTGATAAAATTCCATGGGCTGATACTTTATTTCTGGATCCTAATGTTAACTCTGTATCACAATGTTGTGAAGAAAATCCTCCCATTCATTCCCATAGCATAACAAAGATTTGCTGGCAAATATCAACTCCTAAAACTTTCATCTTTGCCATCAGCAACCAAGGAAGCTGTCTTGTACAAACATTTCAGTATTAATAAACATCAAATAATGTGATTGACATGTTCTTGTAAAAGGTCGGTCTTGACAGCAGTTTCCCTTTGAGTAATCCATTAATAGACTGTAATAGTTCACCAACCTTAAACGAAACTGTCATAAATCACTACTTCATTTCTGATTACACAAACCAGCTCTTCCCTATTTACTTTTGTCTCAATGCTGCAATTTACTCTCCTCAGCATAATTATTACCATTAAAAAACCCCTTCATTTGACAGTGAATTTTAATTGTAGGAATCCCCTACAGAAAAGGTAAATGTTCCCCGGCCCAGTTGTGTTCAGTGGTGCTCATCTCTACTTCCTAGCCAAAGGATCCAGTTTTGCCCCAAAATGCTCCCATGGTCACGTGGCTCACATGATTACACTTTATGCTGAGGTGCACTGAACACTGTTACCTTCTTACCAAAACAGTACCTATTTATCAACTTACATTTGCATGCTTTCAAACTGCCAGCTTGGAAGAAGAGGAATCTCTTAGGCAACTAAAATTCAATCACAGAATGTTTCTTAGACACTGATGAGTACTTATTGCAAACTTCTATTTCATGAAGAATGCAGCATATATTTTTCTCACAGCAACCCTGTCAACTGAAGTGAAAGAACAGATTTAAAGAACATGTCAGAGCTTCTTACAGATCTATCTATTGGTGACTGGAAACATTGACAATATTTGGCCCTCATAACTGCTACGGTTCAAATTGCAAAAGGGGTTCAAGAAGACATATTCAGGTTTACAGCTGAAGTATATTTTTGATGCAATAGTTGATAGGCTTTGTTGAAGTAAAACATTATTCATTGTCATTGTTTTCTATGGAATTTTCCCCTTTTTTTTTTAAAGAAGATATTTTTTCCCAACAATAATTCTTATCTTTGATGGCAAACAGCATTCATCACTGGCTCATTTGAAAACAGTTTTTTTTTCAAGATATCATTGTGTCTTGTGGTAGAATATTGAAATCATTTGTAAATTGAGTGCATCTTTCAACTAATTGATTCATACTGCAGTTCTTTTTTAAAGGATTTGTTAGATTGATATCTGTTTATACACATACATTATTGTGAGATTCTATCAATATTGAAATAAATGATTTCCAGCAACATAGCTCTGCATGTGTTCTGATAGCTAATTACTAAATTTCTTTATATTTAATTACCATTATATTTAGCAGGAAGCCACAAATGGCTTCTATAATATTTTTATAAATTTCATTCAGAATTGTGAAGATTTTTGTTTATTTTGCCACGAAGAATAAAATGGGGTGAAATATTCATGGGTCAGTGCCTTTTTTTTGTTAGAAGTTATACTGTATATTTCATTTGTCCTAAAGATAGCAATGAAACTCATCTCAGAGAGTGGACAGAATTTCTATGTAATGGAGGACGATGCAAAAAGAAGACATATAAACAACAGTCTTTCTTTCTTTATACATCTCATGAAAGCATTTTGATGGAGAAGCTATTTTGCAGAAGAAAACATTTGGGAGACGGGATTTGGCACAATAATCACAGTAACTTTCAGATAATATGATGAACATTTAAGCAAAATTCTATCTCGGACTATGAAATTTTCATCTGTTAGCATTTTTTGAAAAATTTTGAGGAAAGCAAATATTTATTATTTTAGCACTCTGCACTATGCACAGTTGAGGAAGCTTACCCATCATTTTCCTGAGCAGTTATATAGTTTTTTTTTTTTTTTTTTTTTAAGAAGGAGGGGTAATAAAAGAGGAACAGCAGGTATTTGAGTAGGAAGACAACTTGACTTAATGGTGCTTTGCTAAAAACATTTCTTATATTTACGAAGCAATTCTATAATTGCTTCTTCTTTTTCAGTGGTCTCTCAAACAAGCTCTGATGCCATGGCCTCATGAGTTACCAAAATGTATTATATGCTGAATATTTTTATTTCAAAAGATGATTAGGTTCAGTGAAGCATTTTACAGAACTCCTCTATGCAATAAATTATATGATTGAAGAAACTGTTTCCTTGGTTCCCTTCCTTCTGTCCACAGCTTTGCAGCACGAAGTCCTTTGTTACTCCAATTATTTTCAGGCAAAAAGAAGGCTATCATTGCTAAAACAGAAATGTAAATATTAATCCTGGAAGAGTTAGCCTGTAGCCTTATAACAGCATTTTTATTTAATGATTTTAAACATTTTAATGATTCTTTTTTCCCCCCAGTTAATTAGGCATATTTTAGGTTTAGTCGGGAGCAATATCATGCATAAAGATTTTGTTATTTCCCCGAATTTTTGCAAGAAGTAAGTATGTCAAAGCTGTAGAATTACCTTCTTATAACCTTTCTGATCATTCAATAAAATCATTTGTGAAAGATAATGGAAAAATTTTTATATGCAACACATAATCAAGCTGTGGAAGTTAGAGATATGAGATGTGAGGTTGGGCACCAGTTTAGAAAGCTTTAAAAGGAGACTCACACTTCAAAAAGCTACCTGTCTTAATGTCTGTTTATGACTTCCTGAATTATAGACATTAATTAAATATTATGGGACTACACACTCAGCAAGGATTTAAATATTTGCTCTCCATAAATTTAACCTTTTATGTAGAAATTTGCTTTCTCTGCAGTCTGATTCTTTACTGCAGACTAGAATAAAGACTATTGTGTGTACCAGTCTATATACAGGTATATGGTTCATAGTTTAAAGACTTGAGTTTTTCATCCAGCCTATTCAAGTCAATAGATATTTGGCCTTGATAGCTTTGAAAATCCTTGATTTGGGTTGACATAGTGGTTCTGTTTAACCTGGGAACTTTCACTTCCAATTTTATCAGCTTAATTTCTTAGAAATACCATCTTTGGAATGAAATTAGTCCTTCTGGTATAGTACTTCACCATCCTTCTATCTTTCTTGAATGACTTAGCTGGGCTCTATGTGACATATGCATTGGACAAAAATATCCCCAGCAGATTTCTTCTTTAGTCCTTACACAAAATTTTAGTTTCCTTCTGAGGTTTTGCCTATCATACCTCCTCATTGATTTCTATTTCAGTTTCCAGTTAAACACGCTTACTGTTTTGGTCCTCATTATTTCCATTGTGAACTGGTGAATATGCAAAACAGAAAGAAACTTATATATTTGGAGACTGAGAGATAGATAGATAGATAGATAAATAGGTAGCTAGGTAGGTAGATAGATAAATAGATAGAGTGATAGATAGATGAAAGAGAGAGATAATAGATAGAGTGATAGATAGAGTGATAGATATAGATGATATAGATGCATAACTTATGCATTCCAAGCAGCACAGCCATTACTTTTATATCTCCACAGCTTTCCAGTGGTACTTGATGTACAGAATGTGCTTCAACTGTTCCATTTTTGTTTAATGTGTGAAGCATAGCCAATAGGTGTGCACATTGCCATTGTGTTAAAAACCAAAAAAAAAATCTATAAAACTGTATGTGGTAGGTTAAATTACAGGTTATTTCATGGTTAGCATCAACAATCTTTATGACACACCAAAAGTGTTCAGAACCAAAAGTGTTCAAGAAGCAAAATTGCCTTGTCCAGTGAACTTGATGTACTTGATGTATTTTCAATCAACGTGTAAAACTGTCTGCATGTTGGTTTTGCTAAGCTTCCAAATTCATGCTAAGCCGTGTACTTGGATTTGAAATATCAATATCTTAATCTGCTATACATGAATTGCTATAATAATTTAGATTCTTTTCTAATGCTTCTCTCCTTGTTATATTCTACTTTGCCAAGTAATAGAAGAAGACAGCAGAATCCACATTTCTTTTTCTTAGAAATAATGATTACTTTCTAAATAGATTGCTGGATCTTTGCTGGATATGAAGCACCTTCATTACTGAGGAGAGGAAAGAAAAGAAGTAGGTAATTAACAATGATTTACAGCAACCACAAAGAAGGACTATATATTTCAGCATTAAAAATTATTTCCACTTAGATAATTTCCATTAAACACAGAGGGGAGACAGAGAAAGAGAGAGAAAGATAAAGAAAAAGAAAAAAAGAAATGTGTAATGGTAGATATTTTCAAAACTTCATTATTATGGAGTTTTAAAAGGTAATAAATTCAAAACTTCTAAATTAGAATTGGCCAAAAGACATGATAGAAAGAAAGCAAGAAAGAATCATAAGCACAGACATAGACACAGACATACAGACACAGTCAAAAAGACATTTTTCTAAGCAAGTCAAAAGCAGAATTTTCTGCTTTAATGAACAAACTGATTGTTGAAAATAGAGAATAGAACAAACCTTTGCACCCAAAGAAAAATTGCCATTTTAGAAAAGGTATCATGCTATTCTCTAAAAACTCTCATTCTACAGAACATTCTATATACAGAACAAGAACACAATGTTGTTGTTGTTAGATTATAACTTTCAGCATCTATTGAGCAAGAAAACTGTGCTTTTGGGAGAGAGTATAAGAACTCTAGATCCAGCATCCATGGGAGAGACAAGAATAGGAAGTTATAAAGTATGTGAAATCATCATTTACATGATGATTTTTAAAATGCTGTTAACTGCTCTAGTGTGTGAGTTAGACAGCCATATAAATTTGTGTAATAAACAAGTTAAGGTGCTGTCCATTAGTACAAGCCTCTCTTTTTCTTTCTGACAAAGCTGCTATTAAATGTTGCAAGAATATCATGGCGTGCTGTCCTACCTTGTTTCAACCAGTTTTTAACCAGTGGAATGACTTGCCTTCAGGACAAAGGTGGGATTCAAATTATTTTACTACCGGTTCTGTGGGCTTGGTTTGGTGAGCATGGCAGGGGAAGGATACTGTAAAATCTCCAGTCAGAAGTGGTATTTTCCAGTTCTCTGAACTACTGAAAATTTCTTCTACTGGTTCTCCAGAACTGGTCAGAACCTGCTGAATACCACCTCTGCTTCAGGAGTTGTGGGTGCTCCATCACTGGAGGCTTTTAAGAAGTGACTGGACAGCCACCTGTCTGAAATTGTACAGGGTCTCCTGCTTGTGCAGAGGGTTGGACTGGAAGACCTCCAAGGTCCCTTCCAACTCTGTTATTCTGAAATAAAAATCAAGTAGAAGAAAAGGTTGAGGTCATTGAGAACATTGGTGGTGCTGTGAATTCAGTTTTTAAACAACCTCCAATTATAGTTCCTGATAACATTCTGACTCTGATGCCACTCTTATTAGACACTCATAGGTTGAAGCAGGAATAGGCCAACAAACTTTTGTCTTTTAGTTATCCCTTATCTGGTACACAAATACTGAAGACTGGTTTCTGACAAGACACTATAGTATGAAAAGTTGCATAGGATTAGGAATAGAAATAGTTGAATAGGAATTTTCCATTATTAGAACATTTGTACAAATGGTGTGCCCTGATAGTATGAAAACCCACAGGGAGTACACGAAGAGTCTTATTTCATGAAAGACAATATCAATAAGGGGATAATAGAATCCTAAAGGTTAAATATCAAAGTGGGATCAACAGCAGAGTCCAGTGCAGTGTACTAAACATGAATGTAAAGTATTATTATGTGACTTATTTTGAATATACCATACATGTGACTAAAGGTCTTTACATAAATATGTTCGTGGTAGAAAATCAATAGATTTCAAGATGTGTACTTTATCAAAGCGCCAGCCAATACTGAAAAAGTCCAGCAATGAATATTATGATTTACTGTTCTTTATAAAGTTTCCATGAGAGAAAATTACTATACTTATGGACAAGTAGAATTATTGTGGACAAAAATTCCCTATATATAAATAGTTTAATGTATAATAGGCATTCTAAACATTTTTGGAAATAGAATATTTTCTCAAGACATCATTAACTCCTACCTAGTCAACATCCTGTTTCCCACAGTGGTTGTACATATGGGAATCCCTTAAACATGACATGAGAAATCATAGGGTTTTTCTGCATTATTTTTCTCCCAAGGGACTGGTTTTATTCAAATGTACATTATATTGCCTCTCATTTTAGAGATAACTCCATCAGTGGTGGTAGTTATAATAGTCACTAATCATTTACTGCACAGGAATTTATTTAATTCCATTTAGAGGCTTAAAATACACATAAAATGCATCTTATTATGCTCTGTTTCAGGGCTGTCAAACTCCCAGCCCATGGGCCAGATGTGTCACGTGCTGGCCATGCCCATGCCTGATTTCACAAAAGGCGGGGGGTAGAATTCCCAATATGTCACATGATGCCGCAGTAATGCCATGAGTTTGATACCCCTGGTCTACTCCCTGTTTATTCCTTATAAAAATATTTTTAAAATGCCTTATTTAGACTGGCAACACCACTCAATATTCTTATCTCTGTTTTCAGTTCTTTCATTGTTAGGCTGAAATGCTCAAATAAAAAACATGGCCTTTCTTTTATAAATAAACAAATGCTGCTTGGAGGGCTGAAAATGTTTTACCTTTTTCTTTTTAACAATCATTTACACTGTTGCATTTTAGTTATTAAGATAGAATTATAGGGAAGCAGAAATTAGTGACATCCTAGTATACATGGTCATGTTCTAGTTCAGGTGTGTCAATCTTGATTTCATTGAGGGCCATATCAGGCTTGTGTTTGACCTTGGGGGTGGGAGGGGGCATAGTTAGGGTGGGCATGGGCAGCTCTATGTCACTCATTGAGGCTCCATTTTCAGCCATGATAGCTTCCTGCAGTCCTCTGCCAGAAAAAATGGAGCTCAGAGAGGTCATACACAGTCCAACTGGGCGCCATTTTTACTGGCAGAGACACCATGGGCTAGTCCTTCACTGTTTCCAGGGTGGGCCCGTAGGCCAGATCTAAGCATCCCACAGGCCAGATCTGGCCCGCGGGCCTTGAATTTGATAGCCCTGATCTAATTGAATCTCCAGTTGCTTACAATTTGAAAGTATGATGAATAAGAAAGTAGAGCATGATAAGACAGCTAGTAATTGCCTATTTTGTTTTTAAATGTTATTGTTAGATGGGCACTGAATAAGAGGCAGAGACAAGAAGAACAGGTAACTGCTTTATCTCCTGCTTACAATACAAGTTGAGAAACTGTGGCTGGCGCCGGCTTATGTAGCTGGTCCTGTCCAATGTTTCAGCCACCGTTGGGGCTTTTTTTTCTCCTGCCAGTGTCTGGGCCAATTGGTGGAGCTGGCATCAGACTCAACTTGGCTGGCCATATAAGGCAATACTTAACAGTTATATTGTCCAAAATAGTTCCTTGTAGTAAAATCCTCAATTTAGCAATGCACTGTGTGAAAAAAACATAATTTTCAATTTTCAATTTTAAGTGATTCAGCTTTATAAAATAATGTGAACTCTAGTGTTACACCATTATGACAGAGAAATCTTTAGATACCTGCATTTGTTTAGGTTCAGATGATATCAGAATTTTAAACCAACCATAAATTAAAGTTTGTGTTGTGTATCAATTGTTTCTCAGTTCAAATTTATGCTTAATTCATACAACATGTTCATTTTTACATCTTAGAAATAGATAATATATTCTATTAACTTAAATATTAAGAGGCATATAAGTCAGTGCTATGACCCTTTATGGAGACAAATAACAAAAGCCAGACAGCTTCTTTATATCTCCCTGTATTTTATTTAAAGTGACCATTTTTTCCTTACAAGAGATGTAATGAAAAACTTTTCATAATTAAAAAAAAAACTTCTTAAGTTAGCATTACTCAGAAAGGAAGAGCAGAAGAGAAGAATCAAGGTTTGATAAACATCCAAACTTTCATGCTATCATCTGAACAAGGAGAAGAGAGACAAATCCCAAGTGCCAGTGAAAAGCAATTTTATTAATCAGGCCTGAAGCATTTCAGATAAGTCTTTTTTCTTCATTCAAACTTGCATCTTTGCTCACTCTCTTTTAGCTTTAGGAGTTCTACTGCCTGTTTTATTTTTCTGCTTTTATCATCTGAATAAAGCCATTTTGTTTGCTGAATATTTTAGTGAGTCAAAGTGAGTCAATATAGGGTTACTACATTTAAGTCCCCAGACATTTCTCCAAACAGCATTTTTAAGAGCTAGCTTGCTTTTTTTGCGGGATTCTTTGTTTATTTGCTTATTTATTTATTTCAAGTTTTAGAAGTTTTCTGAAATAGGAGAAGCTTTTGCTATCTTCTGTATCCCAATTACCAATATTTTGAAGATTAAGTTAGAAATTTTGTGTAGTATTCCTTACCTAAAGCAAGCAATGAATCTGAACCCATCAATGAACCCAATGAAACCAACATTTCCTACCCTATACTTAATAAATCAGGTTATGGGAAATCACACAATGAAAAGAACATTTTATTCTTCTGTAGCTCCAAATTATTGCTGCCAGATTAGCTGCCAACTGTGATCTAAAGGGCAATCTTGATAAACGAATTCAATTTCAGTTTGGTGGTGTTGAGGAAAGCATTTCCAATTTACACCAGATCAAGGTCTTGGCCTGCTGAAAAATTTGCCCTATTCTTACTTACCTTAACAAAATATCATGGCAGAGGGTGGGGCACAGGGCAGGAAAACTGCAGAAACTATAAAATAATTTTCAAATGTAGAATTAAGGACCACTCCTATCTATTTCAGACATGATGAATAGAGTAATAGTATTGGGGAAGAGGAATAAATGATTAAATGTGAGCTTCTGGTACTCTGTTGACTACTTCTGTTCCTATGATCTAATATCTCCTTAGGAAAAAAAAAAACAACTGTTATCTCTGCATATAACATAAACCCAACTACTGTTCTAGAAGTTATTAGTAATTTTACTAGTAAGTTATTCACATGTGCTTGTTATTCAGTGAAATCATTTATATTAAATACTATCTGCCTTGGGATTAATATCTAGAAAGTGAACATGAGGAAGAGATAGAGAGAATTCAAAATGAGGATACAAGAAATACCAATAGGGGTGTTTATGAGCTTGGTTGTTTTCTTGCAGACGTTTCATTACCCAAATTAGGTACCCAAACTAGGTAACACCATCTGGGCTAGACTAGCCCTGATGATGTTGCCTAGTTTGGGTAAGGAAATGTCTGTGAGAAAATAACCAAGCTCAGAAAGCACCAAGGCCCCTCATGCAAGGAATACAGAATGTGACTCTCTGTATGCATTCTTGCATATGTACATTAAGTCAATTGTCTGATGTATATGAAGAGTGATGTATCTACCATCTATCCTGCCCCTAAGTTCTGCTGTGCTCCTTTATCGTGGCAGAAGGGATGTTCATGTGAGAAAGAGCAAAGAGCACCCAGATGAATGATTTTCTGAAATGATCTCCACATCTCCAATCCAATATGATTTCCCCAGCTGATGCAAGCAGGCACCTATATCAGCCAGTTAATAATTTAGGAAGATTCTAGAAGCAGATTATTGCTTTGCGACCATGACAAAAGTATTATCTCATACCAGTGGTGGGATTCATTTTTTATTATTATTATTACTGGTTCTATGGGTGTGGCTTGGTCAGCATAGTAGGGGAAGGATACTTTAAAATCTCCAGTCAGAGGTGGGATTTGCCGGTTCTCTGAACTACTCAAAATTTCCACTACTGGTTCTCCAGAACTGGTCAGAACCTGCTGAATACCACCTCTGCTTCATACCATGTGGGAGAAGGCAGTGAGAAACCATTGCTGTGTGTGTGTGTGTGTGTGTGTGTGTGTGTGTGTGTATACACATACATACACATACACATATAAACACATACACACACACACACACACACACACACACACACATAGCTAGGCAAACACCTGGGCACAAACAGATCCTCCCTGATACCTCCAGCTCAAAAACACCCCAACCAAGCACCTAGATGAAACCTAGCTTCCTAACTAATGATAGCTGTCCATTTACCCGGAGCCAAGCTGCACAAAAGGCCTCCAATAAAGGAACACAATGTTGCCAGCCAATCAAGATACAAAAAGAGCCACTAAACAGACAGAAGATATTAGAAACACCAATCAAGCAGAACACAGCAAACTCCAAGACCAATAAACACAGACCTAGATTCCCAACCAATCAGGATGAAGAAAAAAACCATTCTGGCACGGCAGTAGGCTAGCCCCAAATTTAAAACTGAAACAACTGTGGGGGCCTGACTCACAGACGGACACAACCAGAAGCCTGATGATGGCAGATGAGATTCTGCTGAAACGTTGCTACAACTTTAAAAGCACAACTACAATGACGTGGGAAAATACCCGAACAAAGCTGAATGCCATATATACATATACATATATAACCAAGAAAACTGCATTGATTTGATGGCATATAATCAATTAAAAACCACCTTCCTATCGATAAATGGCAATCCAAGTAGCTTGAAAGGCAAATTAAAGTCTAAAAAAAGAAGATTAAAAATAAATCCTGCCCGTGCTTCTAGCTTTTGGGTTATTCAGATAATTGTACCTGAAAAACAATTATTCAATATATTTATAATCCAATTTCAACATGAAAATGACAATTATATTTGGGGCAGAGCTAACATTCAGTGAGAGGCAGAGAGTGGTGTCTGTCTTCCATTTGAGCCCTCATATGCACCTAAAAAAAAGAGTATTATGGCTTAGAAAATATTCTTAATTTTAAAAATGATATAGGATCCTTCAAGTTTAAAAAGAATTATACTGAGTTATATTAGAATTAGCAGCTTTCTGCTTTTGTTAAAGATTTTCCTTTGGTCACCCGCATTTATTTAAGCCAGTTTTTTTCTCTTCCTAATGACATTCCTATAATTACCAGGTCAAGATATCTGTGTACATAATTGTATCATTGCTCTGCAGGATAAAGCAGAATTGCAGCAAAGCTTCATTTCCTTTTATAAAGGAAAATGAAAAAAAAACATATTTCAAAACCATGTAATATTCAGGAAAATCCATATAAGATTCAGTGAGTGAAATAAGTAAGTAGGGAAGAAAAGGGTGACTCAATAGAGGGTAAACATTTATGTTGAAAATGATTGCATCCGGCTTTAAAGATGTGAGGACTGACTGGGAGCAAACATTATTGAGGGGGGGAAGATGAATGTTGATGGGGAAATTAAAAATCCACATTGAGTAATTAGATGTTTATTTGGATCATTTCGCTAATGGCAAAGGCTGATTCCCACTAACCAAGCCATTATTTGGTTTGGAAGTAGCTGAAAACTGCCCTCTCAAATTTAGCTCTATTTCTATAAATAGATGCTGAGCCTCATAGGAACAATTCTATTTCCCTGGGCTCTGTTTCCTATTTGCATGGAACAATGGCAGTATGAGAATAAACCTTATCCAACTCATTTAAAAATGTAAATTAAAAGTATCTTCCCCCCCCCAACTCTGTGATATTTGCACGATGAGGCTGATGTGAAACATTTTTTCCTTCTTTCCACTGATAATGAAAATGCATCCTAAGAACATTAACTTACCATGACACTGACAAATGCTTCAGATTTTGTAGGTTAGCAACCAAATGCTTGGAATATTGGAATTGGAATATTCTTTATGGCCAAGTGTGATTTGGACACACAAGGAATTTGTCTCTCATAAGCTCTCACTATACATACAAACAACAAAGTGATGTCATAGATCATAAATTACAGTGCAATCATAAATCATAAGATACAAACAACAAGTGATAAATCATAAGATACCAATAGGAGAAGATAGTAGGAAAGATGAGAAGATGAGAAGGATACTATCAATACAGCCCTATTACATGGGTAAATATCTTTAGGCAAAAAACAGTGCTGTGGGAATTAGATGTTTAACAGAGTGATGGCATGCAGCAGGGAAGAGGAACTGCGTTTAGTTTTTGGGGTTTTTTTTGGCATATAATGCCCAATAATGGCATCCTGAGGGGAGAAGCTGAAACAGTTCATGTCCAGGATGCAAAAGGTCTGTAGATATTTTCTCAGCCCGCCTTCTGGTTCATACAGTATACAGGTCCGCAATGGAAGGCAGGCTGGTAGCAATTTTCTGAAGTCTGTAACTGTCCTATTTGGTTGCTGTGCTAAACCAGACAATTATAGAGGTACGAATGACAGACTCAAGGAGTACTTTGTAGAACTGTATCAACAAATTAGAACAGAATAGAACAGAACAGAACAGAACAGAACAGAACAGAACAGAACAGAACAGAATAGAATAGAATAGAATAGAATAGAATAGAATAGAATAGAATAACAGAGCATGATAGGAAAAGATTAGGTTTTCATAAGGAACTGGAAAGCAAACTACAACCATTTATTTGGTCTGGAAAAAAAAACCCTAGCATTCTTTATTTAAATCTAACTTACAAACATATTTTATTGTTTTCATATGTGAAAAATAATATAATGAACAGGAGTTGTTGTTTCATTTTGAGTCTGAAGAGTATATTTGTTTTTAATGATGTCATTTCTTTCAGCAACTCAGAAGAAGTTCAGTGGTTCTCATTGTTCTGGCATAGAAGCTTTGGTGAAGAGCAAATTGTGAATGAGTGAAAGAGGGGGAATGGGAAGTTGAAGGAAGGTTGCTATTATCTTAATAATTTCTTTGTTCTGAGTTGTGATCAGCAGCACGGGTGGAAACTCATTTTAAAAGCTGCCAAAGTATATACACAATGACAAATGTGTACAATGTGTTCAGTGAAATTATTTCTCTCTCTCCCTCTCTCCTTCTCCCCCCTCTCTCTGTGTCTCTGTGTGTCTGTGTGTGGTGTTTCTTGTTTTTATCCGAGAAACAAATGGAGATACCAGTTAAAGAAGGAGGAGGAAACATACCCTATACTTCTTATCTTGTTCTTCTTGCTATAGAACTCTTTGACACTGTTTTAATCAAACCAGCATTTGTGAGGTAGTTTGGTGACTTTTAGGAGTAGCTTTTGTGACTGTAGGATTGCAAGGTTTTGAGTTAATGATGTATTATTCTCTAAGTTTCTTATGTGGATGCTTTATTCTCATGGTGACTGCTGTTCAGACAGAGTTCAAGGCACAGTTTTCTGAAGTCTTTTATCCTATTAGTTTTTCATTAGTTTCACATTTCAGAAACCCTTTTGTGTCTTGAAGATCAGAAAGCCTAAAGCATATGGCAACCACAAATCCTGGAAATGATGAGGAGCTCTCCAGATGAAGCATATGTATTACAAATGGTATAGAATATCTCCCTTTCATGTTTTATGGAACAGTTTTCTTGTTTGAGCTGAAACAAGGGGGTAAAAATGGTATGTTTACAGGATTTGAATCCTGGCATAGCCTCAAGCATTGGCTGCCTTATCTCTTCCACCCTTGAGAAAATGCATCTCACCTTGCAACGCCTATAAAAAAAATCAGAGAGAGGTCATGCAAACAACTTTCTAGAGAACCAGCCACAGAGTATCTTTCCACAACTAATGATGGAAAAATAAACTTTTCTCTACCAAGAGTTCTTTTCTGAACAGAAGGGTCAGTTCATGTAATTCTATTTTTACAATATTAGCTTATAGGACAGGCAAAGGTCAACACAAAGAGTAGGTAGAATACTGTAGGTAACACTTCTTAAAACAAGTAAGGAACTACACGCAAATGCAATAGTAAAATGAAGACTAAGGCAGGCAAGTTTTGAATGTATGTGTTCTGACCCGGTTCCCAAACACGACAGTCATACTGTTTTTTAAACTAAACATTCCCTTTATTAGGAGTGCCAACAACCCTGGCAAAGAGTCTCTCTCCCACAGCAGGCTAACAAAGTCTCTAAGTGTCTGTGGAAAGTGAAGCTAACTCCCTTTCCCGCTGAAATGGCTCCAACACACCCTGAGTCTCTCTTACTCACCACCCTCGTAATGAAAGTCTTGGAAGGTGCGCCCACTCCTTTTTCCAGTAGTGGAGACACATACACACACACACACACACACTCCAAAGGTGCACCTGATTCTCAGCGCTGCAGATTCCAAGAATGAAGTATGATATGATTCCAGACAGGATTCAAAAGTTCGGACTATCAGTGGCTGTCCGACAGGGAGACAAATAGCTGTCAAATACCTTTTAGTCTCCACCCCCTCCCTTTTATCCCCAGAGCTAGGATGGGGCTTAGCTAGCAGCGGTGGCTCTTCTGTCCCAAGGACCAGCCCGTGGAGTCCCGCTGCTCTCTTCTCCTCTGCCTTCTGCATATCTGCGCATCGAGCATGGAACCCAGCTGTTCATCCTCTTCCTCATCAGCCCCCTCCAGACCTGTGGGCTATTGACTCTCCATCTGGGGGCTAATGGACAGAGCAGGCTCTGCCTTTGTCTCTATCTCTGACAGTTCGATTCCCTCTGCCTCCTTGGAGCTCTCAGATTACCTTGATGCTGGCCCTGAGGCCAGCAGCCGACAGGCCACAATGGAACACATTCAAATCTTGGTAGCAATTGCTAAAGATTCAAGGTCATCACTGTCTCCAGTGCCTCTGTTAGTCTGATTGTATTATTTATTTAGCATATGGCATACAATGTCAGGGAAATCAAATGCTAGACACAATGTAGTCCTGGCAGCGCCTAGATTGCTAGTTCATTCTGTTAGGCACTTGTGTACCTATCCTTGGTGCATTGTGGGGGGGTGGGGGGGCAAACTAGCTTTACTCCAAGTAATTAGTACTGTTCAGAGTCTTTCACACTTCTCCACCATTCTCACCTCACCTTATGTCATATTGCCTCACATCAGGCTGGGTCCAGCGCTGGCTTCTGCTCTCTTGCACACATGAAGGCAGCTATTTTTTCCCACCCAAGTGGTACCCATTTATATACTCACAATATACTTTCAAACTGCTGGATGGGCAGGAGATGGGGAACAAGCAGTGGGAACTCATTCCATCTCATAGAGCCGGGCTCAAATCGCTGGAATGCAGTCCATTTCTGGTCGGCAGTTCCAACTTCATTAAATTGCTGCACCACCATGTCCATCATCATTTGACTGTACTAAAACAGAGGCATACAAATTGACTAGAGCTTGAGATATAGGTAGAGCCCTGTTCTAGTTTAAATACTGTGTTCCTCCAAAAATACGACCTACTCCACTACTAAGTCCTACCTTGATTTTTACATGTGTACCCAATATAATCCCTACCCTCAAAAATAAGCACTAATTAAGACCCCACCCACTCCAGTGTGCACAGGTAAAAACTAAGCTAGGGTGGGGATGGAGGGTGGAGCTGCCCTACTACTTACCTTCAGACAATTGCAACCAGGCCTTAAAACCCCGACACCTGCCTTGCCAGCCCTTTTCTTCTACAGCTGGCAAGTCTTTCCTGAAGGCCTCTGCAGCTGATAATAGAACTCTGGAACAATCCAGAACTCTGTTATAGGCTGCAGAGGCCTTCAAGAAAGCCTTGCTGGCCACAGAAGAAGTTCCTGAAGGCTTCTGTCAGTGAAAAGGAGGCTGGGGGTGACACCACAGGTGAGGTGAATCAGTGGACAGCATCCCCTAAAAATAAGACCTGGTGCCTTTTTTGGTGACAAAAATGTATAAGACAGGGTCTTATTTTGGGGGAAACATGGTAGGTATCTTCAGTGGTTTTCAAAGAGTGAGAAGGATGCACTAAGAGGGATGGACTATTCGCAAAGCTCAAAGCTTAATCACTGATTCTACTCTTCCCCCTGTGTGAAAAGAATCCAATATTCTAGACTACACATTAGGGAGCTTTATGACTATAAAAGGGATATTGCACACATGCTGTGATTTTTCTTTGCACCATAGCTTATATTGTTGGGCAGTTTATTCATTTATGTGGAAAAGAGTAAAAGGGAGCAGTCTGATAAGATTAACATTTCTAACTTATCCCAAAGTCCCACCACTTATGAAGGACAGGAACAGAGATTTTGTCCTCAGCTCATTCTGAGCCAGAAGCTAATGCAACCTTTATCAATTTTTAATGCCTCCATGTCAAAAGTAATGTTTTCACATTGGCCCAAACTGAACTGTCCAGTTTTTGTGATGTACTTATAACAATGTCCTCCATGCTGGCTAGGTCATGCTAGCAGATAGATAAATATAGATATAGATATAGATAGTTATTCGGGTTTTCTCCCACGTAAAATTAGAAGTATCTAGGCAATGTTTCGATGAAGTCTCATTCATCATCTTCAGGCTTGTGTCTTCAGCTTTGTGTTTCTCGGAGTAATGTGAGCTTGCAGCTGCTTCTTCCTTTTAACTGCTAGTGAGGGTGTGACTTGATTGGGTGGGGGCTTGGCTGTGTTCTGATTGGGTGGGGGTGTTCTGATTGGGTGGGGTTACCTCCCACCTACCAGCCATTTGGAAACCTTCCCTCATGAACAAACAAGTACCTAACATGAAGAATGATACCAGACCCACACGCACGAGGGCCACACAAGATGCTACCACCACACTTCCATGTAGAAAGCAGACTCACACCCACACAGAAGATAAGACACGACCACGGACCAGAAGCCATCCCGCAGCTGCATCACTACCCGCTCCAAACACCTCCGACCCATACATGAAGTGAACTGATGCCCACCATGAAGATGCGGCATGACCACAAACACAAAGCCAAACAGCAGGATCACAGCTCACCAGCTCAAATCCCCCAGCAACTAAGACTAACCTGAGCACAACCAAGCCCCCACCTGAACACAACACCCCCCCAGCCAATCAGAACACAGCCAACCCCCCAACCAATCAGAACACAGCCAAAACCCCAACCAATGAGAACACCCCCCACCTCATGTCAGACGAACACAATACAGAAGCCTGATGATGGCAGATGAGATTCTGCCGAAACATTGCTACAACTTTAAAAGCACAACTACAATGACAAAAATACCCGAACAAAGCTGAATACCATATATATATATGGTAATAGATGGAAATTATTTTTTTGAAAAATATCAAGGCAACTCGACTTTCTTGTTTTGTTTTATTTTTTGAAGATATTTCACTTCTTGTCCAAGAAGCTTCTTCAGCTCTGACTGGTTGGTGGGGAATGGAAGGATTTATATTTCTTCAAGACAGCTGGTAATTTGCATTCTTTTAGAGAGTCACTGAGGCCACTTGGAGGTTTATCTGTGTCCTCAGGGTTACCTGAGTAGTGCAAATGGGTGTGGAGCTGAAGAAGCTTCTTGGATGAGAAGCAAAACATCTTCAAAAGAAAAAGAAACAAGAAAGTCCAGTTTTCTCTTGAAAAAGCACCTTTGGGACTACACAAACATTAAGTAATATAAAAAAAAATATTCACAGATAAGAGCAGAAATACTACAACTTCCAAAGGAGAGAGAAAATAAAGTACCAAGCATTACTTGGAGACAGAAAGCCTACTTGCACAGAAACTAGGTAGAATACAAAGTCAAAATTCACCCCCTAGTTATTGTAATTGGTACTGGATAAAAGCTATTTTAAATATTTCAGCTGTCTGTAAATATTAGACAATGCAAAACAAAAGTCTTCATTGCTAACAGGAAAATGCATTTACTGTAGAAAAAGAAAAGGAAATTAGCAAACATTCCACAACTAAATATGTAGAGGGTAAATGGGAATTATATTCCCCAAGAACAATCTTTCTACCTATTAACATGACCTCTCTGTGTGGGCCAAGAATAAGGAATCTGCTTTTCATCAATTTAAGTAATGGTGTATAATGTTTGCTCCATAATAGACATAGTTAAAATTAACTGCAACTTGACATATACGAAATCCTGTATATAAATGAATTTTAAAAGACCACAACTGCCCTCTGTAATATAAAAGCTTACAAATGTAAAACAGACATTAGTAACAATAATGAAATATATATATATATATATTCTGACATGGATTGGTGTATTATATTTGTGCTGTTTTCCCCCCCCCCCCCCCCCCCCCCCCGCTCCCCCCCCCCCCCCCCCCCCCCCCCCCCCCCCCCCCGATAATCAGACCTTGATTCGCATTTTTAAAGCTACTATTGTGTGAGGTATTAGGTCAGTATTTAATCATACATTTCATTGTCTACCAAAAATCTCCCTCTATATGCCATGAACACAATGACAATGAACAAAAAGATCCAGCTCACCAACTCAAATCCCCACAACTAAGAATTTGAACAGAACACGCCTCCAACCAATCAGAACACGCCAACCCCCAACCAATCAGAACACAGCCAAACCCCTACCAATGAGAACACACTCCCACCCAATCAGAACACAGCCAAGCCCCCCCAATCAAGTCCCCCCCACTAGCAGTTAAAGGAAGAAGAGCTGCAATCTCACATTACTCTGAGAAGCACAGAGCTGGAGACAAAGCCTGAAGATGATGAATGAGACTTCATGAAACGTTGCCTAGATACTTGAATCTTACTGGAGAAACCGAACACAAAGATCCAATATATATATATAATATATATATATATATATATATATATATATATATATATATATATATATAATATATATTCTGACATGGATTGGTGATTATGGTTGGTGTTTTTTTTTAAGCTACATATTGTGAGGTATTAGGTCAGTATATAATCATACATTTCATTGTCTACCAAAAATCTCCTCTATATGCCATGAACACAATGACAATGAACAAAAATCCAGCTAGAATTTAAGGTAACATTTCTTCCCTATCCAGTTATATTTATAGGTTCTGCATCATCCATAGATTTCAAAAGAAACCCAAGGAACGCTGTGTATTTGTTTTCAATTAACTCAATGCAATTGTGATATTTGTTTTTTTTTAATCCACATTTTTATATGTCATCTGTTCTCATGATTTTAGAGAACTTACAGTAAGCTAATAAAATAGTAATGAAATGTTCATAAAATGATTAAAACCGATATGTGCTGCAAATAAAATATTAATCAAAACTGTCAATACAAAATTGCTGCTAAACAGTACTCTGGAGAATTTCATCTTTTTGTGAAGCATCAAGATAGGGGCATATCTAACCTTGAGATAATCCGTTCCAGAGAGGGGAGTATTGCTGAATGTATTATTCTTCCCATACACCTAGTTTCTTTTATTGTAGTATGGTTTCAACAATTTATGAATAGGATCCAGTTTGTGTCAGTCACCAAATGTGAAGTTCTGCTAGAGAGAAGTTTCCTGAGGATTGGCTCCAGCACAAGTCTGAAAACTCAGAAGATTAAACCTCTGGTCCCAGTGATCAATGCAGTTTGCATCTTGCAATATTATCCTGGGACATGTATATTCACCTTCAATTTATGAATATTTCAATAAAGCTTTGATGAACAAAGCTGATGGAAGAATTGGGAGAAGGTGAACATGGAACTTTTCAAAGTGATTCATTATCACCATTACTTTGTATACCGTCAATGTTCCCATTGATAATTATTTTAAACAATATAAATTGTGGGTATGAATTGATTAAAAAGAAGTAAAGATTGAAATTTACTCAACACTTAAAGGTCTTTGGAAAAAATGAAAGCTGAACTGGATTCCTTGCCAAAAAATACAAAAGAATTCAGCAAAGTTATTCGAACAGCTTGTCATTGACTCTCGACTATGCAACCATAGTCGTAACGATAGGCAAAATAATTAAAGATGATAAAAACAATTTGATAATGGCAGTACTAGCAAGAGAGAGCTACAAATATCTGAGAGTTTTGGACACTTCTGATTTATTACAGTACTAAGTTAAAAAGGTACTTTTGCCAAATTCTTCTTTTCAATTACTATCAGACAAGTGGTGAACACATCACCACAGCAATCAATACCTGGAGAGCTCCCATTATATGTCATACAGCAGGAATTGTTGACTCAACTCAAATGGAACTTGGATCAGAAAACAAGAAATCTAATGACAATATAACATGCTCTACCAAAAAAAAAACAAAGAAACCACCCTATATCTGCCAAGGAGGGAGAGATGAAATATACTGTGGAAGAAAAAAAAACATGTCATGAACAACAAAAGTGTTAACTATGTGTTAACAAAAGTGAGGAATCCTCATTGAAGGAATGCTTTTGAAAAAACGATAAAGTGAAGGCTGATTGTAGAAAAGAAGCAATTGAAAACTAATTTATTAATCAGAAGTACACGCTAATGCATGGTCAATAGTTGAAGGATATTGGGAGAAAAGCTGATAACCCCCCCCCAAATGGAGCTCTTTAAGATTAGGAGTGTTAAAGAAAGAAACTGAAGACATTATTTTAGTGGCTCAAGTACAAGATTGCCAACTAATTGCATGAAAGTAAAAATTCACCATGTATGAAACAATGTTAGATGTAACATTTGTAGTGACAAAGATGAAACAATTGGTCATTTGATCAGTATCTGCAGCAAAATTTCACAAGCTCAATTTAAACAGTGTCATGACCAAGTTTCCACATTTTTTTTATAGGAAGCATTGCCAGAGGTTTGGATTTAAATGTAGCAAGGGCCACTGGAAAATTGGTAGATTAAGATCTTCTGAGATTTTAAAATCCAAATAGACAGGCATGATGGTATAACAGTAATTGAAAAGAAGAATATCTGGTTCATTGATATTGCTATAGGAGATGATGATTGGATTAAGGAAAAGAATTTTTTTTAAAAATTACAAAGTACCAGGAATTTCAGATCAAAGTTGAACGTTTACAGAAAAAGAAATCCATGGTTATACCAATTGTGATTGGAGCCCTTGCACCAATATCTGTTGATATTTGGAAATTTTGAATTTATCAAACCTGAACATTCTTAATTTTCCCAATAAACATTCACTGCTTGGAACTGCCTATATCCCCAGGTGCTATCTTAATAATTCTTAGTCTTGTTTAGTCCTGATAGCTAACCAACTACCTTTTGGTTAAAGTTAAATATAAAGATTCCCCTCGCACATATGTGCTAGTCGTTTTCAGCTCTAGGGGGAGGTGCTCATCTCCATTACAAAGCTGAAGAGCCAGCGCTGTCCAAAGAAATCTCTGTGGTCATGTGGCCGGCATGACTAAATGCTGAAGGTGCATTGAACACTGTTACCTTCCCGCCAAAGTGGTCCCTATTTTTCTACTTGTATTTTTACATGCTTTCAAACTGCTAGGTTGGCAGAAACTGGGACAAGTAACAGGAGCTCACTCCATTATGCAGTGCTAGAGATTTGAACCACCAAACTGCTGACCTTTCTGATCAACAAGCTCAGTGTCTTAACTACTGAGACACCCTGTCCCCATAATTTTGGTTAGGACTTGAATTATTAAGTTTTCACCATGACTATGAATAATTGTCCATAATAATATGCTGTCCAATTACCAATTGACTCTGGAGTTTTAAAAATGATTTAAAACATGAAAAAAGACAATTAAAAACACCAAACAAAAAAGGATAGAGATGAGGATGACAAACTGGTGGAAAGAAATGAAAACAACATAGGTTAAAAGGAGGGTCCAGTTATCCCCATCAAAGTCTGCGTTAAGAGCCAGGTCTCCTTTGATGCACCATCAAGAATGGGATTTTGACAGGAACCTCAGTCCATAGGGAAGGTAGTGTGTCAGAAAAGAAAACCACAATGCTTATGAAATGTATGCATTTTTGAATTTGGGACATAGTTTCTATCTAATTATCTAAACATTTTTCCATAGCTGAAAAAGATAACTTGTTAAATGTATTTGTAAGCAACAAGATGAAGTGGGAGACTCAAAGAAGAAAATACATTCTTGCTTTATAAAGCTGAAATGTAAAGGAAGATGTAAAGAATTGTGTAAGAGCACAATAAGTTAATGATTCACAGCTTGGTGGAGAATTCTCCATTGTTTGTTAACATCCTCAAATGTCAAAGGAAGAAATATAAAGAGTTCCACATGTAATGAAACATCAAAGCCTACAACTTTTGAATTAAAAAAGAACACAGTTCAAGATTTCTTTTGATTTCTTGTTCTTTAGAGAACATTAACACTAATTCTAAGATTCTGTGGGATTTTTGAATCTGCCTGCCCAGACAGGTAGGCAGGCATTAGCCAATTATCCAGACATCATAGTAGTAGACAAAGACCAGAAGGACAGCAGTGGTGATAGGTGGAGTGGTGCCAGGTGAAAGCAACATCACAAAGAAGGATGATGAGAAGCTGAAGAAGTACCAGGGCCTGATGGAGGAACTGGAGGGGATGTGGAAAATATAGGGCAAAGTGGTCCCAATAAAACCACTTGAATCTCTGACTCCTAAGCTGGGAAAATGGCTTCAACAGTCTCTCTCTTTTTCAGGATTCCATCCACTCCATCCAATAAAACATTCTCAGATTTAACCATTTCTTTGTAACTTAAAATCTGATTGCATGCACCTTGCCTGCCCTGTGCTTTCCAAATTTTGCTCATAGTCATCTTTGAGATACTTTTAATCAGAATGAATCTTCAATGTTAAAAGGGAGTGGGGCTTGCTCCTTGTTCATATACAGTAGCTTGCCTTAAGGCTCCAGTATATGAACAGAGAGCAAACCTCACCCGTCTAGCACTGAAGATGGTACCTTGCTGGGTAATGAAATATCTCAAGGAAAACAACTAAGCCCAGACATCACCAAGGATATACTTTAACACCAAATGTATGTGGAAAGGGGTGCCAAACTCATGATGACACGTTGTCATCATGTGACGTAGTAAAACTTTCCCCTTTCCTAAACTGGGGGTGGGCATGGCCAGTGCATGATGTATCCAGCCGGCAGCCCACAAGTTTGATACCCCATCAGGACTTATTTATGTATACATAGAACAGTTAACAGATAATCACAGTTGGAAGGGACCTTATAGGTCATCTATCCAACCCCCCGCCCAAGCGGGAGACCCTACACCATTTCTGAAAATGGCAGTCCAAACTCTTCTTGAAAATTTCAATTAATGACACTCCCACAACTTTCAAGGGCAAGCTGTTCCTTTGGTTGACTGTTATCACTGTCAGAAAGTTTCTCCTTGTTTCCAGGTTAAATCTCTCCTTGTTCAGTTTCCATCCATTGTTCCTTGTCCGGCCTACAGGCGCTTTAGAAAATAGCTTGACCCCTTCCTCTCTGTGGCAGCCCCTCAAATATTGGAAGACTGGTATCACATTTCCCCTGGTCCTTCTCTTCACTAGACTAGCCATGCCCAGTTCCTGTAACCATTCTTTATATGTTTTAGAATTATATTTTGAGTTACAGACAAGCAAAGAGAAGTGAGAACATTCCTATGGGCCTCTCTAATATTTAGGTTTTGGAAGTTTATTAAACAAAATGCAAATTATCCATACTTACACAAATGTTCATGCTTATTTTTCTATAGTTTAACCAAATATCCAAGGGCAAGAGAGCACATTGTAATCCAACATATTAGCCTTTCAGACTCTATATACACATTCAGTCTTTGTTTGAATATCTGTGCATAATAAATTGGATAGTGCACAGATGAAGATAAACTAAGTTAGCAAGAACATCTGTTTAGAGATGTGCCTGAAGGCCCCTAATTCTTTTGCCCAGACCATTATGTAATAAAGTTGATTAACAATAGAGAACCATAGTATGTCACATCGTCTAGGACCTTTAGGTAGATTAAATAGAATGTGCTAATATAGTATCAGTATTTGCTGATAAATTAGAGCCTTTAGAATGCTTCAGGAAACCCTAGTTCAAGAGTTTCTCAATACCTCCAAACATTTTTACTGCTTTTTCTACATGAAGGTGCCATAAGAGAATTGTTAACTTATCATAAGAGTGCATAGCCAATCTTGAATGATCACAAGAAAGATGAGCAGGAATGGACTTGGTTAATTGTGCAGTAGTATTAACTCAAGTAAATTCTTACTAGTAAGCTAGAATGGAAAGTCCAGAAAAGAAGGAAAAAATGCCAGATGAATACAATGGTAAAATACTGAGGGGATTTGTACTTCCTTAGTTGCCACACAAAAAAGGTTTCCACCATTATTAAAGAAATTGGTAAAAGCTTTGAATTAAGGGATACAGACATTTTGCTTAAAGGCATTTTTTGTTATTTTTATTTTTTAAAATTTAAAAATTTCCTTCCTTCATGTTAATTCAATAATCAGTATGTTTTGGTGTAGTAACAATCTGTATTAAAAAAAAATTGTGGCAAGACCACATTTGGAATACTGCATCAAGTTCTGGACCCCACAACAACAGAGACTCTGGAAAGAGTGCTGAGAAGAGCAACAAGAATGATTAGGAGGCTGGAGGCTAAAACATATGAAGAACAGTTACAGGAACTGGGTATGTCTAATCTAATGAAAAGAAGGACTAGAGGAGACATGAGAGCAGTGTTCCAATATTTGAGGGGCTCCTACAAAGACAAGGGGGGGTCAAACTATTTTCCAAAGCACCAAAAGGCAAGATGAGGATCAATGGATGGAAACTAGCCAAGGAGAGGAGCAACCTCGGACTAAGGAGAAATTTCCTAACAGTGAGAACAATCAACCAATGAAACAGTTTGCCTTCAGAAGTTATGGGCGCTCCATCATTGGACGCTTTCAAAAAGAAATAACCATTTATCTGAAATGGAACAGGGTCTCATGCTTGGGCAAGGGCTGGGACTAGGAGACCTCCAAGATCCCTTCCTATTCTACTATTCCATGTTCTGTGTTCTAAACAAATCTGTTCATTGTCAGGAATGGGACTTAAAAAAAATCAAATAGGGTTTTATACCAAATGCAAGAGTTCACGGCGTGCTTAAATGTTTGTTTGTCTGCAAGTAATAGCCTTGCTTGCAGATTCCAGACTTCTCATTAACTATAATTTACTTTGCAGTGTAAACTGTAGCTAGAAATAGGATTATTTCCTACTTTTTGTTTATACTTTATTGTTCTACAATGAATTGTGTTTATCAGGGTGAGCTGAACAACTGTCTAGTGATTGTCTGCAAAATATGCCTTACATATAATCAGGTTAAAAGTTGGTGTGGTCATGTGTTCTTTTTTGGGAGAGGGGGGGATTAAACAAAACTTTTATAAAAACATAAGTTGATTTTCATCCTATGGAAAAAATGTATTCAGGAGCTATGCAATAATTGAAATAATCTGAGAACCTTCCATTCAATTTTTTCTTCAGTTAAGATCTATCATTCTTTCTCAATCTCCAAAAAAATGTTGTAGTATGAGTACAATGAAAGTCATATCACATAAACCATTTTCTGTTCCCAGAGAAAAGGTAAGAGAAAGAGAGATACATGCAAAGTTTTGATAGAGAAAATATATATATAGTTGCTTTTTTTTTCTTGCCACTCCATTTCCAATCTGCTCCCAGGTCAGATATTAAATATACAGAAACATGTCTAGGTCTGCTGCATTAATTCCAAATGCACTCCAAGAGGGATCTCTTGAAGGTTCAAATACAACCTTTCTTTCTTTCTTTCTTTCTTTCTTTCTTTCTTTCTTTCTTTCTTTCTTTCTTTCTTTCTTTCTTTCTTTCTTTCTTTCTTTCTTTCTTTCTTTCTTTCTTTTTGAGATTACAAGAAATGTGGCTTCATTCCAGCCAAACAATGTGTTTCAAAGAATAATATATTTGCTTTCCTCTCCAATGCAGTTTGGTATGAAGAAAATGTTTTGCCATTTTCATTCAAATGTTTTGTCATTAAGATGACTTCACTTTAAAGTTCTGGTGAATTAAAGAGAATTAATTAATGCCAGATTTGGAGTATTTTAATTTTGATGGAATTTCCATGGTTGGATTCTGCTGAAGGCAGTAGTTATTCTAGGAAAATACTTACCTTTGTGTACTGACAAAAATGAATCGAAAATCCCTTCTCAGTGAACTTATTTTACAGCCTCAACTGTTACAAAAAAGACTGACAGTCTATCATTTCTTGAAACTTTTGTGCTAGAAAAAAAAGTTTAAAAAAGAATTAAATCTGTGCTTCCTCCAACTGAGAAAACTCCAAAGTGATTGAGGGAAATTCTAAACATCCTCTAACTAGGTGAGGAAAAATAGCTTAATGTCTGTGACATTCCAACAGAAACTTACCATTTCATATTGGATCACAAGGTCATCCATATGTATGTAAAGTACTGATAGAAGAGAGTATTTGTAGCTTAGGTGGAACTGTGGGTCCTTCATGCTCTTTGAGCTTGATGGTTTTCTTGGAGACAAACCATTGATGTTAACTTGGATCATATTAATTGGGTGCTGTAAAAATTGCTAAACTTCAGTCTAATTTATTCAATGGTTTGATGGCTGGGGATCTGAATTGGCAGAACGTTCATTTTAAAAAAAAAATGGAGAGAGGTTTGTGTAGCATTATTAAAATGCTATACAATTAAATGCTAATACTGTATTAACACGCTAATATAGAATAAACCCATAAAGTTTACCTTTCACATAAACTTAAATGTTATGATTATTGAAATTGGTATATGATTAACTTGGATAATATTTTAACATACATGTTGTCAAGCCTAAAATTAACCTGACACATGGGCAAATTTAGGACTGTTATCTCTGGCCACACATACAGTAAATATTAAATTGTGGTCACCGGCCTTAGGTTGTCTTTTTTCTCCCTCTCAGACTAAAACAATGAGATCACTTTGGATTTAATCTAACTTTTTTTTGTCTTTGAAAAACATTTTTAATGCAGTGAATTGTTCCTTGAATATGTCAGAGTCACAGCTTTCCTATCCATCTTTAAGCAGTCTTCAAATGCTACGTATAGAACAAAGTTAAGAAGCTTCATATTTTCTTTTCTTTGATTATCGACTCTAAAATGGAAAGAAAAATAGATTCAATAGAGAAAAAAGAACACTGAAGCTGCTTGTAGTTCTACCTGTTCTAGTAAAATACACTGCTCAAAAAAATAAAGGGAACACAAAAATAAGACATCCTAGATCTGAATGAATGAAATATTCTTATTAAATACTTTATTCATTACATAGTTGAATGTGCTGACAACAAAATCACACAAAAATTATCAATGGAAATCAAACTTAGCAACCCATGGAGGTCTGAATTTGGAGTTACACTCAAAATTAAAGTGAAAAAAAAAAAACCACTACAGGCTGATCCAACTTTGATGTAATGTCCTTAAAACAAGTCAAAATGAGGCTCAGTAGTGTGTGTGGCCTCCATGTGCCTGTATGACCTCCCTACAATGCCTGGGCATGCTCCTAATGAGGTGGTGGATGGTCTCCTGAGGGATCTCCTCCCACACCTGGACTAAAGCATCCCCCAGCTCCTGGACAGTCTGTGGTGCAATGTGGCATTGGTGGATGGAGCGAGATATGATGTCCCAGATGTGCTCAATTGGATTCAGGTCTGGGAACAGGCGGGCCAGTCCATAGCATCAATGCCTTCATCTTGCAGGAACTGCTGACACACTCCAGCCACATGAGGTCTAGCATTGTCTTGCATTAGGAGGAACCCAGGGCCAACTGGACCAGCATATGGTCTCACAAGAGGTCAGTGGATTTCATCTCGATATCTAATGACAGTCAGGCTACCTCTGGCGAGCACATGGAGGGCTGTGCGACCCTCTAAAGAAATGCCACCCCACACCATTACTGACCCACTGCCAAACTGGTCATGCTGGAGGATGTTACAAGCAGCAGAACGTTCTCCACGGCGTCTCCAGACCTTGTCACGTCTGTCCCATGTGTTCAGTGTGAACCTGCTTTCATCTGTGAAGAGCACAGGGCAACAGTGGCAAATTTGCCAATCTTGGTGTTCTCTGGCAAATGCCAAACGTCTTGCACAGTGTTGGGCTGTAAGCACAACCCCCACCTGTGGACGTCAGACCCTCATACTACCCTCAATGAAGTCTGTTTCTGACTGTTAGAGCAGCCACATGCACATTTGTGGTCCGCTGGAGGTCATTTTGCAGGGCTCTGGAAGTGTTCCTCCTGTCCCTTCTTGCACAAAGATGGAGGTAGCAGTCCTGATGCTGGGTTGTTGTCCTCCTATGGCCTGTCTCCTGGTGGCACCTCCATGTTCTACCACTATAGTGAAAGCAATACCACTATAGTGACCAAACCATCAGCCAGAAAGCATAGGAACTGAGAAGTGAACTGTGGTCACCACCTGCAGAACCACTCCTTTATTGGGGATGTCTTGCTAGCTGCCTATGCTTTCCACCTGTTGTCTATTCCATTTGCACAACAGCATGTGAAATTGATTGTCAATCAGTGTTGCTACCTAAGTAGACAGTTTGATTTCACAGAAGTGTGATTGACTTGGAGTTACATTGTGTTCTTTAAATATTCCCTTTATTTTTTTGAATAGTGTACATTAGGTGCACTACAAAGTGTTTTAGAGAAGCCAGTCAATGCTTGGGTTTGCGAAAGAAGTTCCAATAATATTTTAACCTTGACACTCCTTTTTGTTTTCATCAGAATCCACTTCAGGAAGCCAAAACCAGTTGGTTGGCATTATGTTCCCCCAGGCAGACAAGCCGTTGCATAAAAAAGTTGAGCAATTCATTTGCAGCATTGCCAGATGGGTACATTCCCATCCCAGGAGTTGACCCAAAAATTTTTCACCTGCTTTTCTTTTTTTCACAGTCAAGAAAGGATCCAATTTACAAAGACTTTCAAACCTCCTATTGTAAAATTATCTGCATGGTATGGGGAAAAGATCAAATTATATGTAGCCTTCCCCACAACCCCAGCAGAGAATATGTTGGGTAATCAGGACATATCTATGGGATGATGGGGGTGAAATAAAGATGACAACTGAGACAGGCCATTCAAAGCCCTGTCTCTTGTTAATGTGTTTTGCTCATATATGTGTGGAATTGTGGATTGTTATATATATAAAACCTCACATTTTTGTTTGGCAGTTTCAGGAAAGAATGGAGGAAGCAGTAGCATAAGTACAAATATATTTGACCTCCTCCCCCTCCCCCCCTCTTTCTCTCTCTGCAATCTCACTATATTTACATTCTGTATGACAGAGGACAGTTATCAATTTCTAATACAATGACTCTTTTCTCCTGAGCATGCACACTGACTGTATCTGCACAACATTATACCTGGTTAACTTACTAATCCCATAATCATTATCCCAACTACTGGGTTCTTATGCTACATAAACTATAAATGGGCAAATGAATCACAAAATGTACTAGATTAAATGGTAGTTGGTTGACCTGTAATTCAATGTATCATTTCAATGCCACCCCTTTGTTTCCTTTCATTTACAGCTTAGCTTGATTAAATTGTACTATAAAAGTTTGATCAGTCCTATTACAAGTCATGGAAGAGAGAAATAATCAATATTATTTTAAAATGAACTCAAAAATTTGATGAAGGAAAGGGACAAAGAAGTTTATTCTGTTCCTTCTTTGCTGTTACTTCAAAGAGCAATAAGAGAAAGTCAACCAGATGCTTTCTAGATATTTAAATTACAACTCCCAGAATCTCCCATCAGTGAATATGCATTTGGAAGACTCTTAATTCCTTACTGCTAAGAAAGATGTTAACTGTAACAATTGTAAATCATACTGTATCTTTTCAATTTCAATCCCTATTGCTTGTGTATGTTCACATTGATTGATTGATTGAATGAATGAATGAATGAATGAATGAAAATAGACCCCAAATAAGTAAAATCATTGGAAGCTGTACAATAATTTAGAGGAAAAAAGGCAGGCAACCAATGACATTCATAGGAGACTATGATAAGTTAAGACCAACATAGTTTTATAAAGTTTGTCATGGGTGGCAAACTCCTGCAGAGAAATTAGTGGAAAAAATATAACCAGACATGAAATAATATTATAGTTCAAATGAAACAAATAAAATGTTAAAAATTATATTTATGTACTTAGTTACCAAGCACATCTAAATTATAAAGTAACCAAAATACATTTACAATCCTCTAGGCATTCACAACTTTTGAGCATCCCCAAGGTTTGGAAATTGAAAGTTAGAAAAATTGACATGCCCTATGACAGGAAAAAAACCAGACCCATACTTAATTATACAACAAATCTACCAGCTTCTGATAGCCTTTGCTAACGCTAAAAATATTGCAATTTTCTTGAATATTTCATTACATTGAATTTTCAATAGCAGATCTGTAACCTACCTTTGTGGTAGGTGACAAAGGTTGTTAATGAGTAGTCTGGAAAGCTCAAGATGTCATCATAATACAGTATATTTCAATACTATGTACCACCGCTCCACTTCAGTATTTCAGCACACAGAGGCCATTCTGTTAGGAGATGTTATTATAACCACCTCCTGTCATTCTTGGGTCAGAAGAGTATTATAAAAAATTGTATGTATAACAAAATCAACCACCACAGTCTCAGGGGAGTGAAATGTAAAAAATTCAGTCATTTTTGGTGTGTAATCCTAATTTTAACAAATACTTGATCTCTCTCTGCAGTAGTTGAGATTATAAGATAAGTACAAAATTATAGATACATCAAGCTTCAAAACATAACACACAAACTTTCGAGCACTTGCGTGGTGAAGACAATATTTGACATCAACTTAATGATATAACATGTGAAGAAAATGAGACTATCCAGTGGCTTCTGCCCTTTGCGATTATGATGATATGCACACAGTACATATGTACCTGCCCTTTTTGTCCCGATAAGGGTACATTTGAGGACTTCATGGCAGCATGACACAATGGAATTAATGTTACTAATTTCTGGGCAAGATCTGCTTAACTTGTACATATGTTAATTTTATTTCAAACTGCCTAAGGAACTGCTGATCCAGTTCCACAGAGGAATTATCGAGTCTGTCATCTGCACCTCTATAACTGTCTGGTTTGGTTCTGCAACCCAGCAAGACAGATGCAGACTTCAGAGAGTAATTAGGACTACAGAAAAAACAATTACTACCAACCTGCCTTCCATTGAGGACCTGAATACTGCATGAGTCAAAAAGAGGACTGTGACAATATTTACAGACCCCTCACATCCTGGACATAAACTGTGTCAATTCCTACCCTCAAAACCACACTATAGAGCACTGCACACCAGAACAACTAGGCACAAGAACAGTTTTTCCCGAATGCCATGACTCTGCTAAACAAATAATTCCCTCAACACTATCCAAATATTTACAAATTCTGCATTACTTTTACTATTAATCCTCCCATCTGTCTTTTCACCCATCTCCTCCCACTGATGATTGTATGACTGTAACCTTGTTGCTTGTATCCTAACGATTTTTATTGACTGTTTCCTAGTGTGATTTGATGGTTTATTGTACCCTATGACTATTATTAAGTGTTGTACCTTATGATTCTTGACCCTTATTTATTTATTTATTTATTTATTTATTTATTTATTTGCTTGCTTGCTTGCTTGTTTATTTATTTATTTTGTCAAGCAATTATAAGATAGGTATAAATATAAACATAGTTATGAATACATGAAATTGATACATATAAGAAAAATAAAAGAAACAATAGGACAGGGATGGTAGGCACGTTGGTGCACTTATGCACGCCCCTACAGATCTCTTAGGAAAGGGGTGAGGTCAATAGTAGACAATCTAAGGTTAAAGTTTTTGGGGAAGAAGCCACAGAGTCAAGTAGAGTATTCCAGACACTGACCACTCTGTTGCTGAAGTCGTATTACCTGCAATCAAGTTTGGCGCAGTTTACCTTGAGTTTGTATCTATTGTTTGCTCTCATGTTGTTATGGTTGAAGCTGAAGTATTCATTGACAGGTAGGACATTGCAATGTATGATTTTATATAATATACTTAGATAAGAAGGCGGCGTAGTTCTAGGTTTTCTAGGTCTAGAATTTCAAGTCTGGTGGCATAAGGTATTCTGCAACAAGTAGAGGAGTGGAGAACTCTTCTTGTGACTCTTGTGACTCTGGACTCTTGACGAATGTATCTTTCTTTACACTGAGAGCATATGCACCAAGACAAATTACTTGTGTATCCAATCACACTTGGCTAATAAAGTATTCTATTCTATTCTATTCTATTCTATTCTATTCTATTCTATTCTATTCTATTCTATTCTATTCTATTCTATTCTATATTTTAAATTTTTTCTTGTCCAGTATGCCTTCTTTTAATTATGTTTCTGATAATAAGCAAACATGCAATTTTAAATTTTATCTTGTCTAGTATCCCTACTTTTAGTTATGTTTCTGATAATAAACAAAAATGCAAAGAAGCACCATCACTTACTTTAGAGCTTTTCCTGGACTCCAAATCCCTCTTTCTATGATACAGTGGAAAATCATATCACTTTTGTAGAGACATTTTTGGAGTTCCAAAATTGATGAGCTCAATTTTATCAGGAAAAAATGTTATGAGTATTTGCCAGGTAAAATTGAGCTCAACAATTCTGGAACAGAACAATCTATAAAATGTCTGGAACCCTTTGTTTTAATTCCAGTCCAAGATGGATTTCCTCCTGAACGATGCCTTTGTGGAGTTGGCAAGTAAATTGTCCAAATTAGAAGAAAGTTGAAGTAACTTAGAGGGGTTCTTTTTCAGGAAAAGTGGTCAAATGTGGTTGGGAAGAAAAAAAATCAGAATGTTCCATAGTTCTATTTCTAATGATAAGCAATGGAAAGCGAAATTATCCAAAAGATTTGGGAGAAATCAAAAAGCAACAGCACTGAAAGGGGAGTGGAATGATCCAATCAATAAAGCTTTTCCCAAATTGTAGGATTAAAATTGTGAATGGGTAGGCTATCTAAAAATGAGGGAAGTCCTCAATGCTAGGGTATTTGATAACAAAGTCATTGATTAGGATCCAGGACTTAAATGTCTCTCCGAATGCATGCAGCTAAGCTGAAAATGAGGTGATATTAGCCACTAACAGTTATTTGGCTGCATTCCATTTCTTTTGTTTCAACTTTTGTAATGTGGCCAGTTACAAATTTTAACTTTCCATTCTCCTGTGCTAATGTACATAGAAAGATGCAAGATGTTCCTGTTTATTGCAATGCTGGTTCTGCAAACACAATTGGGAGTTCAGTCCAGCTTTTAGTACTCTGAATATTGGCTCAAGATGGAACAGTCCAATAGCATGTTCTCTTGGATCAAACCTTTCCTTTATCTTTTGTGTGACTGTAGCAGGTTTAATTCTCTCCTCCTTAAAAGAGACAACTTTAAATTGACAGGTGCTGGTTTAATCATTTTCAGAATAGTGAGTGATTAAAAATCTCAGTGCCACTTACTGGGTTCCAGAGTCTTTCCTTGTGGTCAGAGGTGGTATTCAACAGGTTCTGACCAGTTTTGGAGAACAGTAGTGGAAATTTTGAGTAGTTTGGAGACCTGGCAAATACCACTTCTGTCTGGCGCCGCCTCCTTCTATTCTCTGCCTCCCAAGTTCGTGCTGATCCGCTGTGTCTTCTTTTGTTGCCCTGCATAGGAGAACGGAGCTGGAGGTTAATGGGGTGGTAAGGAAATGGAATTTTGCAGTATCCTTCACCTGGAGTGGGGTGGGAATGGAGATTTTATAGCATCTTTCCCCTGCCACACCACCAAGCCATGCCCACAGAACCAGTAGTAAAAAAAAAAAAAAAAGATTGAATCCCACCACTGTTTATGATCCTTTTGCAGAACTAGTTTCTCATTTTGCTAATTACCAACAAAAGTAGGATAATGTAGTGATGTCTAACTCCTGTCCTCAGATCAGAATAAAAAAGAATCACATGTCTCCATTTGTAAGCGAACAAGCAAGAGCCTTTTTTTTAAAAAAGCGACATTTTAAAGGTTGAGTTTTTACATTGGCATAGGGCTATGCATTTCTTTAGTCTCTTTGTTAGACACCAAACTTTAGCATATTCTTTCTTCAGGTCTGCTATCACTGCTTTAAAGGAGACTATTTCAAAATTTTACCTCAGTGAAACTACTGAAGGCATAAGGTGAATCACGGCAGGGTTCATGAAGGTTTAAAATTCCTGCTACTTTTATCTCAATTTGTTCCAAAGTGAAAAAAGTTTTAATGATACCCCATTATAGCCAATGGATTTTCCCTCTTCTTAAATTAAATTTCAAGAAGCTTCAGTCAAAATGGATTGCACTTGAATCGCAAACTGCTAACTCAGATTGAATCAGGCTCTTTATAAAATGTTAATCTCCAATTCAACCTGAATCAGTTCCAAGTCTATTGTTTTCTTTTTAATGATACTTTTTAATGATATTATTAAAAGATGATTTAATTTTCTTCTCCGTTCCTCCTGTGTGCCCTAGGATGAAGTGGGAGCGGGCCTGGGTCTTCCTCCAAATTCCCTCTGCCTCGATCTATCTCTCCTCTGCTCTGCCCAGCTGGCCTTTGCCCTTCCCCAGTTTCTTCCACACCCAACGGAGCCACACTCCTACTCCCTGTCAGCTGCTCGGCCTTCCCCCTTGAATCAGATTCCAACAGGGGCATGACACTATCTAAACTTCTATAATAGGCTGGATGAGAGTGAATAAGCTGAAATTATACCCAAATAAAATGCAATTAGGAGTATGAAATTATATTCCCATATTAGGTTTCAGCCTGCATGTACAGAGAAATGCTTCTCTGAAAAGTTTGGGTCTGCCATTTGCTAGTAGTCTTTGAGGCTCAACTATGATTAGATTCAAAGCTGGAAGCTTTTGCTCCATAAACCAAGGGTGACCCTTCCAAAGTAAGTCAGATTTGACAAAAGTGATCCTTGACTTGGTTATTTCACATCTTGATTATTGAAGATACTCTGTGTGGGGTATCTTAGAAACATTTTCTGAAAGTTGAAATTACTTACCAGTCAAAATTTAAATATTTTTATTGAGCTGTACAGTCCTAAAGAACTTATGGTCAGACAATCTAAGAGCATACCTCCTCTAACAAGCTTGTTTAATCTTTAAAGACAGTGGAAGAAACCCTTTGAATATGTCCAGTTCTCAAATACTTGCTTGTCTGACACATGAGCCTTCTCATTGCACTTAGATATGAAATGCTGCTCCTAGGGAATTTCTCTATCTCTGTTTTTAGAATGTATTTTTTGCAAGCTTTTAATAGTTAACTGATATTAATATTTCATAACACACATTTCATACTTTGTGTAGTTATTGTCCTTGAGTGCTCATCTAAGCAAAAACAAGTGGACATTAATTGCACATCACTTAAATACAATGTGTATAAGATGAGAACCTGGTATATCAGCAAGTTCATCCCTCTCATTTCTTAAGCTTTCGTATTTTCCTCTTTCAGCAATGAGTTGGTTTTGGTGTCAATGGTCACAAATTTGGGGATTCTGCCAAATGATGTTCTCTCCCTTTGGCCATTTATAGTAGTTTCTGTTTATTTAATAAAGTAGACCGATGGAGATGTTTATGACCAAATGCTGGAAATGGTGCTATACAGTGGTTGTATTCAAAAAAATTTACTACCAGGTCTGTGGGTGTGGCTTGGTGGGTGTGGTCTGACTTGGTGGGTGTGGCTTGGTGGGCATGGCAGGGGAAGAATACTGAAAAATCTCCTACCCCACTCCGAGGGAAGTATACTGTAAAATCTCCATTCCCTCCCCTCTCCTGGGGGAAGGTTACCACTGGTTCTCCGAACTACTCAAAATTTCCGCTACTGGTTCTCCAGAACTGGTCAGAACCTGCTGAATACCACCTCTGGTGCTATAGCTATATTGCTGTAAATCTTATTATAAGGTTTAGATGGTAAGTAGGTTCAGGATTTTATAGCTGTATCAGAATTTTTATTGTTATTCTAAATACAACAATTATAAATATATTTACTATGTTGACTTTTCATAATTTTAACTGCTATTTAATTTTTGTTAGTTTTTTTATTGTGGTTGGATTTCACATCATTGGGGGATATATTATAAATAAAATTATTAATTTATTTGAACTAGAAGATAAATCAATAGAACATAAAACATTAGAGTTGGAAGGTCTTCTAGTCCAAACCCCTGCTCATTTCAGACAAACGGTTATCCAGTCTCTTTTTGAAAGCCTCCCATGATGGAGTACCCACAACTTCTGGCTTATTCCTTTGATTGATTATTTTAACCATTAGGAATTTTATTCCTTTGATTGATTATTTTAACCATTAGGAATTTTCTCCTTAATTCTAGGTTGCTTGTCTCCTTGATTAGTTTTCGTCTATCACTTCTTGCCTTGCCTTTTGGTGCTTTGGAAAATAGTTTGACTCATCATTTTTGTAGGAGTCCCTCAAATATTGAAACACTGCTATCATGTCTCCCCAGTCCTTCTTTTCATTAGGCGAGACATATCCAATTCCTGTAATGGTTCTTTGTATGTTTTATTCTCCAACCCATTGATTTTGTTGGTCTTGTTGCTCTTTTCTGCACTTTTTCCAGAGCAAGTATGATAAATTTGAGCGTGTGTGTATTGATCAATATTTGCAGTTCATTCTTCTCCTACTGTAGGATGAATCTGTACATGATAATATACCAAAATATAAATTTATTTATTTATTTATCCTTTTGAGGGGAAATAAGAAGGGGAAATGGAGCACTTTAATATATACTTCTGAACATTTTCATCAAATCTACTGGAAATATGAATTTGGCTAAGAAACAAATGAAAGCAAAGATTACACAGCAAATATGAATTAAAATCTGTAAATGATCCTGACAATTTACACAAAATGGGCATTTGAGAGATCACAAATGCTTTCAATTAATACCATGACAACAGCACAGCTTGCTTATAACCAAATGGGCATGTTTTAGTCCATTGCAGAAAGGGCAAAACATGTTAAAACTCAACCCTTAAGTAGTGTGATAATGGAAACTGATGGAAAACCATGAAAGAACATCTTCTTTAATCATAATGACATTAAAAGTAGTCCCAAATGATGATACAGACATTTCCAAATGGAGAGCTAATCTTGGTCAAGATTTGCCACTGATATATCTGCTTTGATCTTTTACTTAGATGCATGTGTTATCTTACATGAAAGCTAAAAGCCATGAACAGGCCTAAAATAGATGTCTTTCCATTGAATTTTTAGAGATCCAACTATTTTTACACCATGCAAAGTACATGTTCAACCATTAACTTTTTTTTAAAAAAAATCACAAATAAATATGGAATATCTACTGTAAATCTATAGTTACATGTCTGACTATTCATATTAAAACAACCCATACTGGAAGACAGTGCTTAAATCAGTCTGAATTGTGCCTTGCTGTTGAAATCTATGCAGGTGCTTAGTCATCCAGGCCATGGTGGGTCCCAAAAGTGCTTTTTCTGAAGAAGTTTATTGGATGAGAAGCAAAATGTCTTCAAGGAAAAACAAAGGAAGTCCAGCTGCCTTTCAAAAAAAGCACCTTTGGGACTTTGTTGTTGAAGGTGTCTTAAGGGAAGCAGTTTCTCAAAAATGCTTCCCTTGTAAAATCACCAAGTATCTGTTTCCCTGAAAATAAGACCCTATCTTATATATTTTTTTGAACCCCAAAATAAGCGCTTGGCCTTATTTTCGTGGAGGTTTTATTATTTTGGGGTGCAATTTAGGGGTGGCAGGTGAGGAGGGTTGGGGCGGGGGAGAAGCGAGACGTGTGTCTTACCTGTCTTACCTCAGCTCCATTGCGTTTCTCACCGTTGTGTACAGGGAAACAAGTTGTACCATAAAAAAAAACCCTTCTCGCAAGTTCGAAGAGTTAATTGATTGAACTTGCAAGAAGGTTTTTTTTTTACAGTACATCTTGTTTCCCTGCACTGCATTGGTGAGAAACACGACAGAGCTGGAAGTCAGGTAATACAGCAAGAGACCGCTTCTACCCCCTTCCCCAGACTTGGCAGGACTTCCTGCTCCTTGCTTAGCCACCTGCCCCATTTACAGATGTAATTTGGGGGTGGCAGGTGGGGAGGGGTGGGGAGGGGGAAGAGCGAGATACGTGGAGTGAGATGGGCCTCCTCTTATTGTCTCTTCTCCTCTCTTCTTGGATCAGGACTGTGCTTCTGCTTTTGGCTACATGCAAGGAAAGCAGCAGAAGTCTTTCTTTCTCTCCCCCAAACTCCAACAGAAATGAGTCTTTGTGAGACTCATCACGGCGCCGCTGCCTCTTTGAACAGGATTCTGCAAGGCTTTATTGTGGTGGTGGTGCGACAAGTCTCACAAAGACTCATTTCTGGCGAAGTTTGGGAGGGAGAAGCAAGACAAGTGGAGGACTGGCTGTGCATGCATTTTAATATTTTTTGGGGTGGGCTTATTTTTTTTTAGGGCGAGTTATTGTAGCACATGCATTCAAAAACCAAGCTTATTATCTGGAGAGGTCTTAGTTTCAGGGAAACACTGGTATTATTATCATGGCAAGTTATAATACTATGGTCATGCTACTAGGTTTTCCCCAAATTAAGACCTAGCATAAGGAATATATGTACAAACTGGCCTAAGGGTGGTCTAGCTTGCTTGGTCTCTACTTCTTTGAAAGTGGAGACAGTGAAGCTGCCCCCCTGTGGTTCTTTAGCTATGGTGCTCCTAATTAAGACAGGGTGCAGGAAACTGTTAGTGTTCAATGTTTATCTTCCCCCGACGATGAGGCAAGCTGATACTAAGGCTCAATGGGGCTTGCTGGAGAATTACATTACTTGTATGGAAACTAAATTCCCAGCGCTGCACATTCTTATAGGGGGTGACTTTCATGCCCAACTGGGAGGCCAAGTTCCCCATTGATTGAGGCACTCTACTCCCAAGAAACCCTCCAGGCCATAGGACACCTGATTTCAGCGAGACATTCTAAGGATGAATTAACAAATTTTGCTGACATTCAGTTAGCCCTTTTAGCAGCCCAACACAATAAGATAATTCTTAATGGGAGTACTCTAGGTGATCTAGCTGGTGAGTTTACTTTAGTTCCTCACGTGGAAGTAGTGTTATTGATTTTGTGCTGATATCCTAGCTTCTTAGAAAGGCAGTCCGTGCTTCTTATGTGGACTGCCGTATGGAGAGCGACTACCCGCAAATTTCTACCCACTTTCCCTCTATTGTAGAATTACCTACTGTAATTATATATAATACACATAGTAAACTGTATAAATAATTTGAGAAAATCTTTTTCCTCTCTTACACATACACACACACACACACACACACACACACACACACACACAGACACACACCTAATTTTAAAGCAACCTCAATCATAGCTTGGAAATAGAAAAAATATATAACTGTACAAAGAATATAAAGAGGTCTTACTCAGAGTTATTAACATTTCACCAGCAGCCAGCCAGGGTAACAACTACAGAGGCAAATATTTAAATATTGTTGTTTATTGTGAAGTTCTTTTTCCTTCCATTCCTTCTAATGCAAATAAATGAAGTAGTTCAGCTCTTGTACTGACAGTTTTCCAGTGCTGTCTGGGGTTAATGAGTATGCTAATAGAGTTAAATATTAAGCCATTAATTATTAAATATTTGATCTAGTTAGACAGATATATAAAAATAATGAATATAAATATATTTGCTGTAAGTTACTATTGTTTAACATTGTAAAAAGAGAGAAGAGACATTTTGGAATTCTACTCTGTAACATGCATGAAGTTTTAAACTTCAGGAAATGTACTTTCTCTCAACAATTCTCACAGAGCAAGATTTCGCTATTTTCCTCTAGGTCATCTTTAAGGTATCTGCTAAAGGGAACAATAGTGTTATCAGTATTATTCTTCTGGTTCCTGGTGGTTAAAAGAGACATGATCAATTATTGTATTGGATGTGGACATTAGTGTGGTACATGGCCAGTGAGAATGGTCCCTCCAACATCCCATTAGTGTAAATTTTTGAAGTGGCTTGAGGTCTTTTTGTAAGTCAGGATAAAAAATCCACTGTATTTTCACTGAAAAAGCTTTGCCACAGCCAATCGACATCAAGCACTGTAAAGAAAATCTTCAGAATCTCAGACTGGAATTGATTTCAAATAGACATGAGGAGAAGAAAGCAAGGGTCAAGGAGGCCAAAGTATATGTTTTTCTTTTTTTAAAAAAGTGAGCCAATATTTTGAGTCAACTTTGAGCTTCAGGTAAAGTCACTCTAGCTTCCAGTTGTAATAATGAACTAGAAACGTATGTGGGCACCTGGAAGAAAATCCTTTTGAATTTTGATTGCTCAGCTTTGAGGGAGGGAACATTGAGATACCCAATATGGACAGAGAGGATCACTGTTTTGAAAGAGGGGTTAAAGAGGCCATCTATGTCAAAATTGAACAGCTCTCTTTCAACAGAGCATAATCTATCTCCAATCTACAAGACAGTTCCAAGAAGGCTTCACACCAATTTGCATCACTCTGGTGACCCTGATGGCACAGATAAACCTCCAGGAAACCTTAATGATCTACTAAAAGGATGCAAAATGTCCAGTTGTCTGCAACGAAGATAAATCCCTCCATTCCCCACCATCTAGTCAGAGCTGAAGAAGCTTCTTGCATGAGAAGTGAAATGTCTTCCAAGAAAAACCAGAAAGTCCAGTTGCTCCTTGGAGAAAAAGTACTTTTGGGGCAACCATGACCCAGATGACTGAGAATCTCCATAGCATTTATCAAATATTGAGTCTCCAGGGAGTTGGATCTCAGCTCTTTTAGACTAGGTTATCAAGTCCTGAAATGAAATTCTGAGATATTGAAATGACCTGCCATGCCAACAGTTTTCTGGGAATGAAAGAGTGCGATAAAACCTTTTGAAAATACTACAAGATTTGAGGAAAGTGGTGTTTTGTTTTTTGTCATAATTTATGATTCAGTCAGCAATGTAAAGGCTAGCATTTTTTATAAGGATTCTACATTTTACAAGGATTCTACACATTTTTTTTGCCTCTGAATTCAAGGTATTACCTTTAGGATATAAAATGTAGGAGATGACCAGGCTGAGCCCAAAGGAGGGGTCTAATGCATCATAAGTCATGAGTCCCACAAGAGATCTACATCCAGCCCTCCTTGAATGCCTATTTATACCTGCTCATTTCACTTGACAATTTGTAGGTCATATTTTTATAGAGAGCTTAAGCTTGCAATAATTCTTTATACTCATTCGAACTGCCTGAATCTCCTGATTACCTGGGCCTTGGCATCAAATATTTCAAATCTTTTCAGTGATTCAGAATTAAAATTATTTTTCCTAAAAGTTGCCATTTATATTGTTTCAATATTTAGTATTTAGTTTAGCATGCAAAAGCAAAGTACCCTCAATTTCCACTATTTCATAATTATTTATCAAAGCTGATAAATGGATAGCAGCAATGGAGCAAATGCATTGATGTCTAAAATATTCACGAAGTAAAACTCATAAAAATTAGTTGTTCATAGGATAAAAATTGTGCCAACTTTTACGTCAGTTGGATGGGACCATGCCCTTTTTTTATCCACGTAAACTTCTTAAGTAGGCTTAGGTTTTAAAGTTTTGAACATTATGTAGAACCGAGGCAAAATCTTATATTGAAAAATGTATATCTTTCAGAAAAGATACAAGTCATTTTGTATCTTACAAAACACAATACAAAAATGTGTTTTAAATATACACATACAACTTTTAAGGGTTGCACTAACATAGATAATATTTGCATGTATTTATAATTCAGATTCAACCATCAATCACATACCTCTTAAATTTGATTATGTCACATGAAAGGGAAAGAGTCATTTAGAGTAAACACTTTTCTTAGAGAATGTATGTTACTCTATCAAAATAACTGAGACATTTAATTTGTTAGCAACAGTTTAAAATAATCATGTGGGCAGTTTTAAACTGTACTTCAAAATAATTGCATCTACTTAAAATAAAGAATCTACTCAGCATTGATAAATTGATATGGATACTTTAGAGTTATATCAGCCTTTCATTATTAGGATACATCATAGTTCTTAGCTGTAGTTGAAATCTATTGTTCCACAAGTAATACATTTTTTTAAAAAAAGTTATAAATTCAGGTTTTATATAAGTTCTTTAACCCATTCACAGAATTAATATTAATGTTTATGGACTTATGGGATGTAAAGAATACATTATGACATCACATAAAACTTAAAAAAAAACAAATATCTCTAAAGTACTTGAAACCACTAGAAGAAATGCATTTGTTGGGAATGATGGTTTATGGTGCTATTTTTCAAAATGAGACAACACCAGTAACAAGTTAAAAAGGGAACTAATAATTCATGGCTTGAAACAGAAGAAATTCAAAGCTCATTCCATTAAGCCAAAAGGAGGTCATGAAATAAATAAATAAATCAGTCCAGGTATGACAGCAAGGTCTGTGAAAATTATTGCTCTTTCAATAAAATCTGCAGTGAGTGCCTTCTTTTTCCATAGAGACAAATACATTAAAACTTGAGGTCCTAATCTAGAATCTAAATTTCTCAATCTAGTGCTCTTCAGATATTTTCACCTGAACTCTCATAACTCCCACCAAACTCTAATATTAATTTTAGAAAATCTTCAAATATTTTAGAAAGTGAATATTAATATTTTGTTGAGGGGAAAAACACTATTTCATATGTACTACTTAGGAGTGGAAGTGACAGCTGGAATGCTACCTCATGAGATTATTACATCGCAAGGAAATTTATCATAAGAAGCCACATTTAGCTCACCTTGGCTAATCTGAAAATGCTTAGTGTAGTACCATGCTTAATTAGTATTGGATGGAAGTCCACCATGAAATTCAAGGAGAAGAAAGAGGAGGAGGAAAAGGAAGGGAGGGAGGGAGGGAGGGAAGGAGGGAAAGAAAGAAAGAAAGAAAGAAAGAAAGAAAGAAAGAAAGAAAGAAAGAAAGAAAGAAAGAAAGAAAGAAAGAAAGGATGATTTCCATACTGTTACATCACAGCAACCTCAGAATGTTAAGGATGAACTCCTTAGGATCTGAACTCAAGAAGATTTTACCCTTACCCTAGATTGTATTGGTAGGTAGGTTGGTTCGTTTGTTTGTTTTTCCTTTCTCTCCGCATTCAGTTTATACAACCATATATGGAAATTTTAGAACACTTTCTTTTTTAGAACACTTTTCCTTTATTTTGAAGTGAAAGTGTGCCTAGGAGAACCAATCTACCACACTTTTCTTAGCATGTAGTCTGGCCTGTAATTTTTCCCCCTTTCTTGGTTTCTTTTATTCCCTGAACCATTGACCTAAGAGAATTTGATTCTGTGACTCTTGTTCAGTAGTTGCCATCTCTAGTATTTCTAATTCCCAGCCTTGGCCCCTGTTTGACAAAGAACCTTGCATTGCTCCGCTGATAGAGTTCATTTTATTCACCACAAAATATTCTTTTTATTTTAAAGATGATACAGATGATGAAATGGAAGACCAAGATGTGGCACTTGGTGAAAACAGACTTTGCTTGAGGAAAGAGATAGATAGTGGTTTGATGCAATATCATAATCATGAGCTCGCTATGATGACATTGCATCAGACCACAATCCCAAGCACCTGGATTATGATCATGTGACCAGCTGTAAATTCCCCTTCATTGGGTGCCCTTGTAATTTTGAACAATCATTGAATGAATGGATCTAATCTGAGGACTACCTGCATAGAAATAAAATGGTGTTAGGATCCATTACTCCTGGGGCTGATTTACATCTGTAACTTATCTGTCTAATCCATGGCAATGTTACCAAATGAAAACATAGACAGCAGATGCTAGAAATCAGGATTGAGTAGCGTTGGCTGTATTAAGAACAATAACAACAACCTTGTATTTTAGCTTCTGTTTTTGTACAATCTGTTACTGGAAAATTTTCCATAACAATCCAATATTTTATGCTTTGTAATTTTCCTTCCTTCCTTCCTTCCTTCCTTCCTTCCTTCCTTCCTTCCTTCCTTCCTTCCTTCCTTCCTTCTTCCTTCCTTCCTTCCTTCCTTCCTTCCTTCCTTCCTTCCTTCCTTTCTTCCTAACTTCCCAGCATATATTCTTTGAGAAATATGAATCCTAGTTGACACAATGAATTCTGCCTTATGTAGTCTACAAGAAACTCTGTTCCTTTTGACCTTAGACTGCACTTCTGACCACAACTTTCCTTATGGATTTACAACTTTGTAATGACTAATTAACTGAGTTTCTCTGAGTGGGGCAGAATGGTGCATCTTTTTCAAAGAAAGCAACCCCTTGTCAAAATTAAAGCATTTGTATTTAAATTAAGGTATGGATTTGTCCTCAACATTATATCAAAGTCTTTGGAATATATGAATGAAGGGATGATTCCAGAATTTCAGTGTCATGTCATATCTTTTATTTTTAGTTGAAAGTGACTGAAATTGATTACAAGATCTTTTGCAAGCAAGGTGTTTACCTTACCTCTGACTCAGTTTCTTAATTGCTTTCAAAATTGTGCAAAGCCAAGCAGTTTTTCAAAGAATCTCAGAATCTCTTACATATGTTTAAATTATCTCAGTTCCCTAGTTAGGCTTAAGGCAACCCTTCATCCCATAGCTGGCAGGCTGAATAAATGGATAATGTATAAGATGTGCCATCTAAACTAGAGCATGCCCTCAATTTAAGGAATAATAATAAAAAACCAAGTACTTGCTAAATCTCATATCTTAAGATTCCATCACTTTTTAAGCTGGTAAAAATATACCATGTTGTTTTTCAAAATGTCTTCTGAAAACTTTAGAATTGGTCTTCTGAAACCACCAGAAAACTCCCAGACATTTGACTTTACCACTGTGAGGTAAGCATTGCCCCATCTTTGTCAGCATACATTAAGCCCCTGCTGTGGATGAAATAAGGTAAGCAACCTGCAGCATAACAAGAGTACTGACAGCTAAGGGAACAAAACACAGTGTGGGTCAAATTAGCTTTCACTGCTTTCATTTTTATTCATTTAATCAGCAGATAGTAACATGACTGTAGCCCATAAAACAGCTTCAAATTTCCCTGTTAAAAGCTTTGTCTAATGGGTACAGAGATAAAGGGAGCCAGTTTGGTGTGGTAGCTAACAACAGGCTGGAAACCATTGACTTCTAATCCCACCTTATGCACAGAACAACTTTAGGAGTTGTTGCCCTCCCCATCCCTCTCTCCCTCCCTCATCCTTCTTTCTCTCTGCCCCCCCCTCTCTTTCTCATCTATCTATCATCTATCAATCTATCTCCATCTATTTCTATCTCTCTATATCTGTCTCTTTTGGTTGTAGGTAGAAGACAGATATAGAGAGATAGAAATAGATGGAGATAGATTGATAGATGACAGCTACCAGGAGTCAAGAATGGCTCAAAGACACAAAAGCAAGAAAAAAAATGCATAAAGATATGAAAAGAGAGAAACATTTTGGAAAAGTGCAGCCTGGGGAACCATTTCTGTGTGGCTGAATGGCAACAGGTAGTAGACCTTGCCTGATCTTGAAAAGGTTAAGCAGGATTGGTCTTGGATATTGCTACAATAGAAATCTTCAGGGAATCTGAAGTCTCTAAACTAAACAGCAGCATTGAAAGGGGATACTAGAAGAAAGTAATTCTGCATCATCACTAATAAATTAACATGGACATGTTTGTGTAATCACCAGGAGAGAAGGACAACCCAAAGGAGACTGTTTTTTTGTATATTTCTCTCCTAGGTTATTGTGAGCTTTTACTTTGAGGTTTGACAGTGTGTATGTGTGTGGGTGTGATTCTAAGAATTCTCAATGTGACCAATCATTTTGGAACTATTTTCTGAAACAGGGGTGTCTATATGGTTAGTTTTAAAAAGTGAAGATGATTGCCATGATGATAGATAGATAGATAGATAGATAGATAGATAGATAGATAGATAGATAGATAGATAGATAGATAGATAGATAGATAGATAGATAGATAGATAGATAGATAGATAGATAGCATTTGGCTTTGTTCGGGTATTTTCCCACGTCATAGTAGTTGTGCTTTTAAAGTTGTAGCGACGTTTCAGCAGACGTTTGTACAGAAGCCTGATGATGGCAGATGAGATTCTGCTGAAATGTCGCTACAACTTTAAAAGCACAACTACTATGACGTGGGAAAATACCCGAACAAAGCCGAATGCCATACATGTAAGTACCCGCGATATACATACATATAGTGACTGTGATGCACATAAAAAGTAGGTGGAGCTTCAGTTCCATTATTGTCATTGTGTGCATAATATTGTGTAAAATGGTTTCCATCAAGGCACAGACAAAACTAATGACAGAAACACCAGTCTTTCTATTTAGTGGTTGACATAAAATCCCAATTAATGAATAACTACTTATATCCAGTTTAGAATATGCATTCCATAAATTTTAAAATTAAAGTTATGGTAAAGAAATGAACAAGGAAAGAAAGAAACTAACCCTGGGAAATGTTACACTTTGAAATCCCACAGCAGAGAAATGTATAAAAAAAGGAAGGGGACAGTGCAAATTGATATTAAATATACTTCTTGGGGGAAGGAAATGAATTTATGCTGAAATCACAAATGTCCATTTGAGGAAACTGTTAGAAACTGTTTTCTATTAGAAAAAAATATGAGGATCCTTACAATCAATAAAAAATTTCAAACAATAAAATATTAGTTGAAGCCAGAATATTGCTCCAGTAACATAAGTAATATGGATAGAGATGGTAATGCAATATTATATATAATGATGAAATAATAATATTTGGTCAACACCACAGGGTGACACAAAAATAAGTTAATAAAATCCTAAATTGCAACATAATCTCTAAGGCAAATTCTTTCTCTGTATGTGAGATAATTTGAGTCTATTTAAAAATCACAAAAGATTTTTGTTTTGTCTCCTATCACTTTAATGTGAGCTTAATTACTGTACCCCTGGGCATGACAAATCTTTATTTCTGGCATCATATCTAGCTTTCTCTTAGATGTTTTGTGATTAATTTGAAGTGCAAGTTAATTATCTTTCAAAATAAAATGATCAGCTAATCACTGTAGTAATTTACCTTCACAAATAACATAGTATCATCACTCTAAGCACCAAGTGAGAATTCAAAGCCAAATTTCACTGTCATGCTTCCCCGCCCCTATTTTTTATAACAAACCATTAACGTGAATTGTCAAATGAACTTCTTGGATGTCTTAATGAAAAACAAACAATTGTAATTTGGATTGGAAATAATTTAAGTTGCAGTTGTAGTAACAATCAGAGGTTGTGTAAAAAACAGTCTGTTGTCTATATAACAGTAAAGGTCGCATGTCCGATTCTGGGATGCAGTAGCTCATCTCCCTTTCTTGGCCAAGGGAGACAATGTTGCCTAAGGACATTTTCTGTGGTCATGTAGCCAGCATGACTATATGTCAAAAGTTCATCGAAACATATTACCTTCCCACCAAAGTGGTACCTATTAATCTATTCACATTTGCATGCTTTCAAACTGCTAGGTGGGTAGGAGCTGGGGAAAGGAACGGGGCTCACCCCATTGCATGGCGCTTGGGTTTCAAACCCAGCTATCAGCTTTCCAGCTGACAAGCTCTGTGTCTTTAACCACTGAGCCATCACTACCCTGCTGTTTTCTATGTCCTTAGAAATTAAAAAAAAATGTTGAGACTAATGTGTCAAATATTTGAATCTTACTTATAAATGTTTATGGAAAGGAAGTAAGGAAGGGAGGGAGGGAGGGAGGGAGGGAGGGAGGGAGGGAGGGAGGAAGGAAGATAAAACTCTCTTTAGACTGATAATATTTCCTCTTCTTTCTTCTTTCCTCGAGTATGGAATAATCAGTTTAGGATTTTTTTTTTTTATATTAATTTATATTCATTATCCAGCAATAGGTCTGTGCATGTAAGTGGACATAAGAAACATAAGTATGCCATACATGCAGTATGTTGTATAATGATTTTAATTAATACAAATGGGGCTACTCTTAAAAAGTAATTGGAAGCTTCAACTGATGCAAAATGCACGTATTCAACACATATAATATCACTACTGCATGAGATGCATTAGCTGCCAGTGTGTTTTGGGGTGCAATTTGGGATGCTGGTTGACATCTTTAAAGACCTTCATGATGGGATTAGATTACCTGAGGGACTTTCTTCTCCCAGGTCATCCAACTTGGTCTGGTGAGATGGGCATTTTTTTGGTTCCAGTCATCCAAGACATGTCAGCTGTGGAGACTAGGGAAACGTCCCTTCTCTACCACAATTCCTGCCCTCCTGAATATTTTCCCTTCAGAATAACAGGATGCCCCTGATCCTTCTGGCTTTTCATAAATGTAAAGACCTGGTTATGTCCTTGTACCTGGGGCGCATTCTTGGCTATGTTAACTTCAATGGCAATAATTTTACTTGAATCGTTGTATATTTATTTTGTACTGATGTAATTATTTTATTGTTTTATGTTTCATAACGTATACCATCCAGAATCGCTGGCAACTGTTAAAGAATGTGTCCATGCTGGAGCTGATTAAATAGGTTGAAAAACCATTTATTCTACAATGCAACACATTTCAGACAAAGAAGGAGAAGAGGGAGAGGAAATAACAATTTAACATTACTGTCTTATCTAAGAGCTCACATCCCTGGAAACCTCAAATAATTTATTCCTTCCCTTAATATATTCAAGCATATTACTTAAAGAGTCTGCTTTCAAAAATGTGATTCTGTTGGCAGCACCTATATGAGCTTGCCTGGCTTTGGAAACGAAATATAATTGAGCCTAGTTAGTACTTGCATTGTACTATTACTACTAGAAAATCCCTAAATTGAAGTACAAAAATATTCTGAAAGATGACAGTGAGAAACCATTTCTATACTCTGGCCAAGAAAATTGAATGGTTGTGTAATCACGAAGAGTCAAGCAAACATCGTTTAACTTTTACTTGTTGAACTTTTCAACTTAACTTTATTGCAGTGATTAACCAGCACAAGAAAATTGGCAATGTCAGGAGAGTTGAGAAAAGTGCATCGCTAAAAGACAATATTAAATCAAAATATGCTAGGAGGCTTGCTGAGACGGAACAAGGAGAAAAGAGATTAAAATTAGCAATCTGGATAATGTAAACTTTGAAATACATAAACACATACACACGTATGAAAATTCAAAAACAAACATTCAAAAATAACATTCTCCAAAAAAGATTTAAGAATTATAATGTCTCTTATAGTTACCTTTCAACCCTGAGAAAAATATAGTGCTTAGGCAGCTGTTTGCAGAGGGGGGCTGCTGCCGGTTCTCCCCAATTCAGGCAAACCAGCAGTTAAGATTCTGTGCAGTTTGGTGAACTGGCAAATCCCACCACTGACTGGCCCCTCCCCCAAAACAGCCCCCCAAATGGCCTGGAAACAGCCTGAAGAACTACCTGAAATTGGCCCCAAAATGGCCAGAAAATGGCCTGAAAATGGCTGAAAAACAGCCTGAAAAAAGAGCGAAAAAAATGACCTGAAAATGGCCAAAGAAGGGATTGTGTATGATTGGTTCACCCCAGAATGGCCATTTTTCCTCATAGTAACCCATTTTGATTCAAGTAAATCAAAGTATCTAATACATTCTATTTTCCTTCCTGGATCTTCAACTCCAACTTCATTAATAGTCCATCCATGCCTGTTTCATAAGGAAAGCCATATTCATTTATCTTGGATTGCTTTTTGGGCTATTTCTTCAGTATATAGAAGAATCTTCTGAATACCAGTATGAAACTAAGCAATCCAGAATACCAACAGGGAGGTGAATCACTTTTGAGAATTTATGTCTTGAAAACAATTTGCTCCGGTTTATTCAAGGGTCTATTCAAAGTGACTGTTATTGATTTTCTTTCTGATATGGTGATCAGATGCAGAGATCTAAATTTCCCACTGGTGGATAAGAACTTTAAAGGGGGGGGGGGAGAATTCAAGGGAAGCATCGATTTATAAAAGGGGGATTTGACAATATGGAAATAAAACTGATAAAAGTGTATAAAGAATCCACCCTTGAGAGTGGAAAACATTGCAATGATATGCAACAAATCACATCATGATATATCTTTCTCCAGGAGAAAACATTATACATATGTCTAGAGGCTTCAGCCCTTATTGAGAAGTACTTTCATAAAGAATTTAAAAACCCTAGAATAATGTTCTGCAATATAAAACTAGGGCTAGAGTTGCAAAACTGTTTCCATCGGTAGATTTCCTAGCTAATACTCACATAAGAAAACATATTGAACCAATAATCCTCTTCCCACTGTACAAGCTTTAAATAGTCTCAGATGTTGTAGGATCCATTCTGGTCAGTCACCAGAAAATTTTCACCAGAAGTTCACTGAGGATGGGCTCCAGCATGACTCCAAAAGCTCAGAAGACCAGACTTCTGGTCCCAGTGACTCACCCAAATTGGATCCTGCAACATTATCCTGGGATGATGATGTGGTTATTTTTCTGCTCATGCATTGACTCAATAAGTGTTCAATATTAATGATAACTTAGAGCAGCCAAAGCATTGGCAGAAATGAGTGCAGGTATAGCTGTCAATATAAACCACAGTTAGTTTTAGCTTCATTTATCTAATGTGAATTTTAATTTGAGCCAGAACTAGCCCAAAAAAATCTGGATTGAGCACCACAGCTCAAATTTGAAAATTCCAATAGTAATAAAGTCTTTAATCTTCTGCAAAATGATTTGGCTTCTCTTTGGTTTGATGAACAAACATACCTCCAAATCATGGTTACAGGCTTGATAATTCTTCTGTACCAAAAGCGGATTCAAAAATAAGCTTCACATAAATCTCAATGTATTTCAGAATTTCCAGCTAAAGGAGAGCAAGACATAAGAACTAATACAAAGTCACAAATGCTGCCTCTGCAAAGAAGCTGACAAAACAATGGACCACCTACATAACTACTTCAAGAAGATTGCACAGACTACAAACAATACCATGACAAAGTAGTAGAAGCGGTACATTGGAATATTTGCAAACAATAATTGGTGGCATCACAAAATGGACAAAATAATAGAAAAAGAAGAAGCTAAAGTGCCCTAGGACTTTAGAATTCAAGTATCTGCCATAAAATATCAATTAACAATAGTTGATAAGAAAGACAAAAATGTCTGGATAGTGGACATTGCAATTCTTGAGAAAGTGGAATAGAAGAGAAAGAACTAGAGAAATTAACAAAATCTGAAAACAGAATTAGAATGACCATGGCAATAGAAAGCAAACACAGGACTTGATAGATGAATAAAAATGCCAAATCCAGTCTAAACATCTGGCTGATTGTGTGACCAACAGTAATAATCAACAATAGAAATTTAATTTGGGGGGAAAATTGGATTTCAAGGCAGATACTTTTTATATACCAGACAGTGTGTATATTTTAATACTAATGGTAAAGAACATTTAGGACAATGATTGCTTCAGTTAAGAAATGATTTCTCCCTTTGGGAAGTGGCCAATGAACTGCTGAATTTAATCTGTTTAGAAATAAAGTGCTCCAGCTGAAATGAGCAAGACTGTTTAAAGTGACATGAAAGGAAAATACTATTTTCAAACTTCAGTAGGAGAATATTCCTGCAAATGGAATTTAAATTTAATGAGTAGTGAATTCAGTCTGTCATTTTCCATTTCTTTCCTTAAAAAAGTAAAATGGAGCAATGCCTATTCTGGTAATAAGACAATACATAGCGCAGATAAACTTGATCAATAAGACTTTTAATTCTACCATTTTTAAATATTAAGAATCAAATCTCATCAATATGAAGCTTTACTTCATCCCACTTTGTTTTATTCTTGTTTTATTCATCTTTTACAAAGACTGAATTCATGCCTTTGTAAGACACTATGAAACATGATTACTCATTTAATCATTTCATATAGCCTTCTATATTACTTTTTCTACTGCTTCATCTGTAGAATAAGAATTAATTCAAATTTTGGCTGTTCTTCAGCTCTGATTTTTGGTTTTTGTCTTCTCAACTTTAAACCCAAAGTTCATCACCAGACATTATCAGGGTTGTGATTTAAACTGTATAGCAAAAGGTATTTTCCATTTATCATTCTTGCCACAAATAAGGGGCTAATCTTCATGTCACTAAAGATCACTGTAAGCTTCTTGTAAGAACAAGCTACTATATTGCACAACCCCCTGCAGCATTTCAAAAACTATATAAAAATCCTTGCACTTATCAAACCAATTGGTGAGCTGTCCCAGAACCACATGCTGTTGGTGGTTCTGCTCATCAGTAAACTTTCTTTCTTAAGCAACCTCCATTTTATTCCCAGCTTGGAACTGGACCTGGATTTTTCTTCCGATAGTGAAAGACAATCTTCATGGGACATCTTGAAAACAAACCATAAATTGCAGATAACTCAGAATACAACAGCTGAGGTAAGTAAGCGATAATTTCAGGAGGTGCTATATGAATCCTCCTCCTGAAACCACTATATTCATTACCTGGCACTTTCCAAAGAGATCTAAAGATGGTAAAGATGGTTAAATTGATGGTATAAAAATATGTGTCTCGAAGTTTGTAATGCTATCTTTTACATTGCACCTGCCTTTCACCCCGTATGAATGAGGTGCACGACTGTCATGCACCATGCTCTTGTTCTACTGCTTAAAAGAGTCACATTATAAAAATTAAAACAATTCCTACTGTGCTATTTTTTTTATTTGTATGATGTAAAATAGGATGATAAATGATTTAGCCTTTTTTATTCCTTCCCCATGGAAAAGCAATCAGTTGTACAGGAGAAAAACAAAATAAAACTTTGATTAAAAAAAAAAACAAAGCAAACAATAAAAGAAAACTTTGTGAAGTATTGCCAAGATTTAGTATGGAAGAATAAAAGTATAGCAGCCAGATCATGATAATAAAGCAGTTTGCAAATATTTTTTTTAAAAAATAGTAAATTCAGTTTTCTTAATAGGCAATAATGTTCCATTGATTTGCTACCAATAAAGAGCTCTTTGGGTGAAGTTGCTGATAAGACACTGGAAAGGTTTCATGCTGCAGCAAATGGCCACGTGCTTTGCTTTCTACATTTCCCCCACTTGTTGGAAATCCAAATAATTTGTTGGAAATCCAAACAACCTGTTGGAAATACAACAGCTAAGATAAGTAAGTGATACTTTCAGAAGCTGTGGAAAGATAAAAGCCCATGTCTTATATACAATCTTTCTGCATATTTGTACTATTTGTTTTTAATATTTTAAAATATTATTTTAAATATTTTATTAACCATATTATTTTTCTTCTGCTTCCAGCAGAGGGAAAGCCTGTAGTTTTGATGTCTGTACATGAAAGAGTAATATTTTACATATGGGGATATGGAGTTTTCTATACATTTCTATAACTGTTGTATAATATATGAAGCTATTGATGAGTTTGCTCTGTCAGGTATACATGGATTGATATATTTCAGTTTACCTTTTTATGAAACAATTCCCTGACATACAGCTACTGAAGCATGCAGAAACTTTACACAGACTCAATATAAAAAGGTTTATTTTTCCACCATCAGGATAGCCCAGAGCAGAAATAATTGTACAAGAAGGAAAGCATTGTTTATTCATTCATTTTCCACTTCAAAATATACAGACTTATAGTCCCATAGGTTTTGTGTAAGGTGATTCCAAATATAAGTAATTGACCTAAGTTATAAAATAAAGGTCCTAAGGTCAAAGTTCAAAAATTCCCAAACACTAAGGACTTTTTCTCTTTATCACTGAAACCAAATGTTACATAGTAAAGAACATTATTGTTTAAATAATTTAATGTTGGTTAATGTTAGTCAAATCATAAGTCTAGTAAAGAGAAGGACCAGGGGAGACATGATAACAGTCTTCCAATATATGAGGTGGCTGCCACAGAGAGGAAGGGGTCAAGCTATTTTCTAAAGCACCTAAAGGCCAGACAAGGAATAATGGATGGAAACTGAATGAGAGATTCAACCTGGAAATAAGGAGAAACTTTCTGACAGTGAAAACAATCAACCAATGGAACAGAAGTTGCCCTCGGAACTTGTGGGAGCACCATCACTTGAGACCTTCAAGAAGAGATTGGACTGCCATTTGTCAGAAATGGTCTAGGGTCTCCTGCTTGGGTGAGGGGTTGGACTAGATGACCTACAAGGTCCTTTCCAACTCTGATTATCATCTGTTATCTGTTATCATAAATATATAGCATATCTACAGAGTAAAATTAGAATCCTAAATATATTGACAAGTGGGCATTCTAAGAAGACTGAAAATACAGTAACTGTAGTTGCTTCTAAATGAAACTATCACATCTACATATGCATTGTCCATAGATATTGATAAAATTATCATTACGCTATAACCAAAACTTTTCCCAATATGTTATGATTTGTCCAAAACATTTGTGGGTTTTGGATGTTCTGTGGCTGAGATTAGAAATCTACTTATCCAGACATTATTCTTACCCAAATATCCCATCATCTCCTATTGAATATTTCCTTCAGGATTTATAAAAGTTTTTTTTTTAATATGATAGTACATCCCATGCCTACTGTATTAAACTTCATTGAAAAACTTGTAACATTTCTTTAGCATTCTCCTTAAGTATACTGATCATAATTTGGAAATATCACATATGTAGGATGTTTGGGTAGTATCTAGTATGGGGATTAACAGTTGCCCCGTTATTTAGTGTCACACTTTATCTACTGATCCATGATTCATTGTGATCCAAATGTGTTGTTGATTGATGCCAAACTGCTTTACTGGAAAACAAAATCATGATTGCTGTGTGGTTGATTGTCAAATTATTTGCAAATAGAATAGAATAGAATAACAGAGTTGGAAGGGACCTTGGAGGTCGTCTACTCCAACCCCCTGCTTAGGCAGGAAACCCTATACCATTACAGACAAATGGTTACCCAATCTCTTCTTAAAAACTTCCAGTGTTGAAGCATTTACAACTTCTGGAGGCAAGTTGTTCCACTGATTAATTGTTCTAACTGTCAGGAAATTTCTCCTTAGTTCTAAGTTGCTTCTCTCCTTGATTAGTTTCCATCCATTGCTTCTTGTCCTTTCCTTCAGGTGCTTTGGAATAATAGCTTGACTCCCTCTTCTTTGTGGCAGCCCCTGAGATATTGGAACACTGCTATCATGTCTCCCCTAGTCCTTCTTTTCATCAAACTAGACATACCCAGTTCCAGCAACTGTTCTTTATATGTTTTATCCTCCAGTCCCCTAATCATCTTTGTTGCTCTTCTCTGCACTCTTTCTAGAGTCTCAACATCTTTTTTATAGTGTGGTGACCAAAACTGGATTCAGGACTCTAGGTGTGGTCTTACTAAGGCTTTCTAGAGTGGTATTAGTACCTCCCTTGATCTGGATTGTATCCCTCTGTTAATGCAGTCTAGAACTGTGTTGGCTTTTTTGGCAGCTGCAGCACATTGCTGGCTCATATTGAAATGACTGTCTATGATTCTTATTATTTTAAATATTAAAAAGTACTGTGGTATAAAAAAGGGAGGTTTAGAGCAATGGTTGGCAACTAGTGGGCTGGGGACCACTGGTGGTCCATGAGAAAATTTTGGTGGTCCTCCGAGAAATGCCCCCCACAAAGCACCCTCACAAAGTAATTAATCCAGGCTGTGCTGGAACACAAGGCTGCGCCACCCACAAGGCCTGCCCACCCACTGGCCCCCACCCTTCTGCCGAGCACAAACCTTACCTTGAGTAGAGCCACACGAACTGGAACTGGAAGGTAAGACCAAGGACGGGGGAGGGAAATTCACTCTGGGATGGCTTGCTGATGTTGGTGGGAAAGTTGGTCCCATATTCCCAAACTGCAGGAGTCACAGGACTGGCTCTCATCCAGGAGCAGCTCCTCCAGTCTACAGCAGGCCGGTGCACTCGGGTGGAGGAGCAGCTGCTCCGGGATGATCAAAGGGCAAGTCCTATGACTCCTGCAGCTCTGGAACATGGGACCGACTTTCCCATCAACGTCAGCAAGCCACTGACAGTCAAAATTCATATTAGTGGTCCGTGGGATTTAAAATTATGAGTTTGGTGGTCCCTGAGGACCAAAAGGTTGGCGAACCCTGGTTTAGAGCATACATCTTGTGAGACAAGACTTATTTAAATGGGCAATATTTTAACAATATGAATTTAACTACGGATATTCCTGAAGAAAATAATTACATTGTGTACCTGAATAAAAGGCATTTAAGAGCTCCAGAAATTTGTCCTATTGTGAAAAACAAGAGAAATCAAGACTTTGTTAATTAGAGCAAATGTTTTTCAATGAACGAAATAATAGCTTTCTGTGGAGATTGTTAATGGAAACACTCAACGTTAATACAAATGGAAAGATAACTCTCTGGACTAATGATGTTTAGGTTAAATTATACTTCAGTAATAATACTCATTTTCTCCAGCCCATTGAAGTCATCATTATTTCAAAGCTGTGGACAAAGAGGAATTGATTATAATCATTGCAAAGGAAATTTCCAACAGCAGAAAAGCACAACTTCCTTTTGTTTGATGTGTCAGATGCATTACAGATAGTGTCCTTTACCTATGTAAGGAAAAGGTAAAAGCTCCCAAAAGCTCTCAATCATTAGCAATTAGCAATGACTATGAGAGGGATCTTGGAATCCTGGTGGACAATCATTTAAATACGAGCCAACAGTGTGCAGCCACTACCAAAAAAGCCAATGCAATCCTAGGCTGCATTAACAGAGGAATATAATCAAGATCCTGTGAAGTAGTAGTACCACTTTATAAGGCCATGGTAATACCACACTTGGAATTCTGTATCCAGTTTTGATCACCATAATATGAGAAAGATGCTGAGATTCTTGAAAGGGGGCAGAGAAAATCAGCAAAGATGATTAGGGTCCTGGAGGCTAAAACATAAGAAGAAGGGTTGCAGGAATTGAATATGTCAAGTCTAGTGAAAAGAAGGATTTGGGGTGACATGATAGCAGTATTCCAATATTTGAAGGGCTGCCACAAAGAAAAGGGGACCAACCTATTATCCAAAGCACCAGAAGGCAAGACAAGAAGTAAGAGATGGAATCTTATCAAGGAGAGATCCAACTGAGAAATAAGGAAAAAAAATCTTGACAGTGATTTTTGCCTTCAAAAATTGTAGGTGCTCCCCAAATGTTAACATAGAAAATATTGTTAGATATAAAGATATTTTGAATGAAAAGGAGGAACTCAAAAATAAACAAGAATTGAGCAATCAAGGGATTGATATCACACGGTATTCACAAGTGCAGATACATTCTAGATATGAGAAAGATGCAAAACTATATGGTTTTTATAAAGAACAAACAGAACTAGAGAAGATACTAACAGGGGCAGAAGAAAAATTGATAAAAAAACATACATTAAATTGGAAGATGAGCAAATAAAGGAAACAATGATAGTATGGGCAAAAACTTTGCTTATACAATTGATTTAGATAAACGGCAAAAATTGTGAGCCAGGAATTATAAATTAACAATGTCAACTGCATACAAAGAAAATTTGTATAAGATGTTTTATAGATATCATCTTGCACCAGTGCAGTTGGCAATGATGGTTAAAGATAAGTCAGCTAAGTGCTGGAAGTGCCACCAGATACCTGGGTCATATTATCATATGTGGTGAACTTTCACAAAAGCAAAAAAAAAAAAAATACTGGACAAAAATGCATATGTGGTTGGGAAAAATGATAAAACAGTATATTGATTTAAAGCCAGACATATTTCTATTGCGAATTCTACCTGAAAAAATATAGTAAGAAAAATGCATATTTAGTTATTCATATATTAACTGCTACTAGAATTGTATTTGCACAAAGCTAGAAGAGTGAAGAGATACCTACAGATGAGAATGTGATTAGGAAAATGTTATAATGTGAAGAAATGAATGGACTAACACTTGCAAATTAAGGAGAAAGAGTAAAATGAATATTATATGACATGGGATCTATTTTATCAATGGTTAAATAATAAAAATAGATGTTAGAAACAGGAAAACAAAATAAAGAAGATATGTTAAAAGAGATAAGCAAATATTGTCATGCCCCTGTCGGTGTCTGAATCTGAGGAGGAAGACGAACAGCTGACAGGGAGTGGGATTGTGGCTTCATTGGCTGTGGAGGAAACTGGGGAGGAGGGACTTCAGAGGAAGACCCAGGCCCACCCCCTCTTCATCCCAGGGCACAAAGGGAGGAACGGAGAAGAGCACAATGTCGGTTGCATGGTTTATGGGGGAGGAAAGGGCCCTGATTCCCTTCATTAGGCACACCTGGGAAAAAGAAATGCATGCTGAGTACGGAATCTGCTGGGAATCAGGACACTGGGGGCAAAGTTGGAGCTAATAAAGGGACTCCCACTGATTATCTGACTGTGTTGCCTTTGTGCCACACCCAGGTCATCGCAAATATTATGATTAGTATGTTGAATATTACTATTTTAATATTGTAGAATTAATATGTTGAATATTAATTCAACATATTCACTATTTTAATATTGTAGAATTCATATCAATGCAGGGGTGCGATTCAACTGGTATAACAACTGGTTTGGTGAGTGAGCACTTTGCGTGTGCGTGCCAAATGCATGCTCCGCAAGTGCAATCCACATTTTAAAAAGCCCATTTTCAGCTCTTCAACTGCAGCCCCTGTGAATAAAACAGCTGAGGTGTGGCAAACCACTCTGCTGCGCCAATCAGCTGTGCACTAAAACCAGGAAATAAAGCACAGGAAAGAGCGAGGGCAATCAGGCGGACCCACAGCCAACCATTTCAGAGGCAGTTGATCGTCAGAACAAGGGGTTTGCCCTAACTGGTCCGAACTGGTAGAATCCCACCCTTGTATTAAAGTAATGAATGATGTTGCAAATTTTGATCACTGTTCAACAAGTACCCAGACAATACACTGTTCAACTGAAGGTGGAATTATTATATTAAAAATTAAAAAAATAAAAATAAAAAGATGCTCATCCCTGGAGGCTTTAAAGAAGAGACTGAACAGCTATTTGTCTGAATTGATATAGAGGCTTGGACTAAATGACTGCCAGGGTCCCTTCCAACTCTGTTATTCTGATTCTGGTTTAGTCCAGAAATTATTGTGGCAACATAGGGTGCCAGGAAAAGTTTTTGTCCTCTAGGCTGTTCTATTTTGAGGTTCCCTCCCTCTCAAGATTTACAGAATGTCCTCAGCCCTCTTGCAGTAGAAACAGTTTCATTTCAAGGAGACGTTTTTAAGGGTTGATGATGTATGAGTGAAGAATTTGCTTAGATGAGTAATAATGTAGGTGCTAAGTATGGATGGAGAAGCACTTATTCCCCAAAAGCTGATCCGAAAAGCAGCCAAGATTGCTCCACAAATAATAGTTGAAATAAATAAAAGCTGCATGGTATGCCAAAGGGCTGTTTCTTGTTCAAAAATGTAAATCCTTCGGCTCTTTTGATAACAATATTAGTGCTCAGTTCTTCCTCCGCATCAACATCTTAAACAGACAAGAGTGTGACTAGTCGCCATTTTCAGCTACTAATCACAAATAGCTATAAATGTTTATTTTAGAAAGCAAATCTCTGTGGTTGTCCATGGTCACCTGATAGCTAGATTCTTAATCTTTTCAAGTCAGTCAGCTTAGATTCCTCTGTATTTTAGCTGGGAACCAACAATACCTAAAGATGCACAATTTGACATCCCAAATGTACACAGATTACAGATACAGATTAACAGAGTTGGAAGGGACCTTGTAGGTCATGTAGTCCAACCTCCTGCTTAAAGAAGACCCTACACTATTTCTGACAGATGGCAGTCCAATCTCTTCTTCAAAGCTTCCAGTGATGAAGCTCGCACAACTTCTGAGGGCAAGCTGTTCCATTGGTCAATTGTTCTCATTGTCAGAAAAATTCTCCTTATTTCCATGTTGAATCTCTCCTTGTTCAGATTCCATCCAATATTCCTTGTCTGGATTTCAGTTGTGTTCTGAAACAAGGCAGAATCTTATTGTTGTCATATTTTATTTATTTGTTTGTTCGTTTGTTTTTCACTCTTTTGAACCTTCCATCTCCCTCAAAGTGGGATTTTTAAAATCCATTGTCTAGTAGTATCCGAAACTGTTGGGTAAAGTCCTCAAACTCCTTTTAAAACCTCCTACTAAATTCTCATTTGCATCTTGACAACATGAAATCTTTCACTTTGCAGTGAGTAATCATTCTAAGTACATTAGATTGCTATAAATGCACTTTAATTAAATTTAATGAAGCAAAAATGAAAATAAAATTCAGCTTTTATTCAAGCCCCATCTATTTTGGTCCCCGATCTATTTACTTTGGGAAGTCTGGGTGAAAATGGAAGATAATTCTTCACATTATTTTGTAAGCAGTTTAAAAGAAACCATGTAAAAATACAAAAAGGAAAAAAAAAACACAAAGAAATAATTTAAAAAGAAAATTAATTTTAAAAGAAAAAGAAAACAAAAAAGTAAACAGAACTCATAATAATCAATTGCAAACAAGACAGAAAAAGAAAATTACAACCAAATTACCCAATAATATCATATCACAACATATCATACCATATCATAACAAATAATCCATCTACACATCCCTATATATAGTCTTACAATCTATAAACATTTCAGAATGACAAAATGAAGCACCACTTATATCTTGTATCATATTATGAAATGTCTACCAAAAGAAGACACATTGTCTAATATTATAATTACTGGAAAAGATTGCCTTTTCAGAAAGAACAAATTACACCTAATTTGTATTTAGTCTTCATCATTTGGAATAATGACACTTTTCCAATTTCTCAAAACAATTTTCTTATTCAATTCCTTGTACCGACTATATACAAAGAACCTGAATAACAGTTGAAAATAAGCCTTAACTTTAACTAAGTAAATAAGTAAGTAAGTAAATAAGTAAGTAAGTAAGTAAATAAACAAGTAAGTAAGTAAATCAGCCAGTCAGTGAAATTTTACAACTCAACAGAGCTAGCACATCACAGGGATATTCTGAATGTTCTTTTTGCCTTTTTAATGAATGTTCAGATTATTTCTTTCTGTCCAAGAAGCAAAGCCATTCAGATTTGATCTGTATGTTCTTTTTGTATTCCTGCCTTGTATCTTTTTTTAAAATAAGTTTACTTTGCTATTTTCTTCCACTTTAAATCCAATCAGAGTGAGGTGACATTGCTCTTGTTTTTCAATGATGTTATAGAATCTAAGAAATAGTCCAGCAGCCCCAAGTATTTATAAAATACACTGAGGAATATATAAGAATGCTTCTAGAATAGAAGATGAGAAATCTTGAGCCTACTTTAGTGGGGAAAAAAATTATTTAGAATTTGAATCGCAACTAGAAATCAAGAATATAGCATTTCTATTGTCTAGGTCTAGGATATTCAACTGCGGCTCTGAAAATTGCAACTTTTCAACAGAATAATTGCAATTTGCAAATACTGAAACAAAAATGTATCAGTAGTTTAGGATTCTGAAGTCTATTGTGTTCTTTTGTTAACATAAGTTGAAAGTGATAGAACAACTATGTTACCATCATTAATTGTTATGACAGGTAACTGCAATGAATGGGTCTTGGTGTGTGTGTGCTTCTATGATTTCTGTCTCTGTCTCTTTCTCTCTTTCTCTCTCTCTCACCTTCACATAAGCATCACAGAATATATTTCTTGCTTGTCATTAAAGATTTCCCAGTTCATTTGCTTATTTTTCTCATAACCGCCTGCGTGATGCATCCATGAGAGTGGTTAATAAGATAAAGAGGGGCAAAAACCTACATACCTTATGTATTGATTAATACCACACTGCACTGCACTGTGCTATATTACATTGCATGGCGATGACAAATATATACATGAGCAGCCATGCCAAATAAGTGCCGCTATAAATTATATGAGCTACAACGGTTCCTAAAGAATTTTTATGATCGGTCTTACAAAGTGCTGAATTGGACAATCACTGCTCCACAACAGTTTACAGAACTGAAGATTGAAATGTCCATTTCCATGTTCTATTCCATATATTGATTATTTTACACTTCAGGAATGATAGAGACAACCCATTCCCATGTCTTTGGTGGCAAAACTGAAGCTATCTTGATACCATAAATAAACTAATTGGTAAGCATTTTGGAAAGTGGATGTTTCCACATTGTGAAAAGCCAATAGTAACTTTTCCTGTCAAGACGTTTTGCAATAAAGAATCCTTAATTTTATCTGAAATGGTACAGGGCAATGGTGGCTAACCTTTTTGGGCTCTTGTGCCAAAAATTGTCCAGGCACTCATGTTCCAGCACCCAGAAGGCAATGTGCGCGCCCCCCCAAGTGCCCTATGCATATGCGCGCAATCCCTCTGCCCCCCTGCCCCCCTCTTACCTGCGCTTTGCCTCACAGCTGATTTTCGGCTGGTTTGAGGCCTTTTTTCAGCCTACCAAAGGCTCGAGGAAGGGTTCTGCAGGCTTCTACAAGTTTTGTAGGCCGAAATCTAGCCCTGTTTCATCACTTCCTATTTTTCCTGTTTGTTGCTGACTAAACAGGGCTAGACTTCGGCCTACAAAGTTTGTAGAAGCCTGCAGAAGCTTTCCTGAAGCCAAAAAAGGCCCCAAACTGGCTGAAAATCAGCTGTGAGATGTGCACATGTGCAGTGAGGTAAGTTTGCCTGCAGCTCGTGCTGGAACAAATGGGTCTGTGTGCCACCTATGGCATGCGTGCCATGGGTTCGCCATCAGGGGTATAGGGTTTCCTGACTGAGTAGTGGGTTGGACTAGAAGACCTCCAAAGTCCCTTCCTACTCTGTTTATTCTATTCTATTCTATTCTATTCTATTCTATTCTATTCTATTCTATTCTATTCTATTCTATTCTATTCTAATCATATTGAACCTCTCTAGAATGTACAATGGCAGGTTAATACAGTTCATTAGCTGGAAACACAGATTTGAATTTGTTTGCAGTTGAAAAGATGCAAAGGTAGATAAATAGTCCAAATTATGGTAGAAACATCATTCATTTTTGATACCTTCTTGGCCTATCAACCTTAATTCTAAGTGCCTATCAGTCAAGGCACATGGCATTAAGCAATGCTTATTGCAGAATTTTGAACAAACCTTTTTTTCTTATTAATATAGAATTCATTTATTTATATTGTATTGCATACACACTTGAGATTTTCTGGTAGGCTCACAGAGAGAGAGAGAGAAAGAGGGAGAGGGAGAGGGAGAGAGAGAGAGAGAGAGAGAGATGGGATTAATTTAGTGTTTGGTTCGGTGAGCTGGTAGTTCCGATGACTGGCTGGCCCTGCCCTGCCCCTCCCAGGAGTCCCCATGTGATTTGGATCTCAGGTAAGTGCAGGGGGCATGTGGAGCCCATGAAGGTGGAAAATGGGCCTCCCAGGGACCCATGGAGAGTGAAATTGGGCCCATTTCCAGCCTCCAGAGAGCCTCTGGAGCCCAGGGAGGTGGAAAACAGATCCTCCACAGCCCATTTTCACTCCCAGGATGGTGCAGGAGGCCAACTAGGACATGCCCACCATGGCCACGCCCACCCATCAACCAGGTAGAGAACTGGTTGTTAAATTATTTGAAGCCCACCAGTGTGTGTGTGTGTGTATGTGTGTGTGTGTGTGTGTGTGTTATTAGGTCATATATATGTTGTTCATGTAAGATATTCTTCTCCTGTAATTAGCAATAGCACTTAGACTTATATACCACTTTACAGTGGTTTACAGCCCCCTCTAAGCAGTTTACAGAGTCAGCATATTGCCATCTCATTTTGCCAACCTCAGAAGGATGGAAGGCTGAGTCATCCTTTACCCGGTCAAGATCGAACTGCCAGAGGTCAGCAGAAGTAACCTGCAGTACTGCATTCTAACCACTGTGCCACCATGCCACAGGAGTTCATGCCAGCTTGACTCTTAGCGAACATAATATTTTTCTAGTCTAACATCTCTTTGTTGCTGATTGCTATGTTGCCAAAATAGGCTAAGATCCATATTTGGAGGATACTCCATCACTTTTTATGCTATTTGAGATTTAGAGGTAACACTTTTTAAAAAATAGGAAAAATGAACACTGGGGAGGAATATAGTAATTTGGGAAAGAATGCTATAATATTATTTTAAAAAATCTGTTGAATTTCAAGTTGACAATCTTATGTTTAAAAGACAAATATTATAATCGTTCTGTTACAAGAATTGTTTTAAAGTCTGTTTTAAGTTTTTATGTATGTTGTTTTGATGCATTAATTATGAATATGGAATTTGACTCTGTGTACGTCTGTAAGAGCTACCCGTAGTAAGGTTATAATTAATAATTACTTTCCTGAACAGAAATATGAGATGACACTGCAACAAGAGATCACATTGCCCAATGGAGGACAATTGAAGGACATGATAATCTGCAATCCAAAATTGAATATCTTGGAATATATTGTCAAAACACATCAATGAAAATATGATTTTCTTAAGAGGGTGTAGGGTCAAAATAGCATGAATACAGGTCAGAAACAGCTTATGAATGCAGGATGGATATACTGTTTCCTAAGATACTGTGGCAGCAGTTTGCAAAGCACTCATTCTAGATAGGAAACTATTATGTCCTCAGGTAATTTCTCTGCTGCTATGCCCTCCCAATTTTCTATTTTTTTAAAAAAATCTATCTTTTCCTTATTGGCCAAGTGTGATTAGGCACATGGAATTTGTCTTGGCGCATATGCTCTCAGTGTACATAAAAAGAAAAGATACATTCATCAAGAATCATAAGGTACAACACCTAATATAGTCATAGGGTAGAGATAGGCAATCAAATCATACTAGGAAACAGTCAGTATAAATCATAAGGATACAAGCAACAAAGTTACAGTCATACAGTCACAGGTGGGAGAGGATGGGTGATAGGAGTGATGAGAAGATTAATAGTGATTGTAATGCAGACTTAGTAAATAGTTGGACAGTGTTGAGGGAAATACTTTTTTAGCAAAGTGATGGCTTTTGGGGAAAAACTGTTCTTGTGTCTATTTGTTCTGGTGTGCAGTGCTCTATTGTCTCGTTTTGAGGGTAGGAGTTGAAACAGGAGTTTGAAAGCTTATCGGAAAGAGGTCCAACCTTCACGACTCTTTACAATTGTAATCTACAAAGTCAGTCTGTAGATTAGTTCAGTGCTTCTTTAAAAAAACCGTTATTTCACCTTCTCTCGGCAAACAATATTTGTAATCCACAAGGGCCCATTAAATCCCCAATGTTTTATAAACCTCAATGTCTTGCAGGTCAATGGAAGTTTTTAGAAGATATTGACCAGCTATTTGTTCAGAATGGTATAGGTTCTCCTGCTTAAACAGAAAATTGGATTAGAAGACTGCCATGGTCCCTTCCAACACTATTATTCTTTCATTCTATAATGTTTTTATTGATTGATTGATTGATTTGTTAATCGCTTACAAGATAATAGGTATAAGTATATACATAGTTATGAATACATGAAATGGGTACATATAAGAAAAATAAAAGAAACAATAGGACAGGGATGGTAGCCACATTGGTGCGCTTATGCACGCCCCCTACAGACCTCTTAGGAAATGGGTGGGGTCAATAGTAGACAGTCTAAGGTTAAAGTTTTTGAGGTTTGGGGAAGAAACCACAGAGTCAAGTAAAGTATTCCAGACATTGACCACTCTGTTGCTGAAGTCGTATTTCCTGCAATCAAGTTTGGTGCAATTAACCTTGAGTTTGTATCTATTGTTTGCTCTTGTGTTGTTATGGTTGAAGCTGAAGTACTCATTGACAGGTAGGACATTACAATGTATAATTTTATATACCATACTTAGATCAGACCGAAGACGGCATAATTCAAGGTTTTCTAGGTCTAGAATTTCAAGTCTGGTGGCATAAGGTATTCTACAACGAGTAGAGGAGTGGAGAACTCTTCTTGTGAAATATTTCTGGACATTCTCAACTGTGCTAATATCAGATATGTAATGTGGGTTCCAGACTGATGAGCTATATTCGAGTATTGGTCTAGCAAATGTTTTGTATGCTCTAGTTAGTAGTGTGATATTACCAGAGAAAAAGCTACACAGGATTAGGTTAACAACTCTTAATGCCTTTTTGGCTATGTAGTTACAGTGGGCTCTAGCACTTAGATCATTAGAGATGAGTATTCCAAGGTCCTTTACAGAGTTTGGATCATCAACAAGGTCTTGACTATTCAGCTTGTATTTAAGTTCTGTAAAGCAATCATTTTCCGTCCTGAGGGTGGCTTTCTGGGGAGTGTGTGTGTGAGTGTGTGTATATATCTGTACAAAATCAAAGCATCAAACTACACAAACTACACAAATACACAAGTGTGTGTATAAATGATACTGATATAAATGTGTGTGTATATATCTGTACAAACTACACGAACTACAGGTTTAAAACAAATGACCCTATTTTGCATTTTCCTACTTGTCTGCGATGACCTCTGCCATGAATTCTCTGATAATAGGTACTTTTATGAGTAGCCTAGAAGAAAGTAAAATGTAGCCGGAAACTGGATAGTGACACTTCAGATGCCAGAAGCAGGAAAATATAACAGTGGAGGAGAAAAACAGATTCAATGATCAGATTATCCATGGGTGGTGGGCAAGAACAAAATAATATTGTCCATTCTGGCATTTCCATCAGGGAGCACAAATAAGACATTTGACAGGCATAGAATATACCCTATGCTTAACATGTGTGTATTTCTATGTGGTACTCATGTTATAATAGAATAATAATAATAAAATACTTTATTGGCCAAGTGTGATTGGACACACAAGAAATTTGTCTTGGTGCAAATGTTCTTAGTGTATATAAAAGAAAAGCTACATTCATCAAGAGTCAAGAATCATCAGGTACAACACTTAATGATAGTCATAGGGTACAATAAGCAATCAAATCATACTAGGAAACAGTCAATAAAATTGTAAGGATACAAGCAACAAAGTTACAGTCATACAGTCACAAGTGAGAAGGGATGGGTAATAAGGAATGATGAGAAGATTAGTAGTGCAGACTTTGTAATAGTTGAACAGTGTTGAGGGAATTATTTGTTTAGCAGAGTGATGGCATCCAGGAAAAAACTGTTCTTGTGTCTAGTTGCTCTGGTGTGAAGTGCTCTATAGCATCATTTTGAGGGAAGGAGTTGAAACAGTTTATGGAAGTATGAATTAACACTCTTGTTCTTAAGTTGCTTCAAAAAAACCCTTTTGTGCTCAAGACCAACTTTAGATTTTTCAATGTATGAATAATATAAGAATTAATTAGCAATGATACAGATACAAATGCAGATAATCAGAGTTGGGAGGGACCTTGTAAGTCATCTAGTCCAACCCCCCGCCTAAGCAGGAGACCCTAATAGAAACTCATAGAATAACAGAGTTGGAAGGGACCTTGGAGGTCATCCTACATCACTTCTGACAAATGACAGTCCAATCTTTCTTGAAAGCCCCCAGTGATGATGTTCCTACAACTTCTGAGGGCAAGCTGTTCAATTGGTTGATTGTTCTCACTGTCACAAAGTTTCACCTTATTTCCAGGTTAAATCTCTCCTTGTTCAGTTTCCATCCATTATTCCCTGTCTGGCCTTCAGGTGCTTTTGAAAATAGCTTGACCCACTCGTCCTCTCTGTGGCAGCCCCTTAAATATTGGAAGACTGCTATCATGTCTCCCCTGGTCCTTCTCTTCATGATCTAACACAATAACTACATAACTATACAAGTGGGAAAGTAAAAGCTAAAACTGATTTTTGGTCATGTTTCTTTTTGGGAAATAGTTCAATGATTTTACCTTAAGTTTGGGATATCTTACTGCCTCAATGAGCAAGTAATATAAAATCTAACCAAAATAGTTTATTATCGCTACTATATGCACTGAAATAGAAGTGAGGCTGGCAAACATTTTCCTTCCTCAGAGTTTGCATTTGAAAATAGTCAAGTTGAGCCCTGTTGCTACTTGTGCTGCTGTTTCCATTGATGGTAGTTATAAGTTTCCTTAGAGTTGATATACAGGTAGGCAAAGTAACTGCTGCACTAATTTGCTGCACTGCAAATTCTTTTCTAACAAATAGCAAGCAAATACACCTGAAAATTTGACAAAAATGGAAATGATAGCAATAGCAGTAACAGACTTATATACCTCTTCACAGTACATTACAGCCCTCTCTAAGCAGTTTACAGGGTTAGCATCTTGCCCCCAACAATCTGGGTCCTCATTTTACTTCCCATATTTTTATTTATTTTACAAAGGAGACATTCAAGATAATTCAAAACTAATTGTTGCAGGAGCTGTAGGACATCCACGCCTTTCAATAACCCACTTCAATGTAGATTGCAATAATTATAATGTTGATTCTTGCCTTAATAACCCAATGTTTCTTTAACCTAACAAAAGCATTAATTCAAAATAATGTCTATTTGCCTTATGTTATTATTGTTAGTGTGGACTTCAATGAAGAATACAAGAGCAATTGTAGGTCACAATAGTAGTAGCTCTATACTAATAGCACCTAGACTTATATACCACTTTATAGTGCTTTACAGCCCTCTCTAAGCAGAGTCAGCCTATTGCCCCCAACAATCTGGGTCCACATTTTATCCACCTCGGAAGGATGGAAGGCTGAGTCAACCTTGAGCCTGGTGAGATTTGAACTGCCAAATTGCAGGCAGCCGGCAGGCAGCAGAAGGAGCCTGCAGTACTGCATTTTAACCACTGCACCACTGTGGCTCAGATAAGCTACAGAAGTCCTCATTTTGGTTTTTGGTTTTTGTTTTGTAAGGAGAGAAGAAGGGAAAAACATCTGGCTATATTGGGAGAAATATCTCTTCTGATCCTTCTAAAACGTTATCATTGACCTGGTGGAAATGGGAATTTTTGGTTCACTTCATATTCCAGGGGAAAAAAAAAAACCATTCATCTTATATGCTGCACTTTGTTCCATTAACTCCACTTACAATGTTTTTTTTTTAATGTTTCAGATATTCTCTGAATCCACCAAGCTAAAACAGAATAAAACTGTTGCAGGATTGCTGCAGGCTAATATTGAGTGGTGAGTCTAAATACTGTTCAGCTTATTTAGAAGTTATACCTATCATCTTACTCATATATAGTAATATTCCAGTTGATTTGTACAATTTAGTGACTGCCCTGTTATTTGGAAGAGGTATTTAAAAAATAGTGAATCAATCTGCCATCCAATCAGCCTGCTGGGCATTGTAAGTTCTTTGTATGATTTATATGAAATTGGTGGACAAGATGCTGCAGGATGACATCTGAATTATGGAACAAGCTGCTTTTGGAGCATGTTGCATCAAGTCTAGATCAGTTTCATTCCCCAGAATAACAAATATACTGTATGACCCACCCAAACATACATTTCAAATAGACAACGTTTGATTCATTATCCAGAAACGGGTATGGGAAAAAATTGTTTGCTTCTTACATCAACCTACATTTTCTTGCTCCAGTAATAAAACTTCACCAAAACAATCCAATTTATTCTTCCTATGACTCTCAGGAGCACCTTTAATTTGTAGTGCTTATTTTTTTCTTTTACTGCATATCAATTCATTGGAGAAAGCTTTGTCAAACAGGTTTTATTCCCATTCCTGATATTCCAATAGAGCTGTTTCAGTTCTCTGCATGCAGACATTGCAATAACACATTTTAAGTTTAAGGTTTAAATTGCAGGGAAAGTGGACAATCAAGATAAAGATAAAGAAGTTGGGTATCAATCAGGCTGTCATTTGAATGCAGGTAGTCCTCAATTGTGCCCAAAATTTCTGTTGTTAAGTGAATTGTCAACTCTGAAGCTGACCTGACCAAAGCCATGCTGACCACTTCAGTGTTGCCATAATGGAGGGGGTGTCTGCTGGATCTCCAGCATGGGTTTTTTTCCTTTGATGCTTGCTTGCTATCAGCTGCCACAGTAACATGGAGGCATGGTATTTGGGTTTGGGAAGTGAGCTGGTGCGATGAAGGCCCATGTGAACTAAAGGGGAGGTTTCCACTCATATTATTGCACTGCTGAATGGAGTTGTTTACACCCAGTCAAGGCCAATCGTCCTAGAATTCCAGATGCACAAAAACTCCTGAAGATGTGGATAGAGGCTCATGGTTTAATTAGGGCATCCGTCGGAACCCTGACACCAGGGGTGGGATGCTACTGTTCGGACTGGTTTGAGCATACCAATAGCTCCCAAGAGCAGCTGTCATAGAACTGGTTCAGTTTGACTTAACTGAAAAATATGTACATACTCATTGTACATACAAACCCTTGACACTATTCCCTTTTAGATTGAGCAATGTTATCCTAAAGATCACAAAGACGGCCCTCCAGATGAGATGGATGACACGCAAATCTAATGTAATCAAGCAAACACACAAACAAACATAAACAAACAAACAAACAGTTGTCCTAAAGGAGTGCAAAAGAAAATAAAGACAAACAAGGCAGTCAGGACTTTCATCCTGCAGATATTACATTCATTAAGAAATGTTTTAGAATAAACTGAACATTACACTATATTAGAGAAGTGTAACACTGACTATGATTTCTAATACTTTAGCATTCAGTGTTTACCTTTTTTTTTTTTTTTTGCAGTATATCCTTCTTGGTGCAGGTAGAAAATGAAAAGCCAGAAGGAAGAGGAGAGATCAAAGGAGAAAAAGTTCAGCCAAGACTGTATATAAAGATGTGTGAAAAATATCTCCAGTGAAAAAATGTTCATTTCAATACACACACAAACATTAAAATAAAAGAAAGAAAAGGAAAGGGTCAAGGAGAGGGTTTTTTTTTTAAGGAGAATAAATTATGGGTGGCCTACAGTTTTTACCATGCACAAGCTTCAAGCAGTGAGAACAATTAACAATGAACCAGTGGAACGGCTTGCCTTCAGAAGTTGTAAGTGCTCCATCACCGGGGGCTTTTAAGAAAAGTCTGGAGAGCCAATTGTCTGGAGTGGTATAGGGTTTCCTGCTTGAGTAAGAGTCTTGGGCTAGAAGATCTCCAAGGTACCTTCCAACTCTGTTAGTCTGCTATTCTGTTATTCTGTTCAGACTGTAGATATGGAGACACTGAGCACTTGTAGTAGTTACAATAGCAATAGCACTTAGACTTATATACCGCTTTATAGTGCTTTACAGCCCTCTCTAAGTGGTTTACAGAGTCAGCTTATTGCCCCCAACAGTCTGGGTTCTCATTTTACCCACCTCTGAAGGATGGAAGGCTGAGTCAACCTTGAGCCTGGTGAGATTTGAACTGTCAAATTGTAGGCAGCTGGCTGCAGAAGTAGCTTGCAGTACTACACTCTAACCACTGCATCACAAAGGCTCCTTGCTATATTTATATATCAATGCTATGGCTTCATTCACCTGAGATTGTTGTATAGTTTTTGATACTCCATCCATTCTCATATAAGGTAAATATTCCCTTGAGTATCGATACTGCTTTTCTACCATGCTGATCTAAATGTAAATACTTCCTTGAGTTGAACTCAAGTCCTTGTATGGGGACACCCACGTAATGTTCTTCAAAGCAACATCAAATTGTTCTCCCAACTGTCTTTTTGAAATACATATTCTAGCTGACAGGTGGACTTTCTTGATGATCTGATTGCCAACTAGATCCAATCCCAGTTTACTTTGGGACATCAGACAAGCTTGAATAGATGCAACAGAATTTCATTTTAATGTATGCCTATTAGTATACATTCAAAGTGTTAAAAAGTTATTATATTACTCTGCTCAATCTGTTCTATTCTATTATGTTCTGTTCTATTCTATTCTTCTTCTATACTACAGGTAATTGTCCTCACTTCAGGTTTACCATCACTCTTTCAGTTGACTTATCTTAATCAGAGTTCAGGGTGACTTGTTTATCTTTATTAACACTGCTAGAATTGGAATGGACCATATTTTAGCCATATTCTTGGTATAAAGAAGAAGGAAGAAATGAAAAAAGAGATATATTCTCTTTAATTATTCCCTTTTATATTAGTTAGTCATGAAGAATACAGTTGACTCACAACTATTTGTTTATTGACCATTCAAAGTTGCAGCAGCACTGAAAAAAAGCGACATGACCATTGTTCACACTTATGACTATTGCAGCATCCCCATGGTTATGTGATGAAAATTTGGACGATTGGCAACTGGCATGTATTTATGACAGTTGCAGAGTCCCAGAGTCATGTGATCACTTTTTGCAACTTCTGACAAGCAAAATCAATAGGGAAGCCAAATTGACTTAACCACCATGTTACTAACTTAACCACGGCAATGATTCATTTAAGAACTGATAGAAAAAGTTGCACAATGGAGCAAAATTCACTAAACAACTGTCTTGCTTAGCAACAAATATTTTGGGTTCAATTATGGTCATAAGTTGAGGACGACCTGTAGTTAATACTCCTACAGTCATTGCTTCTAAAGATTGAAAAAAAATATAAGCAACGTCTAAAGGAGGCATTCTTGTTCTACTTTCTGCATTGGTTGTTCAGAGTGAGATTCTCTGCAAATATGAGAATTTATTTATAGTATGTCCTGGATAAAATAGAAATATATTAATTTCTCTCATTTGATATACATGACCTATAAAAGGGGAGAAAATATAAGGAATTCATTCAAGGAAATGTAGTGATATTTCTTTTTCTCCAATAATTTATTCTATAAGCCAAAAAAATGGGCTGTGAAAGGAAAGTCTCCATTAATTCATTACATTGGGGAAGTTAGTAATAGTTAAAAATGTTTAATCAGTAATTACAGAGTCATTATCATAGTATTTTCATGTGGGCTTGCTGTAAATCCATCACAGCAAAAATAATAGGTTAACTGTGTGTTGACAACATAGCTAGTTTTATCAACATGAGTCCTCATTTGTGTTTGTGTGTATATTACGTCAAGTTGCTCTCACTCATTTAAAAACAGATGCAAAAGCATATTATTAAGGCAAATTTATTTTCCCCCCACTGAGTTAGCAAAACATGGAAGGTTTTTGTATTCATTTTGCATTTAAATGCAGCAATACATTGACATAATAACATACATTAGTAACCAATTTAAAAATAAAAGCTTCATCAAAGTTCTTTTCAAACTATATAGCATGGGAAGATCGAAATTTGTTTAGCAATTCCTGATAAATGAAAGATGGAGGCTAGGCAAATGGGCACAAAGAAGTATTTTCATGAGATGCTTGAAAAATCAGACACAGGCTTCCTGGTACGTCAACATAACATTAGTGTATTTGTTCTACCAAAAAGAAGTTCAAGAGAAACAAGACTAGCAGTGCATTGTAAACTATTTACCGTATATAAATATAAAAAAAATATCTAATGGGATCACTACCATAATTTATACCAATGTTACATATTGCCCCTGAAAATAAAACTTTCTTTCAGCTTCATAAATGACCTAAGAAGTGTTTTGAAGATGTTTTAAAATCTCGGGAGATGAGATTCCAAATATATCTGGAAGGGAGAAGGAAGGAGGGGTGTCAATTCCTAAAAGTAGAAGTTTCTAAGGAAAAAACTAAACAACTCTAATTGCATGATCAAGCAGAACACACAGGAACATGAATGTAATCAAGTTATTCAAATAACTGGATGTTCCTGTAGGCACAGTTCCAGTACTCACTTCTATGAAGCTCAGCATCAGCTACATACACTGGCATAACTCAATAATATTGACACAATATTCTAATGTCCTTGTCTTAGAATTTCATTTGCTTTAAGACTCTGAAGATAGAGCTTGAAGCAGGAAATCTGTAAATCCCAAAGCTTTATCTTGAATTCATACCATTTCTTAAACTCAATTTCTTCTCTCATATTGATATAATTAAAAGAATTAAATAACGATTGAGGTTTCAGGCTTACTTTAAATACTATGTAGCCGCTGAAAATCAGGCTAGACTCTCATTCTTCAGTCTACATTTTTCTCTGAGTTTTAAAGCAAAGATTTATGCTGGACTCTGGAGAATTTAAATATGCTTTTTGCAATTGAATACAAATTATTGCAGTTTGGAGGGAAGGGTAACACAAAAGAACTTTTAGTTTCTGTGGGCTTTTTTTTTCCTATCAGGAATTTGCCAGATGATCCTGAAAATTATGCAGAGAAATATGTTGGTTTTGCTCCTGACTTTCAGAAGATAATTTATTTTTTATTTTATTTTTATTTGTCAATTGCTTACAAGATAATAGGTATAAGTAAAAACATAGTTATGAATACATGAATACATATAAGAAAAATAAAAAAAAATATAAAAGAAACAATAGGCAGGGACAGTAGGCACGTTGGTGCACTTATGCATGCCCCCTACAGACCTCTTAGGAAAGGGGTGAGGTCAATAGTAGACAGTCTAAGGTTAAAGTTTTTGGGGTTTGGGGAAGAAACCACAGAGTCAGGAAGAGTATTCCAGACATTGACCACTCTGTTGTTGAAGTTGTGTTTCCTGCAATCAAGTTTGGTGTGGTTTACCTTGAGTTTGTATCTTTTGTGTGCTTTTGCATTGTTGTGGTTGAAGCTGAAGTATTCATTGACAGGTAGGACATCGCAGGAGATAATTTAATGTACTATACTTAGATCGGACCGAAGGCAGCATAGTTCTAGGTTGTCTAGATCTAAAATTTCAAGTCTGGTGGCATAAGTTATTCTGCTACGAGTAGAGGAGTGGAGAACTCTTCTTGTGAAATATTTCTGGACTTTCTCAACTGTATTAATATCAGATATGTAATGCAGGTTCCAGACTGATGAGCTGTATTCAAGTACTGGTCTAACAAATGTTTGTATGCTCTAGTGAGTAGTGTGATATTACCGGAGAAAAAACTATGCAGGATTAGGTTAACAACTCTTAATGCCTTTTTGGCTATGTAGTTACAGTGGGCTCTAGCACTTAGATCATTAGAGATGATTACTCCAAGGTCCTTGACAAAGTTAGGGTCATCAACAAGGTCTTTACTATTCAGCTTGTATTTTATTTTCTGAATTTTTTTTTTGCCAATATTTAAGACAGCATTTATTTCTTGAGATTTGAAGTTGCCATTTGTTTGACCATTCTGACACATAGTCAAGAACTTTTTGAAGGGTAGCAGTACTATCAGTAGTGTTGAATAGCTTTACATCATCAGTGAAAAAAAGCATGTGACGCATCCGGCCATAGGCTGCCAATTTGATACCCCTGTCCTAGACTGAAGAGGGAGGGAGGGAGGGAGAGAGAATGTAAAAGAGAGGCAAGCAGATAATAAAAGTGGGAAAGAAGTATGAATATTTATGCATCAAAAAAAGTTATTTTCCTAAAATTGCAATTTATTTTAATTGGAAATCATCTTGAAATACATTCTGACAGGTACAATAAAAGCCATGTTCCCTTTAGCATCTGTAACTTTCCTAGTGGAAGAAATTATTTGGGTCATTTGCTGCAAAAGTGAAGTCACCTTGTGTGTTAGGTTGACTGCTTTCCGTGAAGGACAATGTGTGATTTGAACAGTGGCTGGAAAGGAACATTGCCCTTTGGCAGATGATGGCAGAACTGCAGATTTTAGCCATAGAATGATCAGCTAGTTTAAGGAACAAATTGAGGCACAATACAACTTATTTGACCATTTATAAGAACTGCAAGCCTCAAGGCAACTAAAATATGTATTTGGATAATAATAAAAAGCTATGTCATATAGATCAACTATTACATGCTATCATAGTAAACAAATCACTTTCTGGATTTAACCACCAAAAACAACTCAGCACTTTGCTTACTCTAGATTTTGGAGATTAATGGAAGAAATTATTGAACTAAACCATTTTGGCAGGAGTACTGTAGTTATACAATGCCATGTGCCTTAAATATTTTGCACTGGCCTGCATCATCTTAAATTTATAATTGTAAATTGTAAACTGATGAAACAATAATTTAAAACAGAAGAAGGGCCCTGCTGTGCAAACCAACATCCTGCTTCCTTCCACAAGAAATATAATAATAATGGGTGGCCTTTCACTTATATTCTTTATCAACTGATATTGAGAAGTTTCCTTTGAGAAATGCTGCTGGAGTAAAATTAATTCTTTTTCAAGTACTTCTTGGCTCCTAGTAACCATAGAGACAGAAAACTGAACTTTAGTCATCAATGATATAAATGTAATATATGTCCATCCTGGTTAGTAAGGAATATAATTAATTAATTGCATAGGTCTACCAATTTGTTTTTCCTGGGGCTTCCAACAGCTGCATAATGCAGTTGCCATTATGCCAAATGGGCAAGATTTGGATTTTCTGGCTAGATGTAGCATAAAATTGTAAGTGGGCGGTATTAAGCTATAATTATTATCACTAACATTGTTATTATGCTGCTGCTACTTATGTTAAATCTAATTTGAGTCTTTCTTATAATAGGTTGGCAATGCCAAACCACCTGTGTGGTTTAGTGGTTTGGCATCCAATCTGGCACATAATCTCTGACAGCAAAGGCAAGCTGATAGGGAGTGTGTCACTTTGTATTTTGATGGTGCTAAAATTGTGCCACATCTTTTGTGATTTAAATTTAAATAAAGATAAATTTGTGATTTAGTTCTATGTATAAAGTGGCATTTTTAAACTATCTAACTTAATATATGTTTTAAAGTGGTTTTAGACTAGGTTTTTAATTATTATTAATTATTATTATTATTATTTCAATTATTTTAATTTTTAAATACTGTGTAGTATACTGTGTACTGTGATTATGATGTGGTGTTTGGGGCACTGTGCGCTGGAGTACCTTTCAAATTTCATTGTATTTTGAATGCAATGACAATAAAGGTATTCTATTCTATTCTATTCTATTCTATTCTATTCTATTCTATTCTATTCTATTCTATTCTATTTCTTTTATAATATCTTAGGACAAAGATCTTTGGTTTCTTGTTCTGCATATTTTAATCCCTGGATTACCTGTGTTCTGTTCCTTCTTCCCTTCAGATTTTTATTGTTTGTCAATTTCATATTATTCCAAAGAACCCCAGGTACAGAATCCCAATATATTAGACTCCTTTTAGATGACCTGCTTTAATGGCTGAATTCATCTCATTCTTTTAAGTCAATTTAATGCTTAGTGAGCCTCCAGTGATCAAAATACTGGAAAATTACCTTTCTACACATCATGGATGGTAATGAAATAATATAATATCCATGTTTTCCCCAAATAAGACCCTGTCTGATATTTTTTTTGCCATCTAAAAAGACACCAAGTCTTATTTTGTGGGGGATGTCATTCATTGACTCACTTCACTTGCATGTGTTGCCCCCGGCCTCCTTTTCACTGTCAGAGGCCTTCGGGAACTTCTTATGTGGCCAGCAAGGCCTGCAAGCCTTTCCTGAAGATCTCTGCAGCTAATCACAGAGCTCTGGATCGATCCAAAGCTCTCTTATCAGCTGCAGATGCCTTCAGGAAAGTCTTGCTGGCTGCAGAAGAAATGGGATGACAAGGCAGGTGTTGGGGTGTGCAAAGCCTGGCTGCAACTGTCCTAAGGAAAGTAGTAGGGCAGCTCCACCGCGCCCCCATCCCCATCCTAGATTAATTTTTACCCATGCACCCTGGAGTGGGAAGTGGCTTAATTAGGGCTTATTTTGAGGGTATGGCTTATATTGGGCACATGTGTAAAAATCAAGTTAGGATTTACTTTTGGGGTAAGTCGTATTTTTGGGGAAACATGGTACATATTTGAAGATATTATGCAACATTTCCTATTCTTCTTACCTTCCTTCTTTCATAAACATGCATTCTCATCCAGTTTACACAAATGAAATTGCAGCTAACGTGCAGTAATTTTTGTACAATGAATATTAAACATTCTTCTCCCCTAATCAAAAATATTCTTCATACCTGTAAAGTACAGCGGTACCTCAGTACTTGGCATTAATCAGTTCAGGGAGACACACCAATCACTCAAAACTACAAGTGCCAGAGAAGCCATGTGACTTATCATCTGATCCTTTGCTTTGACTGGGAAGAACTTCCTTTTTTGTTCTTTTTCCTGTCAGTGACCTTCCCAGGATGGCTGACTTCCTGTCCACCCTCTGTGGCCATCCCCCTCTTTCTTTTGCAGCATGCTGAATACCAAAGAAACTACGAGTACCAGGATCAAAATACAACGAATACCAAATTTAATGAGTTTTGAAGTAGTTGAATACTGAGATACCACTTTAATAAATGCAGGAATTATGTCTGAAATATAAACAGATCAGATCAACAGAATGCTATAGCTGATTGGAAGCTGCAAAAAGGAACTGCGAGAGATGCATTCATCATGTGCATAAGTGAATTACAGAAGCTCTCTGTAGCAAGAAACTGATCATCTGAGTACTGTATTGTTTGGGGTTTATGATTAACTCTGAAGAAAGACATCCCACTTCTCTAAAATTAGTTATATCAAATATCTTTGATATTTCCCTAGTCAACATAATGTCACTGAAATTAGCTTGAAACTAAAACAAAACAAAACAAAACAGCAGAGCTGCCGTATTATTCCTATAGTATCTTGAATAAGCATGAAAACTTGTCTATATGCAACCTATTCCAAATTGTTTGAAAAAGCACTCAGTTTATAAACCTGGGGGGTATTGTCTTAAGTGTAAAACATTTTAATAATGGCAGAAAAACAATTCAGTGTATCTTACCACAGCTCAATAATTTGTTTACTATTTCAAAGACATGGAGTGTCATTGTCAAAAACTGAACTCCTGACTAATCTTGTTTAAGGTTCAATACTAAGCAGGATTTAGCCTGGATTTAAGAAGGGATTGGACAGCCACTTGTCTGGAAGGGTGTCGGGCAGTGGTGGCTAACCTTTTGGAGCTCCTGTGCTGATAATTTTCATGTGCTTGCCAGTTCGTGCTCACGTGCCATCACCCAGAAGGCAATGTGTGCGCCCCCCATGCCTCCTGCGCATGCGTGCACAACCCGTGTGAAATGCGCTGCATGCTTCTGTGCATGCGTGCATAACCCCCCATGCATGCCATTTGCTTTTGCGCATGCGTGAGTGTCTCCTGTGCACCACCACGCCCGTGCACATGCGTGCCAGACACCCAAGAATCAGGTGTCGGGTGGGCAGCTCACACATGCACAGTAGACCTTTTCTGGGCAAGTGCTCGTGCCAGCAGTAATGGCTCTGCGTGCCACTTCCGACATGTGTGCCATAGGTTCGCCATAGGGTGTAGGGTCTCCTGTTTGAGCAGGGGTGGGAGTTTGACTGTGTTGGTTACATTGGTCTGTATAATTGGTTTATCTATAGGTGTCTATTTATGACTGATTCACCTGAATGCTAATTTCCAGTAATTTCTTAGTGTTTTTGGATTTAGTTTGGTCTACAATGCTCACAGTTTTTTTAGTTGAGACTATAGTTGAGTCTGTCCATGCATTGTGATTTATGACATTCCCAGCCAACTTCAGACAAGAAAAATCAATGGGGAAAACCAGATTCACTTAATGACCATATGATTCATTTAATAGATGCAGTGGTTCATTTACACCTATGGTAAAAAAAAAGTTGTAAAATCAAGCACAACTGACTTAATAACCACCTTGTTTAGCAACCAAAATTCTGGTAACAATTGTGGCTGTAAGTCAAGGATTACCAATAGCAATTATTTGAGAGCTTCTACTTATTCAAGAAAGTAATAGAGAAGAGCTAAATTATCACTCCATAAAAAAGATTAAAAAGTCAAATCTGAGATGTCATATATTGCCTAATTCAGATTGCCTAATTCAGATGGCTTCACAGCCTTGCTCTATTAAAACATAGCTGGAAGATATCTTAATTTCAGAAGTAGTGACTTTGAAATTAATTCCAAATGTGAAGTTTAATTCCAGAATCATAGACATATTATGCAGTAAATTGATTTTGTTTCTTATGCCAAAGAGAGATAAAGAACTAGTAGAATATGTTTGTCTACACATATAAGCTTTGTTCAATCAAGGTTTGAAGGTTCTGACAAGCTTGTTTGGCAAAACTAGGCACTATATAAACTCTTACCAAGTGGGATTTATTAAACGTAGATGGAATTCAGATCCATGTTGCTTCATTTTGAATTGCTTGCAATACAGTGGACATGCTGAAAGTCCTGTAACTATTCTTGGCTTAGATATTTTTAAAGCCTTCAACCAATTGCAATGGCCCTACTTGATTGTACTGGTGGAACATATTCAAATGGGAACTGGCTTTATTCAATTCTGAAATAAATATAAAGTAAATCCCTTGAATCACATTTTAATTAAAATTTAGTATAGACCCTTTCTTCTTAGTTTAGAAATAAAAGCTAAGCAAAGATATTTATTTGACAAAATTTGAAGCAGTGATATTAGATATTTCAGTTTCATCTAAAGATATCTCCAAATTATATTATTTATTTATATTCTGTCATTATTGTTTTTTTTATAAATAACCCAAGGTACAAAACATTACTATTTTCCTCAGAACAGCAGTTCTGTGAGGTGAGTTGGGTTGAGAGTGAGTGAAGAGGCTCAAAGTCACCCAGCCAGTTTTCATTATCACAAAACAAACATATACAGCAAACACAGAACAAACAAACCAAACCTCTAACTGCTTTGAAAATAGTCTGGAGAAAAGATTCCCAAGCAATAAATTGACAATCAAGATTGGAATAAAATATGGAACTCGAAACCAGTGTCATCAATCTTTAGTGCAGATTACATAGATATTTCTTCAACTATTCCAGTAGTGGGATTCAACTGGTGTAACAACGGTTCGGTGAGCGTGTTCTTTGCGTGAGCACCAGTGGTGGGATTCAGAAAACTTTACTACCAGTTCTGTGGGCATGGCTTGGGTGGACATGGCAGGGGAAGGATACTGTAAAATCCCCATTCCTTCCCCACTCCTGGGGAAAAGTTACTGCAAAATCTCCATTCCCTCCCTACTTTATTAACCTGCTTTCCCGCTCCATTCTCCTGTGCAGGGCAACAAAAGAAGACCCAGCCGAACAGCTGGGACTCGGGAGGCAGAGAATAGATGGTTGTGGGGCCAGTCAGAGGTGATATTTGCCAGTTCTCTGAACTACTCAAACTTTTTGCTACCGGTTCTCCAGAACTGGTCAGAACCTGCTGAATACCACCTCTGGTGAGCATACAGCATTTGAAAATTACCCATTTTCATCCCTAAAACATACCTTCTACTACAGCCCCAGTGAGTAAAACAGCTGAGGCATGGCAATCCGCTGTGCCACGCAAATCAGCTAGGCTACAAAACATGGAAATACAGTACAGACTAGGGCAGGGTTGGGTGGGCTGGGTCAACTGATTGCCAGAACTAAGGGTTTGCCTGAACCTGTCCGAACCAGTAGCAGCCCACACCTGGACTATTCCCTAGATGGTATATAACTCCTCTTAAATTAACATGCAGAAACAAAGAAGTTCCTCTTTTTGCTGGGAGGGTTAGGAAGAAAAGGAGAAAAAAATATTTCCATTTGTGATGGTCATGTGTTTTCCTTCTGGTCTGGCATGTTTTCGGAGATTGATAGTTAGAAATCAAATAATTAATATGAGGTCACAAGTTGTTTTTCTGAATACATTTTTTTAACACAAATATCTACTCTGAAGAATTAATGGTGTGTTTTGTTGATTGCCACCAGAATATCCATAACTAAACATTGAAAATATAAAATCATGGTTGGAATATTGCCATCAGACAGAAATTGATCAGCTTTCTTGACCTGTATTTTGGTCAAGCTGAAGTTGAAGCCTTCTCAACTCAGCCTAATTTTATATCTTATATTAACCAGAGAACTCTGATAGTTTTATGCCAGATGTTTATTAATTATTGATGTGTAGATGGACTCTTGAGAGATTACTAATATATAATTTAATGAACTGTTTTTCTTGTATATCTTTCTAACCCTTATATGTATGTGTTGAATTTGATTGCATTGTTATAGTTACTGTCAGTTTTATTTTAAGTAATTATTGCTAGTTTCAAACATATACCAATGTCTGATTTTGTAAGAGACCCTCTCTTACTTGAATTAGTAAAGTTTCTATTGTGGATAGATGATGCTCTGTCAGTTTTAACATATTCTCCAATTTTAGCCTCCAAGTCTGGTCTCATAAGGAAGACATCTCTTTCTCAAAATTGTACTAGTTTTTCTTTTTTCTTGCTATGGTAAACATATATCTTAGTACATTAACAGATAGATGATGAGATGATGATGATGTTATCCATTTAGTTGTGTCTGATTCTTGACAATACTGTGGGCCAGATGTCTCCACATCTTCTGATCTTGCATTAATTCTTTGAGTTGCTCTATGCTTTAATTGGTGCCAGCTTTGATGGTGAACTGATATACAAAATTCTGTATAAAACTGTCTTGTAGCCGAATAAATGCAGATGGGAATCGTGAATTAGAAAAGGAAACGTTTACACTGAATAAATTGGCAATTGTGCAATATCCATTAGTCTTTAGGGAACACTATTGCCTACTGGATAAAATCCTATTAAAGTATAGGCAATGCATTTCTTTAAAAATGTTTTGTGGAGTTCATCAATTATCATAAATACTAAGCCAACACTGAATTATGTTAACCGTGGCTATTTTAAGACATGCATGGAGAACATGATCTATTTCTATAATCATTGTCAGACATTCAACTCTTCTGGCATCTAATCCAATCATATTTATCTATAGTGTCATTCTGTAGTTGATCAGGCCAAATATATAAATCTGAAAGACCACAGGAGCTTTGCATTCTTGCTATACTTGCATAAAAAGCTGGTCTTGAAATAAGCATAATAAATGTTATTGTAAATTGACCATGAAACCAAAAAATATCCATAATTTTTACATATTTACAGACCCAACTGATGTGGAAAAACCATTCTGGTGCAGTGGTTAAGATGTTGGATTAGGAAATCTACCCTTGTTCTATGAAAACTTGGGGCTGGTCATTCTTTCCCAGATCAGCCCAACTTACAGTGATATTGTAGCATGGATCAAACAAAAAGTGGTCTTCATCAAATTTTAATGTATTTGTTCATTATCTTAAGTACTGGTATGAGATTCCACAAATCTGTATTATCTCATTGTTCACACCATAATGTCCCTATTTAATCAGTGAACTTGAGCTTCTGAAGACACATGAAATTATGCAATCATAGGGCTCAAAGGGACTTTAGACGATTTCTAGTCTCCTGCAGAGAAGTAGAAGATCTTATTGAACATCTAAACAAATGGCTGTCCAATCTTTTCTTGAAGACCTCCAGTGATGGAGCACCTACAACTCCAGTAGACAAGCTGTTCCATTGATTAATTGTTCTTAATGCCAGGAAATTTATCTTTCATTTCAGATAGGATCTTTCTTTAATGAGCTTCCACCCATTACTTCTTGTCCTGCTCTTAGATCAGGGGTGGGATGCTACCAGTTCCTCCCGGTTCTATAGAACTGGTAACTATGAAGAGCAGCTGACACCAAACCAGTTCAGTGTTTGGCCCACCTGCCTTCCCGGGCTCTAGGATGTCCTTAATTCCCTGCTTTTCTCTCCTCAGCTGCTTTGTGTGGCACAGCTGAGGTTGAAAAAGCAGGAAACAGGAGGATCTTCAAATGCTGCACACTTGTGCACAGCGCTTGTCAGCTGTCCAGGTGGAACAGCTGATTATTATTTGCAAACACTGCATGCACACATGTTGATTATCCGCAGTTTGGAGAAATGGCAAATTGCTCCACTGGTTGGCCTCGCCCCTCCCTGCCCACTCACTCCTTACCTGGCATGTGAACTATCCAACTTGCTTGGTTTGGTAAATTGCTATGTTTCCTTGTTTTTTTTTTTTGCCGACCATCAGCTGTTCTGCTCTGCTGGGAGATTTAGATGAGCTAGAAAGCAGGAAATCCTTGGATTTCTTGCTTTCTAGCTAATCTAAAAGCAGAGTCAAACCTTCCTTAGGACTTTTCAGTGCAGACTCAGGTAGTCAATTGCAGATAGATGGATCTTTAAGTGAATCTGTGATTCTGTGAGCAACTCAATCTGCATGCCTAATTTGCCTGCTTTCGGGTAAAAGTTGCTCTTTTCTTATAAAAAAAATCAACGTTTACATCAATATTTCTAATATTTACACACAAGCCATGCCTACCCAGTCACATGACCACAAGCCATGCCTAGTCAGCAAGCCACGCCCACTCAGTCACATAACCACCAAGCCACACCCACAAATTAGGCCACAACCACAGAACCGGTTGTTAAGAAATTTGAATCCCACCTGTCTCAGATGCTTTGGAGAATAAGATGCTCTTCCATATCACAGCCCCTCAAGTACTGGAAGACAACTATCATGTCACTCTTAATCCTTCTCTTTGTTATGCTAGATATACATAATTCCCTTAATAGATCATCATACAATTTAGCTTCCACACCTCTTATCATATTTGTTGTTCTGCTCTCTGCTCTGCATTCTTTCACCTTAACATCCTTTTAGTATCATGGTGACCAGAACTGGATGCAATATTCCAAGTGTGGCTTCACTAGCACAATATAGAACATAGAATAATAGCAATGGTGGGATTCAAAAATTTTTAATACTGGTTCTGTGGGCATGGCTTGGTGGGCATGGCAGGGGAAGGATACTGTAAAATCTCCAGTCAGAGGTGGGATTTGCTCAAAATTTCTGCTACTGGTGCTCCAGAACTGGTCAGAACCTGCTGAATACCACCTCTGAATAATAGAGTTTGAAGGGATCTTAGACGTATGTTCGTCCAATCCCCTGCTCAAGCAAGAAACCCTATACCATTTCAGACAAATGGTTGTCCACTCTCTTTCTGAAAGCCTCCAGGGATGAACCACAACTTCTGATGATTTGAAGAAGCACTACAGTAGTATAGAGCAGCACATTGAAAAATGTCTACCTGATGAAATAGTTTTGGAATTAACCATTGTTTGAATTAGATGCTGAAAATCGGTATCTTGAAAATAGGTTATTATAACCAATCGGTTATTATAATTGTATTCTATACTTTCTACGCTAATTTTATTCATTAAAAATGTGAGCACAAAATTATAAATAAATAATTTGTAGCATCTGCAGTAATGCTTGTGAGAAGAATCTACCATTAAAAATAATATGGGATTTAAATGTGACAATTTTCCAGCACAAAAATATTATTGCACTCTGATTTTATTCTGTCATATTTACAATAATCAACCCAGAAAGAAATTTATAGTGCTTCTGCAACATACAAACCCTCAAATGCAGCTTGAAAAATGAATCATAATCAGCTTCATATCTGCCAGCTTAGAAATGTTGAAAGTGAGAAAATAATCAGGATCTTTAAGGAACAGAAATTCAGAAATACCCCAACTTCACACAAATAGAAAGGAAGGGGGGGAAGGAGGGAGAGAGAGGGAGGGAGGGAGGGAGGAAAGAAGGAGGGAAGGAAGGGTCTTCCATATTCTACTATGATTTGCAAAATATATAAAATATTACACATGCAGTATATGATCATATCTAGAATATAAGGCACATCAAACAATGTTGAATTCTTGGCACTTCCAGGCAGAAATTGTTGTTAAATCTTGATTTTTAACTTTTGAAGACAAATAATTGAATCCCAGAAAACATCACAAGAACTTCAATTTCTTCTGTGTTCTTCTGACATTCATTGCAGATGATCCTAAGTTATCGTGCAGCTACTGAAATTTTAAACAATTTAGAATATCCATTTTAGAAACAAACATGAATGGAGAAGAGAAGGGGAAAGTATCAGCAGACATGGATAGCTTTTTACCTGGTGATATCTTACTGCAGTTCAGATTACATTATTAGAAATAAAAGTGTCACAATCCATGGAGTGCTTTCACATCATTTTCCATTGAGGATCTGATATATATGCTGCCTGTCCTTTGCAGACGGTTGCAGAAAGAGTACATGAAATGATTGCAGCTATGAATCAAATTGCCAAAAATATTTTATAGATGGGAAACACCCCAGGAGAAGCAGAGATGAAAGAAACACTGTCAAGTTTTGGACATAAATGTCATTCTTTATTGGTTCAAGTTCCTCAAAAGTTCAATATCTTTTACAGTCCAAAAATGGAGATGACTAAACACCTTTCAATGTAAGAATATATGTTTTATGGATATATAAAACAGCCCAAGGAATTCCTAATTGATGGATCTTTTTTATCACAATGCACAAAACAAAGCTATACTATAGGCATATTTGGTTTTTTTAACATATATGAATGTTCAACTCAAGTAACATGACCCTGGAAGGCATATAAAAAAAAAAAAACATAAATAAAAAATTAAGGCAATGAATGCAATTAAACCATTCTAAACATGAAGGTTTTCTTGTTAGGTATGATCTATATCTAATCTTTACGTATACTATCATGAAATCATAATATAATAATATATTATCATGAATTTATAAGTTGTGGTATGCCAAATTATTTCTTTAGCCACTTTATTTCATAAGATTGTTATAAAATAGAGATGTCCTTTGATTAAATTAAAATTAACCAGTAATATAAATCTTCCGAAAGTTCATTTCCAGAGCTTATATTTTTAATCTTTTTTGTTGTCACTGAAAAATGTAGAGTTTGATTAAATGCAGTGAATGAATGCAAATTATTATTATTGAAAAAGAAGACCCTTTTGCAGATTTTTTTTTTCCTTTTGACCTTTAGGATACCATATTTTTTTAGGTGCAATGGGATGGGGAATAGATGCAGATTGATACAAGCAACAAGGTGTTAATAACAGAACAACAGAGTTGGAAGGGAGGTTGGAGGGCCTCTAGTCCACCCCACACCCCACCCCATTCCAGACAAGTGGCTGTCCAGTCTCTTCTTAAAAGTGTCCAGTGATGGAGCACCCACAACCTCAGAAGACCAGTCATTACACTGAGTGATTGTTCCCACTGTCCCCACTCCTTAATTCTAGGATGCTTCTCTCCTTGATTAGTTTCTATCTATTGCTTCTTGTCTTCCCTTCCGGTGCTTTGGAAAATAGGTTGACCCCATCATCTTTGTGGTAGCCCCTCAAATATTAAGTGTCATTCAAGTCTTCTACTTCTTTTGAATAAAAGTAACAATACATAAATAAAATAAGGAAAGGAAAATAATTAAGATTTTGCTCTATCTTTAAAGTGATGTACATTTTGATTTTTGGTATCCAACACAGCTGGAATAGATATCTTAGAGACAGATGCCCTTGGAGAAGGAGGCCATATATTTCAAAGCAAGTTGGTCCAATCATTCTAAAACCATTTTTATATCCACCCAAGAAAAAAAGAAAGACAAATAAAAGAAACCTATGTCCATTATTTGTTTGTCAGGAATATTTAAGTATAAATTGATTGTTGGGGTGAATTAAAGGTCAGATGGAAACTGCCCTTTTAATTCAATAACGGGGAGCAGATATGAAAGGTACAAATGGGGTTATTCCCAGATCTACTTGCAAATACCATGGGCCAGAAGATGAGACCTTTAGCATGCAAAATAGACTACACAACTGAGTGTAATGTGGTTTTCACAATCATTATCTTATTCCATTTTCTTTCACCATATGTAGAGAAAAGTAAAGTCCTACACTTAGGCAAGAGAAACCAAAAGTACACATATAGACTGAGTGAAACCAGGCTCAATAGCAGTAACTGTGAGAGGGACCCTGGAGTCTTAGTGGACAACCAGCTAAATATGAGCCAGCAATGCACACCGGCAGCCCAAATGCTAATGCAATCTTAAATTACATAAGAGGAGCAGGGGTGGGATTCTACCAGTTTGCACTCTATAACCGGTTGTTAACATTCTAAGCAGTTCAGAGAAACGGTTGTTAGAAGAAATTATTGGCCTAATCCTGTAAGGAAGGCAGGAAGGAAACATTCTGGTGTTGCTTACAGAAACTGCCTCTCCGTTAACCCTTATTACATCTTGGCAGGACTAGACTTCCTGTCTCTGGAACCTCTCTGGAGTTTTTTTCCCCTCCTTTGCTGGTACTTTGCTTGTGTGGAGTAACCATTCAAAGTTACAATGGCACTGAAAAAAGTGACTTATGACCATTTTTCACACTTATGACTGTTGCAACATCCCCACAGTCATGAGAGGCCAGGTGAGGAGATGCATGCCTCGATGTGAGTGATATTGAGTTGGCCACACCCAATCAATAACATGACCACTAAGCCATGTCCACCCAGTTACATGGCCACCAAGCCACGCCTACCACCTAAGCCACACCCACAGAACTGGTTGTTAAAAAGTTTGAATCCCACCCCTGAACAGGGGGATACAATTGAGTTCAAGTGAGGTACTAATACCACTCTATAAAGCCTTAGTAAGACTACACCTAGAGTACTGCATCTAGTTTTGTTCACCACATTACAAAACTGATGTTGAGTCCCAAGAAAAGGTACAGAGAAGAGCAACCAAGATGATTAGGGGACTGGAGACTAAAACATATGAAAAATGGTTGCAGGAACTGGACATGGCTAGTCTAGTGAAGAGAAGGACCGGGGGAGACATGATAGCAGTCTTCCAATATTTGAGGGGCTGCCACAGAGAGGAAGGGGTCAAGCTATTTTCTAAAGCACCTGAAGGCCAGACAAGGAACAATGGATGGAAACTGAACAAGGAGAGATTTAACCTGAAAATAAGGAGAAGCTTTTTCTGACAGTGAGAAAAACCAATGGAACAGCTTGCCCTCGGAAATTGTGGGAGCATCATCACTTGAGACTTTCAAGAAGAGATTGGACTGCCATATGTCAGAAACGGTGTAGGGTCTCCCACTTGGGCGGGGGGGTGGACTAGATGACCTACAAGGTCCCTTCCAACTCTGATTATCTGTTATCTGTTATATTGTCAAAGGTGATATATCTGCATAAAACCTTTTTTAAACGTATTTATCAGTATTAACAATAAGAACACACTTGGTTTTTTTATTAGTTTTTTTAATATCTTGTGATTTGTCAATTGTTCCTACCATTTATTAATAGAAGAGCTGAGACAGCCCTATGTGAGTCGGTGGAAAGACTGGAGATAATTTTAGTTGACAGTGGATGATGTCTAATGTGGTTGTTGAACTCAAATATTGGATAAGCTTTCAAAGTATATTTATTTTGCAGGTTTGCCATGAATATAAATTAAGGATACAATGACTGTAGTTTGGTGCTGTTTGGAGCAAAATGGGATTTTTTAAAAATATATTCGTTAACTAAAAAAGTATTTTTTAAAAAAATAGTAGGTTTCATATTTGAACCTCAGTGAGCTCTGGTTCAAATTATCTAAAGGAAAGTTGGAAGTCACATTATTACCCCGGAATCTCATTTTGGTCTCTTATCCTTAGAAGTAACAATGCAATAATAATAAACTAAAAGAGCTGAAAATATAATTCTTTCCAGACTTTATGATTAAGGTTGCTGCTCTGCCTAACGATAGAGTTTGCTATGACATTTTGATGAGGGGGGAAATATAAACTTTATGCAAAACTACGACAAAATGTACAAAATGTCGGTGTAATGTCTGTATGCGTGTGATGTATGTGTGCGTGTGTGTGTGTTTGTGCATGTGTATGTGTATGTATTCAATGAAAAGTGACTGCCAACTGCTAATGTTGGGAAAAGAAACATCCTATCAGATATATTTTTGGCATGTTTAAAATTCACCCCTGCAGATGTTTTTACTAAGATCCTTTCCTTCCTTCCTTCTTCTTTTTTAATAACACAATGAGTTAAACCATTTGTCAAGTAGCTTCTGTTCTTTTGATTGCTATGTCTTGATCAAAAGCTATAATTTGTTACACCAAATTACATGAAGGTTTCGGAGTTCTCTTTGGATTTGTACAATAGAATTCAGACTTATTACCTGTCACCACAGGCGGGGAGCTATTTTGTTGTTCTTTCTTTTAACAACGAGGGCTGCCTTTGAGATAAGCATGTTCAGGGAATAACATAATGTACAAGTTAGGACATAAACAAGTTAGGATGGCACATCAAATAGCATGTTTAATGTATTCTGACATTTCCAGATCCACATCATCCAACATCCACATCATGCCAAATAACTCAACTTTGATAAGATGTGATTCCCCAACCACCACTGCAACATATTTCCCAATTAACTGACATGCCTTAAGAGTGACATGCCCTGGAATACCTCAAGGGTGTCTGTCTCTTTGTTATCAAGATAACACATATTTTGTCTTTATAGATAACAATGAAGTGAGAGTATTTCAACATGAGTAGTATGAAGGGGAAAAAATGGTGTTTTTCTCCCAACAGATGTATCACAATAAAGGGGAATATTTGTAGCTCAGGGTTGAAATGTGGTGTCCTTGATGCCTCTCAGTTTGGCTGTTTTCTTGCAGACATTTAATTACCCAAATTAGTGGTAATAAGGAATTGTGTTTATTTTTCATATTATCTCTCACATGCTTTAAGTAACATGTAAGAGAGGTGACAACATGAAAAATGGATATTCCCGATAATACCCCCAAAATAAAGATCTCTTATATATACACACACAGGTCCCATTTAGTAGAGGAGAAGGGAAGAAAAACAAAATATAAACATTAACATTTTCAATATTATTCATTAAAAATTAGAAATAAACTACATTGCAAATGCACAATGCACACATACGCTTTTATGACAATAGATATATGTTTGTGTTCATTATTGCTGCTGTTAATGATTTATTCAATCTTTTATTATTGTAAATATATTTATTTAAAACACATATTATTTTATCTTCTTATTCTTAGTTTATTTATTCATGGAATTTCAGGGAGAATTGAAATGGCTTAGAATATATAAGATGCTATCTTACCATCATTTATTTTCAAGCTTGGGGGCAGATTTTATGTAAAAAGTACTTGAAACTTCGTATTTTATTGAGTTTCTTACATACCACTTCAAAATAATCGGATAAACTCAGCCATCAAAATTATGTCCGCTCTTTGAGTATCTAAAACCATTTGTTTTGTTATATCTGGTTATTCTTAATTAATATTTCAGAGGAGTGAAGAAGTCGTGGACTTGTTCAAAATGAATACGAATAGGTACTAAGATTTGCTGATGCTTGCAAGATTAGAATATGGATTTTTATCTCCTTCAGATCACATGATACCATCCACAAAAGTACCTGACACATCTCACAAATGATAATGAGGCCTACATTTATATATTTTTTTATTTTTCTCTTATCACTAGAAAGCCATAATTCTAAAGTTTGCTGACTATCTGCAAGCACAGCAGAAGTGAGAAAAACATGGGAAGCCTAATTCAGAACTTACACATCTACCAATAAAATGTGGGTCAAAACTGATATTACAATTTGGTTCTCCAGTAAACAAGCAGTAATAATAGTTTAAGTTCAATGTTACAGTGCTGTTTGAACCAAAACTATGCCGGATCATTTGATTCAAATATATTCTTCAGAAAATAGCTTATGCAGATTTATTAGCCATAGGGTTGGATTCTTTATATTCTAGAGAAGTCAGAAGATTTTGAGATGAAAAAAAAAAAAAGTTAAGCATCTACATAATATAAATAAGTGGATTCTCAGAAGATGATCCTACTACTCTTTTTACATGAGAGAGGGTTGGCCCTCTTTCATATGATGGTGGTGGGATTCACATTTTTTTACTACTGGGTCTGTGGGCGTGGCTTGGTGGGCATGGCAGGGGAAGGATACTGTAAAATCTCCAGTCAGAGGTGGTATTTGCCAATTCTTCGAACTATTCAAAATTTCCGCTACCAGTTCTTTAGATCTTGAACAATCCATTTCTGAATTTTCAAGAAAATGTCCAGTGTTGGTGGAAAAAACCCTTCTAAACATAGTCCCAAGGGTGCTTTTTCAAGAGGCAACTGGGTTTCTGTTTTTTTTTTTTTCTTTGAAGACCTTTCGCTTCTCATCAGCTTTGATTGGATGATGGGGAATGGAAGGGTTATAAAGTTTTTTCCCCCACCAATACTGCAACTTTGGGACAACCATGACCTGAATGACTAAGAATAGCAATAGCATTAACACTTAGACTTATATACCACTTTACAGTGCTTTACAGACCTCTCTAAGCAGTTTACAGATTCAACATATTGCCCCCAACAATCTGGGTCCCCATTTTACCCACCTCAGAAGAATGGAAGGCTGAGTCAACCTTGAGCCTGGTGAGACTTGAAGGCAGCTGGCAGTCAGCAGAAGCAGGATGCAGTACTGCACTCTAACCATTGTGCCACCATGGCTCATAAAATCCCCACAGACACTTTCTAGACATAGAAAAGAGGAAAGAACCTCAACCAATTTGACAGAATTGTCATTTATGACATACTGCAGCTTCTACGATTTCACTAAATCATAGTCTAGCCACAGTTTATTAATATATTAGCTCCCTCAGGTTTGAATACTATGCTAAAGTAGAAATCATGGCTCAGTAAACCATAACATTGGCTTCACACTACACACTTCACACTACATACTACAAACATACTAATGTCAAATCAAAGAGTCTCTTGTGTGATTTCCGCTTCTATTCCTATTAATGTAATAGATAATCCTTGACTTACTACAAGTAGGACAGAAACTTCCTTCATGAAGTGATGTCTCGTTAAGTGAGTCATACCTGCTTTTATTACTCCTTTTTTCCCAACATTGTTAAGTGAATCACTGCAGTTATTAAATAAATCTGGCTTTTCCCACTGACTTTTTTGTTGGAAGCTCACTGGAGAGGTCACAATTTCCAGTCACATGACCCCAGAATGCTATGACTATCCTAAACTGATGGGTTTGTTTTCCAAGCATCCAAAATTTTGATCATTTTTTTTTTTTTGATCATTTTGATTATAAATCCAAGGACTGGTTGAAGTCATTTTTTTCAACCTTGTCATAACTTCAAATAGTTGTTCAACAAATGGTCAGAAAATCAAGGCTGAGATTAATGTAAGATTAAACTTGTCCCAGGGGTAACTCAAATCTTCATTTCATTGGACTCTTGTTCAACTTGTGCCCATACAGTTTTGGTCAGAAACTGATTGGGTACATAAATTCTTTGAATCATTCTCCAATTTTCCAGAGAAGTGTGGAGTAGACTAGCAGGCAGAGCTAATAGGCATTGAACAGGAATGTTAGTCATCCATAGTCAAATCCCCATTCAGTTATCATGTAAACAGTTTTTGAGAACCAAGCAATTTATACTTAGCCTAATGTACCTCGAAGGACTATTGCAAAGAAAATTGGGACAACCTATTAGCATGGAAGCCAATTAAATCTTGAAAAGAAGGGCAGGATACAAACATTGTAAATGTTAGTAAAGTTAAACGGATGTGCCATACATGTTTATTTTATTTCTATATCCCAATGTTTTTTTAAAACTATGGAATTCCACTGGTTTGTCACATGGCATTTCAGTTTTAATACAGATTAAGTTGTTGCAGCAGAAAACACATTCAGTGCAGGAAGAGTTTGTGTAAATAAGCAATGTAAACCAGAAAAAGCATATTAATAATTGTGGAATGCTGCCAAAAAATTAACATATTTTAAATTGTATAAAGAGAAATGGGAAAGAGAGATCTGCTCCCAAGACATTTAATAATAAGAGGAGGTGGACAGCTGAATAATTTTTAAAAATGCATAAATAGGCCAAATATATATTTTAATTGCAAACAGCACTTGACCTTGAAAACAAGGATAGAAGAAGAACTATGGTAGTTCAAACTGAAATACTTGACAGTTCATCATTCTTTTTCCCACAATAGCTAACCAGCAGAGTCTAAGATGCTCATAAATTTCTCCAATCTGGTGCCATCCGGATGTGCCACAAAACAACATCCATTTACCCCAATCAACATCATTTTGCCTTTGCTGCTTGATGAGGAGAGAACACTATAGTCCAACATAATTGGATGGACCCAATTCAGGAAAGCTTTGTGAGGCCAATAAAACTTCTCTATTCGTTTTTTCCAAGCAACTTGCATTGAAAAGAATGTCATAAACATTGATAGTTCTGTCCTCTAATAATTTGTCTAATTTCCTTTCACTGTCATTTAAATTATTGGTGATCAGCATAGTTATTACTATATTTTGTGCTCTGTCTTAGACTGAGAAGGTTTTACCTACCCATAATTAACTAATTTTGTCAACTAGTTTACTCTTCTGATTATGAAAACACAAACAGACACATATATGTAAGGGTATGTAAGGTTTCTAGAAAAAATATTTTTAGTTTTTAAACTGCATGTAGGATTTATCTATCCCTATCTATCTATCTATCTATCCATCCATCCATCCATCCACCTACCTACCTACCTACCTACCTATCTACCTAACCCCCACCCCCATCCATCATCTATCTATCTACCTACCTACCTATCATGTATCAAATACATCTCATGGAAATAGCAAAGAAGTAGTGAATTTCATACAGTGTTTACTAATCCTGGTACAGTGTTTACTAGTCCTATTTAGGTTTATTTATTCATTTAATTTGTATCTTACCTTTAATTTAAGGCAAAGAACATATCCAATATATGCTTCCTCCTCTTATTTTCCTCACAACAACAACCCTTTGAGATGGGTTGGGTGGAGAGAGAGAGAGAGAGAGAGAGAGAGAGAGAGAGACTGGGCCTGGTGCCTTAACCACTAGACCAAACTGTTTCCTGTAAGCTTGGAATAATCAATGGAATAGCAATGGTGTGCTGTATCAAATGAGATTTTCAATAATAGACTGGAGACCGAGATATGTATAATGTCATGTCCCTGGTGGAGACTGACTCTGAGGGAGAGGAGGAACAGCCAACAGGGAGTGGAAGTGTGGCTCCAGAGGTTGTGAAGAAAGCTGGGGAAGGGCAGAGGCTGGCTGAGCAGTCAGAGGAGGACCCAGGCCCATCCCCTATCCATCCTAGGGCACGCAGGGAGGATAGGATCAGGGGAAAATGTGGTCTACTCAGGAGAAGAGGGCCATGATCCTCTCCATGGGTTGCAGGTGTGAGATCTGCATAAGAGTTTGGACCTGTATGCTAGCAAATGCTGAAGACAAAGAGTGGTTTTTCCTGAATGAGGTTTATCTTGGTTGGTGTTCTTCCAACAGACTGTACCTGGTTATGTTCCTGAAGTTTGTAATTAATTATCCATAGTTTAATCTCCAACTGTGAACAATTGAACAGTGAAGCCAGGTTGAAGGCATTAAAGGACCTTTATTTACGTTTTGGTTTTTGTTATATTTGTGGTACACTCCGGGTCATCACATATAAGGTCTGACTGAGATATAGTATGAGGTTTGACTGAGATAGAATAAGGTCTCCTGCCTTGTGCAGGGAGTTGGAATAGATGACATCCTTCCAGTCCTATGATCATATGTTTTAAGCAAAATACAGTATACCAATTTAACCCTCAATTAAAGATAGGTAGATAGATAGATGGGTGTTTGTGTGTGTGTGTGTGAGAGAGAGGGGGGGGGGGAGGGAAAGGGAGGGAGGATTGAGGGAGAGAGAGAGAGATGCCTTCTTAGTGCTTGTACTGCAAATGAATACATAGATATCCAACCCAGTCTGAGTACATATTTGCATGTTTGCATGTTTATCTGGGTGTACAAACAATATTAGTCAGATGATTCTTTTAATGTATACAATAAGGACCATTAGTTGCACATGATGCAGAGAAGTTTTAATAATTGAATAAGTGTTTTGGTTTTTTGATGTGGCTCTTGGAAACCATTCTCAAGTGCCTAATTATATCCCCAAACCTCATTTTGAAATTGAAGAGCATGGCATGTGCACAGGGCCACCAGAGGTAGCATTTTAAATTTTATAAAAAGATCTTCTTGTGAGTGTATCCAGTCACAAAATATATGATCCAGTTTTAAATTGCAAAATTAAATATGGGACACATTGTGTCACTGCTGTCCATTAGGATGGCATCCTTTCCAATGGTTTAAGTTTATTAAGCAGACAATACAAAAGTTAGAAACAAGACATTTAAATCACAATTTCTTCTTTAAACAAAGGAATGGGGGGGAGAGAACTAGATAAATGTGTTTTCCCATACTTTTCCATGGAATATTGTGTTCTAATGCTGGACCATAAGCATTTATGTAAAGGGTGTTTTTAAATAGTAAAATCTTTAGTTAGTTCTTTTCTCTCTGTGATGGGAAACATGAATTAAATTACTCTCCAGACCCCAATGTGATGGGAAGATAGATAGATCAAATATGCTTCAGTTATAACTGAAAATAGTAGATTCCGGTTCATTAGAAAGGGGTGATACTGTAAAGAAAAGGAAATCACATATTTTTATGAATCTTTTTAAACAAAGGACTAAATCGCTGTAGGCCAAAAAAATTAATATAAGCCAGAATTCCGGCTCATTATGCTTGCCTGCAGAATCCTTGGTTTCAAAGAACGGTGAGAATGCAATAACCTGGTCATTGCCTTTCTTCTGATAGTCTCCCAGACTCTGATAGTCTGAAAAAAGAGGCAGAGTTCATGGGGTTGATCAGGGGCTGCTTCGGTCCCACGGCAATATAAGGGGGCTTGAGTTTGTCTTCTGTGGGATCACCATACTGAGCAACAGGATACTACGTGAATGAAGTCTTAGAACTGAAGCCATTCAGTAATTGATCTAATCACCATGTTTTCAACATATTTTCTTCAAAATATACCGCTTGCTATTGTCAGCAAAACTGCTTCTCTTCTCAATGTCCCTGGGAAAGCAGGAGGGGTATGGGTTAATTATTCCTGGCAAAGAGGGCTCTTTTCTTCTCAGATAATATGCAAGGAATAGCCTTAGAGAATTTGGAAGATATGGCACAAGAATATTTCCCGAGTCTTGCTTGTCAAACCAGAACTGTAGAATCAGATGAATAAAAGGGTTTCTTACTTACAATTGGCTATTTTGTCAACTGTTAATAACAATAACCATAAGGAAGAAGAAAAAGGAAACCTTGTACTGGTTATACGCCTCAGAATTTTATCTTTATACAATGATTTTTAAAAAATAGCATTGGTATTTTTGAACTTTATTTTTTAAGTGCATAAAGTCTATGTGTGTGACTGTATTAACCCTAGCATGTTGACTTTAGATTATCTTGCTAAAGAGACCTGAGAGACTGTGAATTCCAGTCTCATTTTAGGCTGGCTGGGTGACTTTGGGCCAGTCGCTCACTCTCTCTCTGCCCAAACAATCACATAGTTGTGACGGTGGGGAAAAATAGGAGGAAGAAGGAATATTAGGTATGTTCGTCACCTTAAGTTATTTGTAAAACAATGAAGGTGGGATAAAATTAATTAATAAATAATAATGCTTGAATCATTCAGGACTGGTATCACTAAGGAGTTTATAAGCATCTATATTTTGGCATCCAAAACCTAGATTGTTCTTTCGGTTATTTTTATAGTTAGTAAAATAAAGTCTCTCCAAATTGCGCTTGGCTTCTAACATCATGCAGTTTTCCTAGAAAGATATGGAAGAAGTTTTCTACTAACTTCTTCTGCATTTTTTTCTTTCTTTTTTTTTCATTTTCCCACTCCATCCTAATACTAGATTATTATTTTTTCCTATACACTGCTAATCAAATTGAGTGTGCTTAGATTGCTTAGCAATGACCCCAATTACTGCCACTTATTTGGGCACAATAAAAGCACCTAAAATAGCCTTAATCTGATTGAAAAACTCTAGTTTACCTGAGTGGAAACTGAATTTATATTTTCTACATATGAACAAATTTTCTATTGATCTCCTGGGAAATTCGATACATATGTACCCATGTGGTCAAAGCTGTAGTAAGACTGAAGACCATTTATATATTACAATTATTCTAATTATAGAGACCAATGCAATGCAAGTCTTTTTTTTAAAAAAAAAATCTACTTATATGAATGTATGTGCTTTTTAATAATCTTTGCAATAACCTTGGTCGATCTTACTTAAGTTGGGAAACTAAGTAAACTGTAGGCTAGATTGGGAAGTTGAAAAATATTATATAAGAAAGCAATGCAAACTTTCTCCATCCTATTGCCAAAAGCTCTGCATGGATGTGTGAAGTCTTAATTCCAAGAAGATTTTTTTTTCTTCACCAAGAATAAAGAATCATTTAGTTATATATGACCTAGGATGATCTCATTGCAGCCACCCCAGAAACAGTTAGATAGTTCCCTAAATATTGAATTATAACATATATCTTATTCTATGGTGCCATATTATGGAGATTTGTATGTGTGTGTGTGCATTTGTGTGTTTATGAAGGTGTATATGTATGTATAATTTGCTGATAATAGAATAACAGAGTTGGAAGGGACCTTGGAGGACTTCTAGCATGGTTCTCTTCTTTTATTAATTTAGCTTTAATTGCCTTTATTTCTTACTGAAAGACTCTACGTTATCTCCAAGTTTATGAATAGAAAGACAGCCTAGCTGATTTTGCCCCTGCTTTCCACCAGCTAAAGCAGAGGTGTCAAACTTGCATCATCATGGGAGTGTCACATGATGTATCGGGATTTCCCACCCCTTTGCTAAACCAGATAGGGGTGTGGCCAGCACGTGACACATCTGGTCTGTGGGCCATGAGCTTGACAGCCCTGAGTTAAAGGATCTGTGTGTCTCACTTAGCATAATGTTGTGGTTCACCGGCAGTGGGTGCGGAGGGCTGAGGACTCTGACAGCGAGGACTTGGATGAGGGGCCTGCATGTGATGCAGGGACGGGAGAGTGAGGTGCTGCCTTTGGAGGTTGTGGAGTCTGGCAGCAGTGACGAAGAGGACCCCAGGGAGCCTGTGCTCAGTGCATATGTGTTTAGGGCTGCTTGAAGGAAAGAGCAGCTGAAGCAGCATGGGCGATTCGGGAGAAGGGCTGGAAGGGGATGGCCCCCCCATAAGGGATAAAAGCCAGCCTTCGGAGTTGGCTTCTTTGCAGGAAACAAAGAAGTTCTTTCTACTCAGAGTCCTTGTTGAAGACCTGCTTACTCAGGCTTGTTTTTTTGAAACTTCTGGCTTTGGATATTTATCTGCAATTAGTCTTTTGTTCTTGGCAGCCTTTCACAACCTTGAAAGGGCTTGCTCTTACCTGGGACAATTAGTTTTGAATGACTCTTGGCTATGAATGAACAGAATACACAGTGCCACATTAAAAAGGTTTGCTTTTATACATACTTTGTGTTTGTTTGATTTGAACAGGAATTGGGTCAGAACACATAGAAACAAGTGTGTTTCAAGAAGTTACATATCAGAAATAGAGGACTTAAAATGTTTGAAAAGAAGTTCCCAGGATAGTCTTAAGCATGCTTTTTTACGTGATAAAACCAAATTTGTTCATTTGAAAGCTCTCTCCCTCTAATACATATGTGACTCTAACATTACTCACCTTTCCTTTCCAGTGCCAGTATATAGGCTACATTGACTGAGGATGTCACCTCCCACTGGTGCCAACATTTGCATTTTTAGAACGATTTGGAAGAAGCGTTGGCCTTGGTGGGCCCTAAGCTTTTGAACCTAGGCTCATTGCTTATTTCTCCTTGGCCAGAAAGCCTGCTCTGCTTTTCACATTCTATTATTGGTTTTCAATCAACTTTCTTCATAAGTAATTCTTGGAACGAAAGCATTTGGAACTATGTTGTAAAACATTAGCTATCTTAATAAAAGCATTGATCAGTTCCGAGATCGCCCTTAAGAGCGCAGCGAGGGGAAAAAGTAAATTATTAGTTCTCTCAAAATTAGCTCCAAGTGTGGGCTCTCTCTTTCTCTCCCTCTCTCTTCACCTACCCTCCCACCCATCCATGCATGCACCCAGAGCAGGTAGGAAGGACTATGAATAATATCTTCAAACCGTGGTGGGATTCAAATTTTTTTACTACCAGTTCTGTGGGCTTGGCTTGATGGGCGTGGCAGGGGAAGGATAATGTAAAATCTCCAGTCAGAGGTGGTATTTGCCAGTTCTCCAAACTACTTAAAATTTCCACTATCGGTTCTCTAGAACTGGTCAGAACCTGCTGAATACCACCTCTGCTTCAAACTTGTAGCTTGGTATGCTCAGTACTTGAATCCAATCTATGGCTGAATATTTTATCCCTTAAAGACAACTAATGTAAATAAATAATGGTTTTCAGCCAGGGATGGGCTTCAAAAAATGTAGCAATGGGTTCTCTGCCTGTTTGCTGGGTGACGTGGCTTGAGGAAAGCCTCTGGGAGGGCAAAAGTGGCCTCCCCAGGCTCCAGAGGCATTCCTTGAGCTTCCAGGAGGGCGAAAATGGCCTCCCCGGGCTCTGGAGGCTCTCTGGAAGCTAGAAATGGGCTCGTTTCCAGCCTTCCCACACTTGCAGGAGGCCTGTTTTTTCCCTTCTCCAAGCTTCGACGTACACCCTGCACTTATCTGCATCCAAAATGGGCTGTGTAAGGACTCCTGGGAGGGCCAGAGTGGGTGGGCAAAGCCAGCCAGGAGTGGGATTAGGAGGTTCTCTGAACTGCACAGAATCTTCATTATCTGCAGACAATATCTTCATTAATGACTTAAATGAGGGAATAGACTTACCAAATTTGCAGATGATGCTAAGTTGACAGGAATAGCTAACACCCAAGAAGATAGGCTCAAGATCCAGATGGATCTCGACAGACTAGATCACTGGGCCATATCTGACAAAATGAAGTTAAATGTAGAGAAACGTAAAGTCCTACACTTAAGCAAGAAAAACCAAAAGTACACATATAGACTGGGTGAAACCAGGCTCAATAGCAGTAACTGTGAGAGGGATCCTGGAGTCTTAGTGGACAATCAACTAAATATGAGCCAGCAGTGTGAAGTTGTAGCCAAAAAAGCTAATGCAATCCTAAATTGCATTAACAGAGGGATACAATCAAGATCAAGGCAGGTACTAATACCACTCTATAAAGCTTTAGTAAGACCACACCTAGAGTACTGCATCCAGTTTTGTTCACCACATGACAAAAAAAGATGTTGAATCTCTAGAAAAAGTACAGAGAAGAGCAACCAGGATGGTTAGGGGACTGGAGAGTAAAACATATGAAAAATGGTTACAGGAACTGGGCTTGGCTAGTCTAGTAAAGAGAAGGACCAGGGAAGACATGATAGCAGTCTTCCAATATTTGAGGGGCTGCCACAGAGAGCAAGGGGTCAAGCTATTTTCTAAAGCACCTGTAGGCCAGACAAGGAACAATGGATGGAAACTGAACAAGGAGAGATTCAACCTGGAAATAAGGAGAAACTTTCTGACAGTGAGAACAATCAACCAATGGAACACCTTGCCCTCGGAAGTTGTTGGAGCTCCATCACTTGAAACTTTCAAGAAGAGATTGGACTGCCATTTGTCAGAAATGGTGTAGGGTCTTCCCCTTGGGTGGGGGGTTGGACTAGATGACCTACAAGGACCCTTCCAACTCTGATTATCTGTTATCTGTTATCTTAGCTAAGGGCTCTCCCGAGCCTCTGCAAACCCCAGCAGCCCACCCATTAAATAATACCCTACAAACATTAGCTTAGTATCCACAGTACTCAAATCCAGTCTACACCTGAATATTTTATTCCTTAAAGACATCTAAGGGTATGGCTAACACATGTAAATAAATAAATAACACCTTTGAGTACCAAAATGCCTTCTGGTTTGAAGAACCTCAAATCTTTCACAATGTTTACCTTAAACTTTGTTCTCTCTCTCACTCATTCTATTACATGAATACTCCCTTCCTCTCCTCTCCTTCTTCTCAACTCACCACCACTGCCTCTCTCTTTAGATCTAGCTCTTAGCAAACCTTCAAACAACAAGTCCTGCATCAAATCATGAATCATTCACATTTCCTATTAATGGATGACCCTTTTTTAAAAAAAGCAATCCACTTCTCCAATCTTTCCATTTAATCATCACATTAATAGCCACATTTTTGATGTGCGGTTTGTACTGATATCAAAGGAAACCTTTGTGTCTCATTCTCTTTAAAACACATTTTTATGTGCTTTTTGATAGCTTAAAATAAAATCCATTCCTCAAATCTTCTGCGGGATTTTTGGCAATATATTTCCAGATATCTACTTTTCTCTCTCCTTTGTCCATTCTTCCCATCACACTTCCTTGAATTTATGCTTCAGGCATTTTAACTGTACATTTCATACAGCATGGCTATTTCTCCAGCCATTCTTAAACCTTCTTCTAAATGGATGTGATTAATCAAATTTGCTTTTTTCCCTTTCTTCCTAACTTTGCAGAGGATCATCTTGCTTTCTTCATAGAATGTAAAAAGTCTAAGATTAATTCTAAGTCTTGCAAAATAGAAACAGGCAGATCTGCCCGTTTGGGATTATTTTCTTGGTTGGTATTAATTCCCAAAAATGGTTATGACACAAAAGTTGGTAAATACAATTAGCTTAAAACTAATTTAAAAAAGGTCTCAGTTGTGGCTGGTCATCTAGTCCAACCTCCTGCTTGAATAGGAGACACTATACTATTTTACACAAATGGTTGTCCCATCTCTTCTTGAAAGCTTCCAGTGATGGGGCATGTGAAGGAAAGGAATTCACAACATCTGAAGCCAAGCCATTTCACTGGTTAATTGTTCTCACTGTTAGGAAATTTTTCCTTAGTTCTAGATTGCTTCTCTCCTTAATTAGTTTACTTGTCTTACCTTCTGCTGCTTTGGGAAATAGGTTGACCTCCTCTTCTTTGTGACAGCCTCTCAAATATTAGAACACTGTTATTACATCTCCCTTAGTCCTTCTTTTCACTTGACTAGACATACTCAATTCCTGCAACCGTTCTTCACATGTTGTAAGCCTCCAGCCCTCTAATCATCCTTGTTGCTCTTGGGAGTTTAATGTACACATGGTATGGTGTAAACAGAATACATGTTTTCCCACCCTGTGTGTATGGTACATGTGTTTTTAATAATATCCAGATCTCTTGGTTTCATTTTTGCCCTTAAATCTAAACTACATTTCCCATAACTTTGATTTCAGAAATTGAAAATAAGGACAACCTTCTAAACTACACATGAAGCTAAGACCAAGACTCTGCCTTTGTGTTTATTATTATATCCCTTGAATACTTTCTTCCTTCTATTAATCTCTGTGTAGGAGTTTGCCAGCCATGACAGTCCCTGTTTGGATTTCATTCAGTCTATATTTTATCTACAATGTATATGTCAGCTGCAAAGTTCTGCTGCTTGAGCATCTCTCCTTTCAATTATTATAGTTTCTGCTTATTTTGGTCCTTGGCCATTCAATAGATAAAGAGAGAAACAAATAGGGAAATCAGGAAAGCACTCTACAATGCATCAAGCATCTTCGATCAGGGTGACAGAAACCAAAACAAACAGATGAAGTGTAAATACACAGGATGCTTCATCATGAACTGTGATGTCAACTTAAAAAGACTGGCAATACTCCGCTTCTTAATCCCCATCTTTTTGAGGTAATTATTAAGGAACAGGCAGGCTATCTTGTGGGGAAGTCACACAGCTGACAACTGCATCAAATGCAGAAACTTTTGTGTGAGGTTTACTGTTGGCTGTATTTTTTTTTTTTTAGAGATATGGGATTGCTAAGACCCATTTAAAAGCACAGCTAGTAACAAGCCTTAATAACAAAAACCAGTTTATGAATTCTAAGCCTAAAAATCCAAGTCAATTCCATGCCAATAAAGGAATTATGATCTTACCAACATTAAAACCCACCTGGGGCTGCAGTAATACAAATATAACATGCTCTATTTCCTGTGACCCCACATCATATTTGTATTAATTTATGCTTTACTTGCAAGATTTGAAAGCAGATGTTAACTAAAGTGAGGCAACTTTGAAGTGTTTACCTAGATGAGGCTACTTGAATACTTCACTCGGCTTCCACATAAGCCTTGATGATTTTTCCTTGGGTTATTATCTAAGCATGGTTGCTACTAGACTTTGTGATTAAGCCATTGTGCTCTGTTCTTCTACCATTCTTAGGAAGGTTCCATGAAAACCATCCAAGCAGGTGTTTTACAATATGAATAAGCTTTTGTGTGTGTGAAATATACTGTCTGTGGTGCTTTTAAATCATCATATGGATTCTTCCCCATGACTGCCATTCTTCATTGAACTTTATGACTTAATGGGGATTCAGATCTATGCCCAAATGCCTCTACTTCTAGTCCAACATTTTAGTATTAAAGTGATTATATTAGATCATAAACTGAACAATGTGAAATCATAATTTCTAGCAAGGTATTTCACAGTTTTCATTATATTTTCCTGTAAATCACTGCAACAGTGAGTAACACATGTTTTGGCAATGCTAATGTTCCATATGCAGGATTTTTTTTTAAAAAAAAAAACATTTCTCTGAAACTGAATGAAATATAAATTAATTATTTTTCTAGAAAAATTTGAAAAAAGGGGGAATGAAAATTCTGTGGATGAGATGCTGAGGTGTATATGAAAACTTTCGTTAGATCCTTTTTATTTAAAATGAAGAGGTTGGAGAAAGCATGGAGTCCACATAATAATGGAGAGTTCTAAATAACAGAATTTATTCTGTCATTTGCAATAATAGAATATAGTCACCACAAAAATACATTCTGAACAAAAAAAAATTAAAGATTTCCAAGAATATGGTAGAAAAAAAATAAAATCCCTTATTCAGAATAAAAATGTGTTAAAGGTGATTTTGTCACAGAGCTAATGTATAATTAACTGAATTAGAAGATAATATATAAATTTAGTATAAATGCAAGGAAACCAGATGACAGCATCCAAGGCTCAAAGCATTGAAAATATAAAGCTGAATGTAAATGTAACAGACATTTGAACTGATTTTAAAGAGAGATAGTAATTTTCAAGTGAGGTACTAATACCACTCTATAAAGCTTTAGTAAGACCACAAACTGCATCCAATTTTGGTCACCACATTATAAAAAAAGATGTTGAAACTAGAAAAAATACAGTGAACAGCAACCAGGATGATTAGGAGACAGGAGACTAAGGCATATGGAGAACAGTTACAGGAACTGGGCTTGGCTAGTCTAGTGAAGAGAAGGACCAGGGCAGACATGATAGCAGTCTTCCAATATTTGAGGGGCTGCCACAGAGAGGAGGAGGGGGTCAAGCTATTTTCCAAAGCACCTGCAGGCCAAACAAGGAATAAAGAATGGAAACTGAACAAGGAGATATTCAACCTGGAAATAAGGAGAAACTTTCTGACAGTGAGAACAATCAACCAATGGAACAGCTTGCCCTCAGAAATTGTGGGAGAGCCATCACTTGAAACCTTCAAGAAGAGACTGGACTGCCATTTGTCAGAAATGGTGTATGGTCAGCTACTTGGGTGGGGGGATGGACTAGATGACCTACAAGGTCCCTTCCAACTGTGATTATCTGTTATCTTAGAGATGGGCTCCTTGAAAAATTCAGCTCTTGGATCTAGAAAAGGAACAATATAAGTAATATAAGAAAATGGAAAGAAGATATTCTGGTTGATGCACCTGGAAAAACAAGAGAAATTATATATTTTCAAAGTAGGCCTTTATTTTGGATAATTCTGGCCTGATGAATCAACCTTTATAAAGTAGGGGTTGAAGTGTTTTATTAGGAAACTGTATAGATTGTTGTGCTTTCTGGCCCAAAGGCTGTAATAATGGATTGCTTGATATTGATTGACTGATACAGGAGGTAAAGATGAACATCTATCCTCTGTCATAGAGGTTTTTAGAGCTCTTTGTGGCAGCCAACTATTTCTCAGTGCAACTTACCTAAGGTTGTTTTGATAGAAGTAGGAAAGGGTACACACACTAATCTGAGCTCCTGAGATATAAATCTAGCAGGTAAATAACATATTACAGGCTTTTTATTTTTCTAAATTTAAAATGAGGTTTTCTGGTTGTTTTACATCTCCTGTATACGTAGGAAGGAGTAGAATTCAAAACTAATAATAAATTTAAATTGTAGGTGCATGCTTATTTTATAACACCAGTGTAAGAGAATATTTTGGAGAACAACATATGTTTTTAATGGGGCAGCAGCAATGGATCAGCTGACAGTGATATGAGGTAAACTGGACCATATTACAAATTTGGGTAAGACAATAATTAAAGTTTAAAGGTCTATTTTAAGGCTTATGCTACTGTTTTCATTGAAATTTGGTGATACTATTGGAGGGGGAAGGAAGGAAGGAAGGAAGGAAAGGAAGGAAGGAAGGAAGGAAGGAAGGAAGGAAGGAAGGAAGGAGAATAATTATAATTCTAGATTGCCCATTACTTTAAAATGAAGAGAACCTATTTTTCTTCCTTTAACATAACATCTAGCTTGATCTTTACATACTGTATATATTGAAATATAACTTTGACAGTGGAGTGGACATTGGCTTCCCACTGTGGTTTATTGACAAGTTCAGCAGAGTCATTTTTCCCACCTGCCTAATTTTATCTGCATTTAGATTTGCTTGGCATGCAGCACACAAAATGATTAGCATCACTAAATTAGCCTTTGCTTCTCAAACTGTGAAGCAAACAACCTCCCAAAAGATAATGCAACCTTAACTCCTGGGATTGTCACAACTTTGTCACTTGGTGCTAATCAACAGCCTTAACATATTGGCCCTTCCCATGACATGCTGGAAGATAAGCTCTGTTTCAGAAGCCAATTTGTTTCTCAGATGAGATTTATAGCCTCATTTATTTATTTATTGGAATTCAACCCATCAGATTCTGATTCCACTTCTTATAGGATGCAATTATGTTATACTCTTAACACTTTTTTTATAATCTCAGTAGGGGTGCTTCAGGAAATCTGGCTTTTAAGACTGCAAGACATTCATCTGTTGTTTTTCTATCAGATTTTTGCTTCTTGTCTGGTGATGAAATGCTTCTGACATGGCAATTGCATGACATGGTGTATTATCAAGATAAAGACAAGTTTTGTTCTGCTTTTCTCCCTCAAGCGAACATATTCAACATTCTGGTTCATAGAATTATCAGAGTTTATAATAAACAACATTGAGGAGGGATAGTTTTTGGAAACAACTGAAGGGTGTGGATTCTGACAGAAAACAGGAATATGGATGTGATCCCAAGAAGAAAAATCACAACATCAGTATGTACCTATGCTGCACATTCCAGATGTTTGGCTGATGGCTTACAATACCATTACTTCCTATGATCATACAAATCTAAAAAGCACAGAAACCATTTTACCAATTGATATTTGGTTCTTTTTAGAGGGAAAACTTATCTGAGCTGCACCAAAAAAAAATGCAACCTTCTCATGAGTAGAACCTTGTAAAAAAGCAGAAAAAGATACATCATATATTACAGTATATTATATACTAGCTATTATCTAAAAGTAATATATATGTGTGTGCATACACACACAAACATACACTACTAATAATCTGTCATTCAAAACCACAAAAGTTTCCTTCTTTTAATTCACTTTGTACTTTTTTTTAATCTCAGTCTCAAATTCCTTTAGATTTTTATTCTGATTTATTCTTAAGTTTTTCAAGGATTTCAAGGATTCCACATAAGCTTAGTTTTAAAACTGAAGGAAAACAACAACAACAACAACAACAACAACCATACATATCATCTGCAAGATCTGGTAGTTACAATCAAGGAGCACAAGTGAATTTCAAAAATCATTCATTAAAATAATTTTATAGTCAAGGCTTTCACTCATATCTTTATAAGACTTCTTGATAATTAGATAAAATGTTCTGGAATTGGACAGAGGGGATTTGGTTCCTATATAGGTAATTATGAACACTAAATTATATTATAAACAGTTTCTAAAATATATATCAACCATGTATACTTTACTACCAAAATTTATAGCAATCATATTGCACTGAAAACCTTCCATATGCTGTGTGATATATGTTTTCCAGTGAACATTTCTATTAACAAAGGACATGTAAACAAGGGCATTTTTAGAAGACTGGGAAACTCTGTTAAAATAAAACAATCTGATGCCTTTTAACAAATCAAGCAGTAGGATCTCATATTTGACATTTTAATGTGCCATTCAGCCTGCCATCTGCTATTTATTAGGGCTATAGTCCTATGTGCACGTACTTGGATTTCAGTTCCATTGGCTGTCATTCCATGTCAGAAATTTAGAATTAGTTCAAAGCCTCAAAATAGAAATATTTCAACTTAAATAAACAAATAAGCTTATACACTCAGTTTATACAGAATAAAGATATTGGAGAATTATTCAGTGGTAACTAGCTGCACTGAGAGATCCTATGGCTATAAATCAGAGGTGGTATTCAGCAGGTTCTGACCAGTTCTGGAGAACCGGTAGCAGAAATTTTGAGTAGTTCAGAGAACCCGCAAATATCACCTCTGACTGGAGATTTTACAGTATCCTTCCCCTGCCATGCCCACCAAGCCACACTCACAGAACCGGTAGTAAAAAAATTCAAAGTTTGTAGAAATAAAGGATTGTCTTAATTAAAGAGACTTAGGGCACTTCCACTCTGCCCAAATTTACCACTTAGGGCAGAAATGACTGGAAATACATAGTATAGATATCCAGACCCTATGTTATGGGAGCTTTATAGGTAAAAAACAGTACCTTGAATTGCATCTGAAAGCAAGTTGGTAGACAATGCATGTTGGAAAGAAGCAATGATACATTGGCATAATAGGAAATGTTCTCTACTGCTTATACATCTGTGGTGGTGCATTGGTTAGAACACAGTATTGCAGGCTAATTCTGCTGACTACTGATTGCCAGCAGTTTGGCAGTTTGAGTCTCACTAGCTGAAAGTTAACTCAGCCTTCCATCTTTCCGAGATCTGTAAGATGAGGAGCCAGATTGTTGGGGGAAATATGATGACTCTGTAAACCTCTTAGAGAGGACTGTAAAGCACTGTGAAGTGGTACATAAGGTCTAAGTGCTATTGCTATTGTTATACTGCTTCATTTTGAACTCACTGTAGCTTCCAGGTGGTCTTCAAGGACAGCCCCAGGTAGACCAAATTGCAATAATCCAGTTGATTATTTGGTTTAGAGTGACCAACTAAAGGAACTTCTAGTTAAGGAAAAGATGCAACTGGCACACAAGATGAACCTATGCAAATGCTCTTCTGGCCAGAGTTGTCACCTGCTTATCAAGCAATAATTGCAAGTCTAGGAAACTCCTCAAGTTCTGCATTAGTTTTGAATGGAGATGTCCTACCTCATGCAAGACCAACAATGAAAATGTCCCTGATTCTGGGAGGCCCAAGCACTCAGATTTGTCAAGATTGAGATACTCTGTTCTTTCTGCACAGCCTCCAGGCTGGCATAGTATATTGGCAACTCCATCTGCGCATTCTGGGGTTGAGATGTAGAGTTGATTGTCATCAGCTTACTGATGTTACTGAATCCTGAACCAATGGATAACTTCACCCGATGGTTTCATGCAGTGGTGGGATTCAAAAACTTTTACTACCAGTTCTGTGGGTGTGGCTTGGTGGGCATGGGCATGTGACTGTGTGGGCATGGCTTTTTTGTAGCCCACCCATTTTGGGGAGCTTCTTAGCCACAGAGGAGCCTCTGGGGGGGGGGGGTTGTTTTTGCTTCCCTGAGGCTCCTCTGGGGCTCAGGAACAAAAGGAACAGAGCATGGGAGGGACACGCAGCACCCCTCCAAGCTCTGTTTTGGGAGCTTCCTAGCCTCAGAGAAGCCTCTGTGGGGAATTTTTGCTCCCCTAAGTCTCCTCTGGAGCTCTGGAAGGCAAAAAATGGAGGGGGGGGGTTGAGCTCCTCCCTCCAGTTTTTGCCTTCCTGGGCCTCAGCAAGGGGAATCCCAGCACAGCTGATCTTATCTACAGCTGATTGTCAGGAGGGGGGAAAAAAGAAAGAAATACCTTAGGCCAATGTCAGGCAGGCAGGTGGGGTGAGTGAGCATTGGGCGGGAGGGCGACTGGGTGGGGGGCATGGCCAGCCAGAACTTACTACCAGTTTGGCGACCTATGCCAAATTCTTGCTACCGGTTCACCCGATCCGGTGCGAACCAGCTGAATACCACCACTGGTTTCATGTAAATGTTAAAGAGGAAGGGAGAGAGTGCTGAGTCTTGAAGCACCTCACAAATGAGAGACTTCAGGTACAATCTCTCTCCTATTCCCTCCCACCCATCAACATGGACGAAACTGATCAGTAAAGAAGGAGGTGAACCACTATTACATAATGCCTTCTGCTCAGGAAGTCCCACAGCCAGTCCAGAAGGATACCTTCATAAATGGCATCAGAAGCTGCTGAGAAATCAGGGAGCACAAGGATGGATGCCCCACCCCAATCCCAGTTCTGCCAAATCATTATTGACAAGCATCATGACTAAGGCTGTCTCTATACCAAACCCTAGTCTGAAACCCAGATGAAACCAATTCACATGACCTGTGTTGTCCAGTTCTTCTGTAACTGCAGTCTAAAAAAAACTTTCTAGGGAAAGTCACCTGGAATCGACACATTTTTCTTTTATTTTGTTTTTACTGTTATCAAGGTAAGATTTTTCTCTTCACCTGATTCTTAAAATCTTATTTCACATATTTTAACTTTTTTAAGTGGATCAATTAATCTAATTAACCTTAGATATTTTACAATTTCCTCTTTTTATTTAACCAGGTTGGCTTGGTGATTATGTGACATTCTGTTTTTCCTCTACATTTTTAAGGCTTTGTTGTAGGTTTTTTTTAATATGGTATGTTCTGTTGTAACTGTAGAGTTAGACAAAAAGTAGCAGTTTTTAAAGTGGCATATACATACAAATAATAAATAAGAGTATTTGTCCTAAAGCAATTGTTCTGCACCCTTCCTCCTTTTTCACTGTAATCCTAGGAAAGGCTATCTAAAAATCCTGCTCTTAGAACCTAGGTATGACAACTGAGGAAGCATATGATAGAAATTTAACTAGTTCAAGGAATTAGAAATAATCTTCTTCTCCAGAAGCCAGAATGCATAAATTGAATAAATGTTAAGTTTTTTTCTTTTGGTTGTGTTATGTAATTATGGATTCCAACTGAATATTAAGAAATATTAAGCTGAATATTAAGGAATATTTAAAACTCTGTAATGGTAAGAGTGGTACCAGTATTGGAATCAGTTATTCACCGAGTTAACAGGCTCTCTGTTATTAACCATGAAGAGATAGTCAACTCTTTCTACTGAAAAATGAGAATATTTGTAGATCAGGATTGAAATGAGGATTTGTTGGTGCTTTCTGAACTTGGTTGTTTTCTTGCACTGAGCACTAATAATGTTATCTAGTTTGGGAAATGAAACTTCTGCAAGAAAACAACCAAGGTCAGAGAGCACCAAGGACCCCTCAACTCTTTCTAGTAATTTCTTAAATTGGATTCCTGAACAGAGAAGAGGTAAAGCCTAAATACCCCCTTTCATACATGATGATTGTCTGAATTGAGGAATGGAAGAACAATCCTGGAATAATGGTCCATGAGGAAACATATGAATCCTTATGGTTTGTAACTTATAAATGTGCATTATATGAATCCAGTCTTTGGGTTGAGATGAATCAATTTATACATACTAATTCTTTCCTCTCTTTGGCGGAACTTAATCTCTAATAAAGCAGTTTCAAATAATTTTTATTCTAAATATTCATGATGAAAACTTGTTTTTTGTTTGTTTTTAATATATGCCAAATGGAAAATAGTTAGGCAAACAAGTCTATTTGGCTGTGGTTAAATTGCTAACAATGTTGCTTCTGCTCCATACTGTTTGCATCAACATTTACACAAATGAATCCGGCAGTGATCAGAAGTCTCTTTGCTGTAGGGTAAGTGCAATCTCGTTTTATGCCAAACTGGAAGCAAGGCAACTTCCAGAGGAGAAAAGACCCTGGAGCAACAGAAAATTTATAGGTGAGTTGAACATCTCTTGATTATCCTCAAAACAATTTACTTTGGAACTTTCAACATTCTTACTTCTTTCTATAATCCATCAATCCCCAAAGAGTTGTTCCTTTGTACTAATTATATTTTCCCCTGATTTATGGAAGGAGGAAATTGGAAAGGATCCTTTTTCTATCCTTTCTTCTTATTATCGTGGTTGGAATAGTGCCCAATCCACATATCTTCACATTTCTATACATATATCCTCACTTTTCTACATACCTGTATGTGGAACAAACAAACAAGCAATCATGTAGTAGGCTAATGAGGTGGAGGGAACACATTTGTCATACCTTGTACCTCCTACAGAAGCTTGCTTTAGGAGAATTGCCAGAGGTTATTTTGTCCTATTGAACAAATTATCCTGGGACAGTAGGTATTTCATTCCACTATTTTGTTTTGTGTTATTTTCTGGATGCCTAATTTTATCAAACAAAGTTATGGAGAAAGAAAGGTTTATTTTTTCCCTCAGAGCACAAATCAATTATTACATTTCTTTACTTTTACCAATTTTATTTTGGATTCGTGTTCATTGATCTTTGGGTCTAAGCCAGAGGTGGGATTCAGCAGGTTCTGACCAGTTCTGGAGAACTGGTAGTGGGAATTTTGAGTAGTTCGGAGAACTGGAAAATACCACCTCTGATTGGAGATTTTACAGTATCCTTCCCCTGCCACACCCATCAAGCCATGCCCACAGAACCGGTAGTAAAAAAATTTGAATCCCACCACTGGTCTAAGCACATTTTGAAAGATGATATGAAGTAGTGCTTCAGACTTCACATAAACACAGCACCTCTCTACTATTAATAGTAGCAATGGAAAAATGTACCTGTTTTAATAAATTGCCATATTAATATGACTCTTTCAGCAGATGCTTTAATGAATGGAGAATTACTCTGGTTGTGATCACGCATGGCCTGAAACATTTCATTTTCACAGCATGTACAGCCTTCATTTGTCCCCCACCCCCCTCCAGTTCATATCTGTTTATACTTCATTGTTAGTTTAATTAATGTATACTACTTAGGAAAGCTATTTCCAGCTACAGCCACAGGAGTTTGAGGTTGCATGGATTTTCTCCACTACATAGAAATGGAAAATATGTTTTGTTTGGGATCCAAATCAAACACATTCTGTCCCAGTTCTGTGTTGAACCGCTAGTATGGTTGGGAAGAAAAAAACCAGAAGACTTCTGAGGGTTATTATGAATTAGTAAAGAAAGTTCTCTTCCCAGTTGCTTCCTCTCTGTACTTCCCTTTAGCCACCATTGCTCTCCTAAGCTTCTTATGTAGCATATCTAATCAGACCACCTGCCCCACTGCTTTCTCTCCTTGAAGATGAAGACCTCAAAGGCAACTAAGAAGAACTAGAGAAACAAGTAGCTTGACTTATGGGGTTAGGCAGATGGTTTTCACTGATGTGCTTGGCTTTCGCCCACTCCGTTAAAACAACTCTGATCCAGAAGTGTGTTTGAATCCCATGTCTAGACTGAACATTCATGTTTCGGTCCTGTCTCCAGACCAAACATACGTATTTTAGTATTGATGTAGACCACCCACCAGCTGTTCTATCCCTTCGAGTCAGTTCCTGGAGTGTTTAACATATCCCTAATATGCAGCACGTAAACTCTTGCCTGCTTTTTGATGAAAGACAGTTTGCTAACAGGGGGAATTAGAGCCATGCATGGTCACAGGATTCCAGAAACCATTTATGTTTTTATATCTGAAGCTTCAACTATCATCTTAAGAGGTAGTAGCAAAACCATAAGTTGCATAACTAACAGGGAGGACTTTGATAATCTAAGGAATGCTGAACTGCAATCCAGCATCAAACACAGAATATAGAATAATAGAGTTGGAAGGGACAATGGAAATGAAACGGCCTGTTTGAGCAGGAGATCTTATACCATTCTGGACAAATGATTGCCCAATCTCTTCTTTAAAAACCTCCAGTGTTAGAGAATTCACAGCTTCTGGAGGCAAGCCTTTCCACTGATTAATTGCTCTCACCATCAGGAAATTTCTCCTTGATGTTAACATTTTCCCATTGGTTATATGGTTGCTGGGATTTTTCATTTTAGCTGAATTTAGAAGGGCACCATTTCTCATCTTTGCTTCATTTTTTCTTAAAGTACAGTTTTTGAGATGAAACAAGAGGAAAAAAAGAAAGAAAGAAAGAAAGAAAGAAGAAAGAAAGAAAGAAAGAAAGAAAGAAAGAAAGAAAGAAAGAAAGAAAGAAAGAAAGAAAGAAAGAAAGAAACCCTCAAACAACTGTAACTTTTATAGTGAAGTTCCCTCAAGTACATTATTTCCTTTCTTTCTTTCTTTCTATCTATCTATCTATCTATCTATCTATCTATCTATCTATCTATCTATCTATCTATCTATCTATCTATCTATCTATCTATCTATCTAACTAACCTTGGAAGAAAACCTTCATTCAGGAACTCACAAAGCTTATGATTATCTTTTTCAAGATATTCAACAATGTGTAGAAAAATACAAATAGGCTGTTTTTATTTCCACTACCTTTTATTATTACTGTGTAATGATGTCACAAGATCATCTATGTCATGTGTTATCCACTCTGTCTACAAAATATTTTTTTCCTTTTTTTTTTAAATTGCACTTTAACAACATTCTGAGTTTTGTTCTGCGTGTAGAGATATTGTTTCTAGTTCAAACCAAGATGAACACAGATATGCTTTTTCCTTGATATCGGTCAAATAAATATTAATGCAATGTATTCTTCTTGTTCATGTCATTATCCGGTGCTCTTTAGCTTTCACTGTGGATGTACTCTACAACTGCTTCCCTGTATCTGTTGAGATTTGTAACCGAAAGCAACTGAATGTTATGAATTGCTGATATTGTTTCAAAAGTGTGAAGTTTTTCTCCTGCCCGGGCCTTCATGCTCCAAAACAAGCTATGCATTTTTGATATCTACTCAAAGCTTTCTCAGCAGGCCTGGAAGACTCAACTATGACCAGATGCATTTTTGGAGGGAAGGAGAAAGAAAGAACATTGCAGAACATTCTTAACATCACTGAAACTTGTCTTTCTATGCCCATGACTTCCATAGTAACCAACATGAAAGATTGCTTCTTTTTTCCCCAGTTTCACATATATAGTAGGTAAAATTTCCAGTCAAACTTTGTGTAGTCTACCTGGATATTCCTGAGGAAAAATTGAAATAATTATTTCTTCATACTCTTGACAGAAATTCCAACTACACAGCAATTGAAATACGTTTTTTTTTTAAAAAGCAAAACAAAGTGTTGTTACCTGTTATTTTTCAAAGGCCATGATTTTGAGAGCATAAGGGGGTTTCCATTTTAGTCCTTAGATCAAATTTTCAACCTTCTTTTGCACCATCATCTTCATTTAAAAAACTAACCTTCTAATCAAGGATAAGCAGAACAGGTACAAAGGAACAGTCCTAGATTATTATTTAATCTTCAATTCGATTCACAGTCTGGGACTGGTAAAAACTTAACAGTTCAGGTCCTAACCAAGGACATAAGAGCTAACATCTGAGTATATAGGCAGTTCCGAGTAAGGTGGATTTTTGCAAAGTCGGAATATTCAGGTCTGATAAATTCAAGATTTCCATGTATCTAGGCCATGGGTGTCAAACACGCCACATCACGTTGCCATCACAAATAAAGTATTGTAATGGCTTTTCCCTTTGTACAGCTGGGGTGGGTGTGGCCTGTGCATGATGCATCTGGCCCGCAGGCCACCAGTTTGACAGTCCTGATATAGGCAGTCCTTTGGGAATTGCTCCAAGGGTTCCTATTACTATTGGTACAACTACTGATTTCTTCCTCCACAATCACTCAACTTCAATTTGTAAATCATGATATTTCATTATTTTTCTACTTATTGTTGTTGTTAGTATTGTGTGCATGTAGGAGGGAGGGGAGAGTTCCATAGGTGAGAATTCCTACACTATTCAGATTTGAATATATTTTAATTCATACCCACACACATACACACACAAGCTGGTTAATTAATAAAAGCATTTGTTGCCATTCATCTCTACAGCAAGTGATTTTGGGGGGGCGGGACGGAGGAGAAAAACTAAGCATGGAGTAAGATTGGTAAATAATCAATGGATTCTTTTCCCCTGTAAAATGAAGAAATTTGGGGAGTACAGTATGGTTATTCTAGTTTCTACTTTTTTTAAAAAAAAATTACCTTTGATTTTCTTACCTCCATTGTAACCAACATGTTGAGGGGACTTCATAAAGAGTCAATAATTATTCTTTCTTCTACCTCAATAAAATTTACAATGTTTAGTATTATTCCAACCATTCAGAGTTTATAGTCATGTATACTTTATGCTTCTGACAGAAAGAAAATATGTGGTCTGAAACATAAAGTAGTTGAATGAATACACCTTCAGACCTTCTTGCCATTTCAAATGTTAACCATTAAGGAAAGGGTTGTCAGTCCCAGTTAAAATTTCTGAGGATGAGAAATAACATTAGTTATACCGAGTTTACTCAGAGTCCATTTTTTGGCTTACTTTTAATCAAATAGTTTAAAATGTTCCTTATGAAAAAAAAAAAAAGAGGAAGAAAATTTAGTATAGAAGACAGTTATAAAGTCTGCTGCTTTCAATCAAAATGTTATTCCATACACAGTTTTTTTAAAGGCTGCTTTATTATTACCTAAGGGAAAAAAGGAAATTGATCTTATGCAAATGCTGCCTTTGTAGTAAGTATGCCATTTTATTTTCTTCCAGATTTTTCAATCCACAACTTTTTTATACCTCTGCCTACCAGCAAACATAAAAGCTAAAATGTTCATGGAACCCCTTTCCCTCAATGTTCATAGTCTTGTGTCTACTCCCAGTTTCCCACTTTTAATGGGGATTAATTAAAATGTGGATGAATAGAAATTGGCTGTTTTTAAAAAAGGCTCGAATTTTTCACCATGAAACTCGCATATACATCCAAAAAACTCACAGACCCTGACAGAAGGTGGGCTATATGGGAAAAAGAAGCTTATACACTTCATTGGGCTTTACAAACTTGGAGACAATTTTTAGAGGGCAGTGACATTCCATTCGAAGTGTGGACAGACCATAAAAACTTAGAAGCTCTAAAAATACCCAGGAAACTGTCTCCTAAACAAATTAGAGGGGTTCAATACTTCAGAAGTTCAATTTCCAATTGAAATACCTCCTGGGGGGGGAAATCTACTAGCAGACGCGCTGTCTAGGAAACCCCAATTTGTCAGCAAGCAAGAAGAAGTATTTCACCCAATCATTCCACCAACCTCTCAGGAAACAGTTCAAGTAATCACACGGGCACGAGCCCAAACAGAAAACATCAAAGACAAATCAGAAATGACCAAAAAGTTGCAAAATGAATTAACAACAGATATCTGGCATCAAGAAAATAAAGATTCATTAACTATGCGGGAAGGTGTAGCATGGAAGGGCTCCAAACGATATGTCCCAAAAACTTAACGTCTTCTTGCACTTCAAAAAAGTCATGATGTTAAACAAGCAGGACATTTTGGATATTTAAAAACTCTACACATGGTCAAATGCCAGTTTTGGTGGCCAAGAATGAAGCAAGACATTGAGGATTATGTAAAGAGTTGTGCCTAGGGATGGGATTCTACCAGTTCTCACCTATTTGCTAGAACCAGTTGTTAACATTCTAAGCAGTTCGGAGAACCGGTTGTTAGGAGAAATTACTGGCCTAATTCTGTAAGGAAGGCAGGAAGGAAACATTCTGGTGTTGCTTACAGAAACTGCCTCACCATTAACCCTTATTACATTCTTGGCAGGACTAGACTTCCTGTCTCAGGAACATCTCTGGAGTTATTTTCCCCTCCTTTGCTGGTACATTGCTTGTGTGGAATGACCATTCAAAGTTACAATGGCACTGAAAAAAGTGACCATTTTTCACACTTACGACTGTTGCATCATCCCCACAGTCATGAGAGGCCAGGTGAGGAGAGTAATATTGAGGACTCAATGTGAGTAATATTGAGTTGACTGCACCCAGCCACTCACATGACCACCAAGCCATGCCCACCCAGTCACATGACCACCAAGCCATGCCCACCACCTAAGTCACGCCCACAGAACCGGTTGTTAAAACTTTGAATCCCACTCCTGGTTGTGCCACTTGTGCCACAAGGAAAACCAGACCAGAAAAACCTCCAGGATTATTACAATCTGTCACTGAGCCATCCCCTGGGAGGTGATAGGGATGGGTTTTATAGTAGATTTACCTGACAGTGAGAGGCACACAGAAATTTGGACTGTAGTGGATTTATTTTCCAAACGAGCTCATTTTATTCCATGTAAAGGTCTACCATCAGCCAGAAAATTATCCAGAATATTCGTGAATCATATATATAAACTATGTGGAGTGCTTCGCAGAATCATTTCAGATAGAGGGGCTCAATTCACTGCAAAATTCTGGAGAGAATTCATACAAACAATTGGATCGTCTCAAGGTCTGAATTCGGCTTTCCACACCCAGACCAATGGATTGATTGAGAAGACCAACCAAATTATTGGACAATATTTGAGATGTTATATAAATTATCAATAAACCAACTGGGCTGATTTGCTGCCATTTGCGGAAGTTGCTTATAATAATGCTGTACTGGGTTAACACCTTTCCAAATCAATAATGGGATGGAGTTTGTTCCCATGCCTGAATTGCCGAAGGACCTTCCCACCATCCATGTCAGTAACTGAATGGATGGATGCAATTAAAGACTCTTGGGAAAAGACAAAAAAAGGCTTTGAATAAGGCAGCTCAGATCCAAAAAATACAAGCTGACAAACACCATTCCCAGCAGCCACAATTTAAAGTGGGGGATAAAGTTTATTTGTCAACTAAATATTTAAAGTTACATTTACCTTCTAGAAAATTAACTCCAAAATTTATAGGGCCTTTTCAGGTAATTAAAGTAATAAACCCAGTAACTGTGAAACTTAATCTCCCCAGGTTGTTGGGGAAGGTACATCCGGTGTTTCACAGTAGTTTATTAAAGCCAGTTGTTCGTTCTTCCTTGAGGCCAGAAGGACAAGCACCCCTGAAGCCTTCGTTCATTGCAGGCCATGAACATTATGAAGTTAAGAAAATTCTGGATTCTAGGATTTTCAGAGGGAAATTACAATATTTAATTTATTGGAAAGGCTATCCAATTTCACAAGCAACTTGAGTTAATAGCTGGAAAGTAAATGCTGATAGATTGGTGGGGAGATTCCATGAAAAATATCCACACAAACCAAAACCGAATTCTGTGGGTGGCAGAGTAGGTTAAAAATGTGCATTGTATGATTGTGTTTAACCTAATTTCAATCTTTGTGTATTTTATGTTATTGCAGGGGTTTCTTTTCCAGTGAGGGAGGGCAGCCTGTCAAGCCCCAAATTTATATAAGTGTAGCCTTTTTAGTTTGTCTTAGTATATATTCTTTTTTTCTTATTTTCTCTGTGGCAGTAATGGGGGGAAGGGTTACAGGCTTGACATATTCCTAAGGGGGGAAAAGTGAAGATAAAGAGAGTGTTATGACTAGGTGATCTTCTTTCCCATGGGAAATGAGCTGTCTGGGCTTGGGCCTTTGGAGGTGGAGATTTATGACATCAAGCAATGTTGAATTACTTCTATTGGAGAATGTGACTTTTGTGGGTTGTTTCTAATTTCTAATATTGTGGGGTAATTCTGGGTTGGATCAGATCCAGAATTACCATAGACTTTGCCAATTTGATGCTTTCCTAAAAAAAGAATTTTTCTGAAGATGGACTTTGTTATTTTTCTTTTAACATGGAAACCTGACAGTTCTCTTATTTTGTGTTAGTGTCTGGGAAAGTAGGTCTGTTTGCCTTTTTAACATGAACAATTCTGCATGTGCTCCCTAACATCACTGGAATTATTTCCTTCTTGTGATGACTAATGGCACAGTGTTAATTATGTCAACATGTAATATCACTCAACTAGTCATTAAGTATTTTGTAATAGCAATAGCGCTTAGACTTATATACCACTTTACAGTGCTTTCCAGCCCTCTCTAAGCAGTTTATAGAGTCAGCATATTGCCCCCAGCAATCTGGGTCCGCATTTTACCCACCTCAGAAGGATGGAAGGCTAAGTCAACCTTGAGCCTGGTGAGATTCGGACTGCCAAATTGCAGGCAGCCAGCAGTCAGCAAAAGTAGCCGGCAGTACTGCATTCGAACCACTATGCTTCAATAATAATAATAATACCTGATCATCACCTGATCAGAAAGAAAGGTGTCTTCTTGAAATGAGCAGGTAACTGCATGGTGCTGATTACATTACACTGTGCTGATTACATATAACACTGATATTGGTCAGCCAATCCTACAATATTGTCTTCCCCCCATGCAATGATTATTCTTACAAGAAAGCTGTAATAAATAAGGCTATTGCTTGGATCCTATAAGATTAAGGTTTCCCCTATCCAGTGTTGTCTAACACTAGGGGGCAGCGTTCATCTCTGTTTCTTAGCCGAGGGAGCCAGCCCCAGAGGCTCCTCTGAGGCCCAGAAGGCCCCCAAAATGGGTGGGGGCTGCAAAAAAGCACAAAAAGCCACGCCCACCCAGTCACATAGCCACGCCCACCAAGCCATGCCCACAGAACCGGTAGTAAAAAAAATTTGAATCCTACCACTGAGGAGACCCTATAGATAGTTGGTCATCCAGTTTTTTTTCTTAAAAACCTCCAGTAATGAAGCCCCTACAACTTCTGAAGGGAAGCTATTCCAATGGTTAATTATTCTCACTGTTCGGAGTTATTTTACTTGCTATGAAAGAAACAGCCAGGAATGTTATTTTCCCAAGGAATAAAGAATGTTCTGACTAAACTTAAGTGAGCAAACCACAAGGCATCTGCTAATTGCTTCAGATCAATACATGAAAAGCAAAACTTTCCCCACAAAGCTATTCCATACAGTTGCTCCAGGAGAGCAAAGTGAGGTCAACAAATCTGATGAGGGAAGCAAGCATTTTGTTATACATTAAATACTTGTAAAGCTAAACTAATTAACTTTTTATCACATTGTTATTAGTGAAACTAGGATCTATGGGCTGGCATCATATTACCCAGCCGAGTAGGGCTAGGATAATTTGTGGCTCAACAAGCTATGGAAACTTGACCACTGGTTTAGCATGTGTAAAACAGCCCCCTAAGTTAAGCTATAAGCTTTTTTATTAGTTTGAGTTTAATACGAACATTTTTTTTAAAAAAAGATATGTGCTTTGTTAGCTCAGGTTTAGACTTTCACACATTATAGAAAAAAACACAGGACACATACATCACAACCATGTTGTGATAACAGGGACATCTGTCTACAATTGCCTTTAATCCGGAGGCAAGTATTTGCATTCAAAAGCTCATATTTATCTTTAGAATCACCAAGCCTAAATCCTGCCAGGAACACCATGTTGTGATAAACTTGCTCCTGGAATATTAACTATGTAATGAAAAACAAAATCACCTAACCTACTTTGCCTGCACGGAGTTTCCATATGAACCACTTCAAATTTACTGGATTACACTGTTTTTATTTGCCTTTGTGCTGAGTCCCAAGTCTTTCCTGTTCCATGATTATCTGATACCAGGGACGGCTTCAAAAATTTTAGCAAAGGGTTCTCTGCCGGGTTGCTGGGTGGGTGTGGCCATGGTGGACATGGCCTAATTGGCCTCCTGCACCATGATTGGGGGCATTTTTGCCCTCCCTGGGCTCCGGAGGCTTTCCTCAAGCCTCCAGGAGGGCGAAAATGTCCTCTCCGGGCTCCGGAGGCTCTCTGGAAGCTGAAAACAGGCCCATTTACAGACTTCCCAAACTTCTGGGAGGCCTGTTTTTTGCGAGCCTCCGTGGGTGCCCTGCACTTACCTGCCTCCAAAACTGGCCATGTGGGGTCTCCTGGAAAGGGAGGAGTGGGGTGGGCGGGGCCAGCCAGGAGTGGGATTTGAGGTTCTCCAAACTGCACAGAATTTTATCTAGGGGCTCCCCCAAATCCCTGCAATTCGCCAGCAGCCCAGCCCTGCCTGATATCATACATGAGGTTTTGTCTCAGTCCAGTGTTTTCCTCCTTGGCAACTTTTCTCTGTCCACATAGATGAAGCATGAATTGTTAGAGGCAGAATAAAGTAACTTCTTCTGGCAGCAGAGGTTAAAAAGTGAGAGGATCAGTCATTTCCTTCAATCATTCATCTTGAACTCTTCAGCAATTTCATCTCTTGTCTTTCCCATCACCCTGGGAGAATTTCTGAACCTCACATGCCACAGTATAACCCCAGTCAATCAGTGTCAGGGGCTTCATTGCAATATGCAATACCACAGACTTTATAAACAGCAAATGTTTAAGGAAGGATTTAAACATTTGGGCAGATGTTGTAGAATAGATGATGAGCATTATTATTATTTTTATTACACTCATAGATCCTGTGTAATTTTATTCTCAAAAATGGCCCAATGCATCCTCAGTTTTAAGCTCTATTTTTTCACTCTCTCTTCCCATTCTAAGATTTCCTTAGAAGGTGGTTTGTAAAATGAAAGAAAGAGACAGCAATAAAATGGGAGCAAAAAAGAGGACACGACCCCTCTGGAAATGATTTTATCCAGACATTTGCAGTTAAGTATTAGATTTTTTTTCCCTGTCTCTCTATTTATCCATGGATAACTCATGCTTCCCTCTGGCTATCCAGAAAAATGATGAAGAATGGTTCTTAAAACAACAATGGAACATTCAGTAAACCATTAGCCTTCCATGATGTATTTTTCTCAGAACGGTGCCCCCATAATGTTCCTGACTCCCTACTCTTAACAGATTCTTGCACTGATCATAGGCTGCCATTGGAATGGTTCTTTGATTAAAACAACAATAGTTGATACACAACAATAATTGATATTATATATAATTTTATAATTGGGATGTGTGTGGATACACAAAATTAGTTGCACTTGATCTTAACCAAAGAATGTTTGAGAGATCAATCCAGGGTAACCAAATCAAAAGTTGTGGATTTCTGCATTTCTTTCATCACAATTAGAAGACAAATTTGGCATGATGGCAACCTGACCTAGCCATATCTATCCATCCATCCATCTATATTTCCATCTGACTATCTATTTATCATGCATCTTGCACACACATACATAAATGGCAAGAAAAATGTGAAACAAACAAACAAACAAACTAACTAACTAACTAACTAACTAACTATATATATATAGTTATAGTATATATATATATAGCATTCAGCTTTGTTCGGGTATTTTCCCACGTCATTATAGTTGTGCTTTTAAAGTTGTAGCAACATTTCAGCAGAATCTCATCTGCCATCATTAGGCTTCTGTATAGTTCTATAGAGAAAACAAATATATGTATACACACACACACACACACACACACACATACACACACACACACAGAGAGAGTTACAGATTAGAATGTGTGTGTGTCTGTGTCTATCTCTCTCTCTCTCTCTGTATGTGTATAAACACACACACATACACAAAGCATTTATTAACTGGTGTACAGCAGTCATTATTCATCTATCCAAACTATAAATATATTTCTATGTCCTATACTAGATACTTATGAAAGTATGTTAGCTATCTCTCATTTGAAAGCAACTTCAACTTAAATTCTTCTTTTTTATGCTACATTTTATACTGTATATCAAAGAAAAGTCAAGCTTAATAATGACTGTTTTACTAATTATATGTTGAGATGCATCAATCCACACCTCCCCAAGTTATTCTATTGCCTACTTTCACAGAGAAATTTTCATGTGTGACACACTTTCATAGGAGAAACATTTTGAAAAAAATGTTTAATATCCGACCAAATCAGGATGACACAATAGAGTATGCACCCTTCTGAAATCTTCCATGTTTTGCAGTGTTTCCTGGAATGACTATGCAATTTAAACACATTGTATATTTACTGAATCCTCCACCATAAGTATTCACCGATATCCCAGAATGGGCTGTGACTTACATCAGATGTTGTGATGCAAGAACATAATTTCTATGATGCAGAGGTGGTATTCAACAGGTTCTGACCAGTTCTGAAGAATTGGTAGCGGAAATTTTTGAGTAGTTCAGAGAACTGGCAAATACCACCTCTGACTGGCTCCGCCCCCATCTATTCTCTGCCTCCCTGTGGGTCACAGCACACCATGGTCCTGCAATCACACATCAAATCATTTTAATTAATAATAATTATAGTACAGTCTTGGAGGAGGGCACCTGAGCAATACCAACTTAGAATAGTGAGAGACATTTCTAATTTTAATATAAAATACATCAGCCTCTCCAGAGACCTATTTCATGATTTAATAGAACTGCAGGGTCTGTGCAATAAGTATATATTTGCAACCTTAAGCAATCTCAGATTTGTTCCTAATTTATTTCCTCTCAATAGAAATAACTATTGAATCGATTTTTTCCCCAGTCTTTATATATGGTAAATTAAATAGATAAGTCTCTTCCTCACTGCTATATTTGGATATGAGAACATTCTTATTGTCGTAGAAAAGATTATATTTAGTTCAACACAGGTATTTCAGCAGCGAGCACAATAAAGAGAATTATATTAGCAGCAATACAATAGTCCAATTTCTAAAATTATAGATATAAGGGAGTAGTTTTAACAATTAATACTGCAAGACCACAATTTTCTGCCTTGGCCCTTGTATATTAAATCCAAACAATGACAGGCAGTGCTGAATTGCCACTCAAAAATGACTCTATTATATTCCAGTTCCCAAATTTAATATAATATCTTCTAGAGTTTGCAGAGAAAATACCAAGGCTGTGACTAAGGTTTAAAGATGAGCACATTCCATACACAGATGTTTGCCCTTCCTGTAACAAACCCTTAACAAACTTTGGTCCATATTTTTATTCAGCCAGGAAGAAGGGGAAAAAGTGTTATCTGTAAGATAATGCTTAGGTCTTTTCTGACACCACATTTTAACTGGAGTTTATTTTAACTGGAAATTAAGGTCTTAGGGTTTACTCATTTGTAATCCTATTAGAACTGAGATGATGTAGAGATGCTTAACTTTGCTAGGTTATTCTGTTTCTATGACAATTTGTATCTTGGGATGAGTAAAAGGTAAGATCCATTCCTTTACATTAATATTAAAATACAACAAATTCCATGCCAGTTAAGGAGTAAGCGTACCTAATGGCTTTCCCTTTTATTTCCCTCCATGAGCCTATGATTTTCGAACACTCACCCCAATTTAATTAAAGTTTATTTGTAAATGAAGAAAAGCTCTGGTGGTACAGTGGTTAAAATGCAGCATTGCAGGCTAATTCTGCCCACAGCCTGGAGTTTGATCCTGGGGGTGGGGGATTCAAAATTGATTCAACCTTCAATCATTCCAAGGTCAGTAAATGAGGACCCAGAATGTTGGGGGCATTATACAAATAATACATCGTTATTATTGCTAAACGGAATCCATGAGAACTGCAATTTTCAGATTTATGATTAGAGGAGGTTGAAAAAGCAAAATCCATTCTATATCCAAAAAAGACCATGATATATTGTGCTTCATGGTGTGGAAAATGGCTGGTTTGTTCTATATCACATTTTTGTGACAAATGTTCCACAGCCTATTTTTTTCAGTCTAGATTCTGCAACTATTTGTCTAGAAGTAAACCCTGTTGATAGACCTTAAAAAAAACAAGACAGGAAGAAAATTGATTTGTTTGAGCTGAGGTGCTGGAGAAGACTCCTGCATATTCCTTGAACAGCTAAGGTGATAAACAAGCAAGCATTGGAGCACATAACAACAGATATGTCACTGAAAGAAAAATCATGAAACTGTGTCTCACTTATTTTGGCCATGTCATGTGGGGGAATTCAGTGGAGAAATAAGTTATATTTAGAAGAGTTAGTGGTAAAAAGAAACCAGGCCAACAAAGAACATGTGGCTGGACACCATCAAAGCTGACACCAGCCAGACCATTGAGTAAACTCAAAGAAGTAATGCAAAATCAGAAGGTGTTGCAAGATCATCATCATCACCACCACAACCACCACATCCTATTGAACTGAGTGAAATTTTGATCCTGTGGAAATAAAATAGGATTATATTTGTATATGAATTTCTTATGGAGTTTCTTATGGAGTCTCATCCCTAAAACTGTTTAGGGTATTGATTGGAGAATTTTAACATCATTAAAGTCTTGAAGGCTATAGATTGCCAAGGTAGAAAACCTACTTCTGTATATCTTACAAAACAAAGTTTATAGACCAAGTGAAGAGTCTCAAACCTTTGGAGGAAGTGGTGATAGGAAAAGGACTGTTGGATTAGGGGAGACATGATAGCAGTGTTCCAATATCTCAGAGGCTGCCACAAAGAAGAGGAAGTCAAGCTATTCTCCAAAGCCCTTGCAGGTAGGACAAGTAATTAATCGAGGAGAGAAGTGACTTAGAACTAAGGAGAAATTTCCTGGCAGAACAATTAATCAGTGGAACAACTTGCCTCCAGAAGTTGTAAATGCTCCAACACTGAAAGTTTTTTAAAAGATGTTGGATAACCATTTGCCTGAAGTGGTGCAGGGCTTCCTGCCTAAGCAGGGGGTTGGACTAGAAGACCTCAAAGGTCCCTTCCAACTCTGTTATTCTATTCTATTAAGATCCTATTTCCATTTTCATCCAGCCATGGGTCTTCTTTTCCAGGGATTATCCATATAGAAATTGGACTTTCTAGCTCTAGCTGTAGAGCTGCAAAGTGGTAGATAGTAGTACTATTAGGCCAGTTACTCTCTCTCTCTCTCAGTCCTCAGAAGCAGGCAATGGCAAACCTTCTGAAAACCTTGAAATGGCTCCAGAAAGAAAATAAAATCTGAGGCTGCAAAGGACTGCATGATAAATAAGAAAGCATACTTTATCTTGCCTACACAAAACAAAATAAACAAAGGTTACATTTCTAGAAATGATTGTGACCTTTTTTTTCTATGCAGCTTGCAAGATGTAGTAAATCCTTTTTGATATGTTATTATTTCTCACACTCTTATGATCGTCTTAATCTAGAGAAAGGAGAAATTTATTCCCATCTCTTTTTAAGGACATGGATTCACCTTTCCTAGCAATTATGTTTGATAGCAATTAACGATCCCAAAAAGATCATTAGAAATGTAAACTAAGCCCTCATTTTCCTTTACCAATAAGATAAGAATTAAACAGTTTTCTTTTTAAAAACTGTTTGTTGTTTTAATGTAAATAGGAATTAGAGTAATATATTCCTAAAAGAAAAATTGCTTAGGAAAATATGAGGTTACAAATAATTTTGATATGTCTAGTTTTAATATATTTTAATCTCTGTCTCTTTCTCTCTCTCTCTGTCTCTCTCTCTCTCTCTCTCTCTCATTCTCTCTCTCCCTCACACACACACACTCCTCTGTGTGTGTGTCCCTAGAGCACTATAGTTTTGTCACACTTCTTTGACTATCTCTCTAATTAATAGCATGCAAAGAAATGAATTAACAGAAGCAATAGTTAAAGTAAGGAAGCTAACCCTATCATTACTTTGCACAGCTTTCTTAATTTATTGAGGAATAGGTGAAATGTTACCAGATTTGGGATTCAAAAACCTGGATAACCAGATGCCAGCAAAGATACCCAAGAATAGGAGTTTTTTTTCAGCTTGTGTGTGCTGAGTTTGCTTCATTTAATCTAGAACCTCAGAGTCTAATGACTGTGTGTAAACTGATTTCATTCCGTTTACATTAAAGCAAGAAACAAGATAAACTTCACAGTATGCTTCTGTGTTGGATATTTGTCCACAATACTGTATGACTGAATGACAGTAATTTGGTATTCAGCTGAATCATCTGAACTTGTGCTGCAGACTGGTTTAATGAATACAGAACATAAGCCCAGAAAATCAGAAGCAAGACGGAAAAACATTTCAGTGTTTTGTTTTGTTTTTGTCTCTCCTGCTCCTCTGTAGCAAATTTATTACACACATCATATTCCATGAAATCATTGGAAAATAATTTAACTAAGGCCAGTGCTAGCCTAGAGCTGGAGCGACGATGTATGCCAATTCTAGACATAGCCCCATTTCCCGCTTTCCAATATTGGGATATAGTGATGAAAAAGAATTACTATGGAAATTTCTAAGATGGTTCAGAAGTCTTATCGAAGATTTTAATCTCCACCTCTGTAGGAAAACATTTTTTCTGTTGTCAGACAAAATACAAATACTTGTATGGCTTTGTGGACTTCTTTCTAAAGTGTCCAACGTTACCAAGGGGATGAACTTATCCAAAGATGTTGAACCCAACTTCTTTGATTTCCCATAAAGGGTATCCCTTCTAAGTGTAATACTGTTTCACACACTGCAGAGCCTAATCAGTAGAAAAATAGATGAACAGGTAAATGAATGTGACATAATTTAATGTGGATGAACATTTTTTTTAATTGAAAGTCACATTCCATTTATTGAGGAGAGCACCATGTGTCTATGGAACATCACAATTCATATAGAAGAGTATAGGGGCTTGTTTCATGATAGTAAGAGGTTGCTTTTATCAGTATGATTCTCCTTGGTTACCTACAAACATTGCTGATTGCGGGCTTCATTATAAACCAAGCTAAACTCAAATGAATGGTTGGTCTGCCAATGCTAAGAAACATGATTGCTGTCTTTTGACCTTATCATATTCTGTCTGTATGTCATCTCTCTCTCTCCCCCCTCCCTCCCTCCCTCCCTCCTCCCCCACCTCTCTCTCTCTCTCACACACACACACACACACACATTTCAATGGAAAATAAAAGGTGTTATAAATGCTACTTTATAAACAATATCTATAACTGTTTGTATGTATTCAAAATAGATGTCTCCTATTATGCACCCTATTATATTCACAATGTTATCTAACATTCATAATGCATATTGGATTGTGCAGTGTTTTTTTTTGTTGTTCCCAAAAATAGATCTGTGATAATTGCAGTTATAGGAAAACTTAACATCTTCAGTTCACTATCTAGATTTACCTTTACAAATAAAATAAAGCTTTAATTGCCTTTTATTAATTCAGTACTAATGAATTCATATCCATAATGCCCCCACCACCACCCCAAAAAAAGTAAAGAAAATGACTGCTTTCTTTTTTACCAATGATTGTAAGGATTCATCTTCCTTTAGTCTCTATTTTTATTGATTGGTTGATTGTAAAATGCACAGGCTTCTTTCAAGTTGCAGAAAATTTCGGTGAGCAGGTATTTGTTGCAGGTCTGAGCATGAAAATATTATCAAGGCCATTGGCTTTACTGTGTTATAAATTTTAAAATTTGAAACGTTGACATTTGAAGCTGGAAAGAAGGTTATAGATAGATCATCAAGGAGAAAATCTATATGGTTGCTAGGAGTGAAAAACGACTACATGGCAAAATTAATCAATTTAAATTACAATTTGCTTGCAATTTTGAAAGGCATAAATAAAAAATGTAGAACATAGAACATCTGCAAAGAAAGTTACAGTTTATATTGCAAAACACATATTTTGGCAAAACTGCTTGATGTTTTTGCTCCTCTGAAAGAAACTTCCAGTCAAAGCTGAAGAAGTAAACTTCTAAAATTAAGAAACTATTCTTGCCTGTTTGTTTGTGTTCAAATCACTTAGAAAGTATCCTTCCCTAGTGCCTGATCCTTCTAGACAATATGTCAAAAAGATTTTGAAATGTTCAGTGTATACAAACTGTTCCTGGCTAGCCTCCTTCTTCCCCTATATTTAATGTGAGCTATGTCAAAGCGTTCAAATTTTGTCCAGATGTATGTTGTGCTACTTAAGAGAATGATGCTGCAGACAACACCTGGCACTGGAAAATGGTCAATTTCAGCAGCATCTCAAATCTAAAACTGTAACTTGAATCTCGCATTATCTCTTCATTTTTCTGATTAGCAACCTGCCGACCATAACAAGCATATTCACCAACAGCCTCTTTCTCATATCTTTACAGTAGAGCATTGGGCTATCTCTCTCCATGATTTTCGGTGTCTAGAATTAATAACCAGAAACAGAAAAGAGTTTTGCTGTCCCCAAATATATGTATTCGCCATTCATCAGGTTAAATATTAGCATTCAGTCAAAAGCAGAGTCCAGGCATCCTCCACCAAGGCCCCTGTAAATGTTATTACCCAACTGTCAATGCTTAATGAGACAGAAAGGAAAGATTGTCAAATATATGGGTGCAATTATGTTGACTGTTAAATAGTCACATAAACAATCAATCAAAATTAGCGTATGTCATGACCCCTCCCATTTCTTTCTTTTACTTACCATTTGGAGTGCAACTCCAAGTCTGTCATTCAAAGACAGCAAGGTGCAGCCCCAGTGATTAGAAGGCAGTGTGGTGGTGGGGTAAATGACGCAATGGATAGCCCTGCAAATGTCTCTTTCTATGCTACTTATTTCTTCTCTTGGTTAAAGACAGAGCTGGCTGATTCAGCGGCAGTTCTGTCACCTTGAACCGACAAGGGTGAAAGGAAGTTTCAAGTTAAGGTGAAAAGAGATGCAGCCCCCAAGGGACAGTGGCAGGGAAGTAACTAGACATGTGACAAGGCAGGAATAGGAGGGAGGGAGGGAAGGAAGGAGGCAGGGAGAGAGAGAGAGAGAGAGAACTTTCTGACAAGACCAATTGGTGAAGCCCGAGAAAGCTGCATACTGGGGGAAACTGAAGCAGGCAGTGATAAAAAGATGACATTGGAGAAACAGGATTAGCATTTGGGGCTTTCTTTCTCCCTCCCCACTTTCAGGTGATTTCTGTTTTCAGCTAGTACGTGTTGTTAATTCCTTGGTTTTCTTTAGATGGGAGTCCCCAAAATATTACTTTCTAAAATAAACAGAAAATTGTGGCAACACTGCTCAGAAAGTTCCTACTATATGTCCAATAGACAAGCAGAGAAAGATCCCAAAAGATATGAGTTGAACTGCCCCTGTTTTAAATGACTGGTTTGATCAGGCCATACATTTGTTTGTTCATTTGACAATTCCCCGAATCCAGGAATGTCAAACTCATATCATCACAGCAGCATCATGTGATGTATTGAGACTTTCCCCTCCCCTTCACTAAACTGGGTATGGGTGTAGCCAGCACATGATGCACCCTAGCCCATGGGGCAGGAGTTTGATAGCCCTGGTCTAACCTTTAAAATTTGTAATAAGGAAGCCATGGAAGTGAGATCTCTTCAGACAAATTAGAATTTCCTTTTGGTCAAGAAGAATGGAAATGAAAACCTCCCCTTATTTATACCTAGACAACCACTCCATGGTACTTGGGAGAACAGTGTGTTTAATAATTTATTAGTCTGTGGTATCTAATGAGACTGCCGCAGCAATGTTGTAAAATGTGCTCTTTTTGGGTGCTCTTGTGCCTTTAATTTATGCACACAGAAATAGCTTAAGGGTAAGAACATGTATGCTATGTCAGAAATTGTTTTACTAACAACTTCAGAGAATTATTTTTATGGCTTATATTTAACTGCTAAAAAGAATTGCAAATGGTAGGCAATTTAATTCATCAATTAACCACTAGTAGAGCCAGTTATCAAAACATGAATGAAAGGAACTTTTAAATAAAGCTAACTGAACGGTGACACACACACAAATAAAACAGTCTTGAATGAATTGATAGGGATGCTTTTCTAATCAGCTTTCCTGTGCAGTGGTGACTGCCCAATTTTTTTTTTATGGTGCAGTGAATGAACAGCTTAGAGTGCACCATGCTTGTCTCCATAGGAAAGCATCAATATGCACCTCTCTGAGTATCCTTAACTGCTTTCCTCTATCCAGTTGCACTATCTGAAAGAAGACCAACTCTCCCCAGTTGGGCAGAGATGAAAATGATTCTTGATGAATGTATCTTTTCTTTTATGTACACTGAGATCATTTGCACCAAGACAAATTCCTTGTGTGTCCAGTCACACTTGGCCAATAAAAGAATTCTATTCTATTCTATTCTATTCTATTCTATTCTATTCTATTCTATTCTATTCTATTCTATTCTATTCTATTCTACTCTACTCTACTCTACTCTATTCTATTCTTATTGTACACTACGATTATCATTAAGTGTTGTACCTTGTGATTCTTGATGAATGTTTCTTTTCTTTCATGTACACTGAGAGCATTTGCACCAAGACAAATTCCCTGTGTGTCCAATCACACTTGGCCAATTAAAGAATTCTATTCTATTCTAAATGTTGGAAGATTAATAGCAAGGAACAGAAAATACAGAGATCTGACAATGAGGCACTTAGCAAGCTATCTGCTGAAAAACAGGTTTGTTGGTAGGCATAGAAGCAGAATTTAACCCAATGTGCATACTGCTCTTCAGGGATTCTGAAAATGTTGAAGCAGTTCCTCCTTGTTTGAATGATGATGTTTTGTAGTAAAATTTAACAGAAATGTAGAAACAATGCAACCAGGTTTAATAAGGTATTTAGGAAAGGTGTTGGTAAAGAAATTGCATTTCTAAGGACAGGAATACTCCATGAGAAGTCCACCTAAACTTCATAGGGAGCCCATTCCATTTTGGGGGATGGAGGAACATAAAAGTAGGGGTGGGTTTCTACCAGTTTGGACCGGTTCAGATGAACCAGATGTTAAAGTTACATCTGGTTTGCTGAACCAGTATGTCCTCTCCCACCCTGCCCCGCCCCTCCCAGGAGTCTCCATGTGAGGCAGGTAAGTGCAGGGTCTGCGTGGAGGCTCTGGGAGGGGGAAAAATGGGCCTTCCTGAAGTCCAGAAACAGCCCTGGCTTCAGGAGGGCCTCCAGAGCCTGGGGGAGGGTGTTTTCACCCTCCCAGAGGCCCGGGAGAAGCCTCTGGACCCTTGGGAGGATGAAAATGGCCTTCCTGGAAACAGGAAGTTCTGGTAGGCCACGCCCACCCAGCAACCAGGCAGTGAACCAGTTGCTGGGATTTTTGAATCCCAACCCTGCATAAAAGAGCATTTTTAGACTTCTGGGGACCTGGACAATTTCTTCCCCAAAGTTCCCAGGATAATAAGTGAAATCTTATAAATCAATACTACCTACTTATCACACCGTTGATCATTGCTACAATCAATAAACTGACCTGGCTTCAAACTCCAGGCAAGAAAATCTTCACTTGGATAAGAAGGTTCATACAGACACAGGCAAACATACAAACATTTATCTCTCTCTCTCTCTTTTTTCATGTTCACACTGGGGGAATTTCAACGTTATATCTTTTAAATTCAGTTGCTCTCTGACCCAACCTTTGTTTCATTTTAAGCAATCAGTACTTCACATCCATACCTTAGTAGACCCATTCAGTTAGTGCAAGACATTCAGTCCATATTCACACAACACTTTAAACCCTTTTGATCAGGCAAGGTTCATTGTCAGCCCTTCATGGTCAGAAAACAAACATCCTAAGATTTAGACTGGAACTATACTTCATTAATATTAGTCTACAGTAACTGAGTTTCACTCTTCTTCCTTATATGATAATGAGTTAGGAAGGTATAAATAGAAGTGTCTTTTCAAGAGTTTATTACATGCCAAGATTAAAGTATGCTTTTTGTTTATGTAACCATCATTGACTCTACCTAGCTTTCTCCAAGGTCATTTCTATATCCATAGTTACCCAACTTAGATTTATTTTTTATGACAGATTTTATTCAATTTCAGTGCTGTCTGACTCCAGACTGTCTCTGACCAGCTCACAATATTAAAACAAAGCCAAATAAAATAAGATAAATAGGAATAAAATAAAGGAAATAAATAAAATAGCAATTTGCATATGTCCAGTATAAAACAAGAGGTTCGATCTTTCCAATTCCAAGAATCAGGAGAACAGTCATATCTTCAAAGCATTCCAGAATATTTTCAAGCCATCCAGACTTCAGAGGGAACCTCATTCCACAGAGAAGGAATGAAGAATAGAGAAGGCGTGCTTTCTAGATCCCACATAATGACACTATTGGTTGAAGGGGCCTGCAGCATTGACCAAATCTGTAACCAAATCTACACAGACATCTGCATACAAATTGACTTGGTCTCCATCTAGTCTTTACAAATACAGCTGAGATTTCATTCCAGATTGAGAGCCAGTTTGAGGTAATAGTTAAGGCATCAGGCTAGAAACCAGATGACTGTGAGCTCTAATCCTGACTTTGACAGCTGGGTGGCCTTGGGCCAGTCACTTTTTTTCAACCTGGGAAGGAAGCAATGTTAAAACTACTTGTGAAATCTTGCTAAATAAAATTCAGGATCTCATCCAGACAGTTGCCAGGAGTCAAGATTAATGCAAAAGGCACATAAATCACATCCAAATTATTATCCTAGATCAGTAGTAGGATTCAAAAATTTTACTACTGGTTCTATGGACATGGTGTGGCTTGGTAGGTGTGGCAGGGGAAGGGTACTGTAAAATCTCCATTCCCGCCCCACTCCAGGGGAAGGTTACTGAAAAAGCCCATTCCCTCCCCACCCCTTTAACCTGCTTTCCAGCTGTGTTCCCATATGCAGGGCAACAAAAGAAGACCCAGCCAATCAGCTGGGACTCGGGAGGCAGAGAATAGATGGAGGCGGGACCAGTCAGAGAACTGGTATTTGCCAGTTCTCTGAACTACTCAAAATTTCTGCTACTGGTTCTCCAAATTACTCAAAATTTCCACTACCGGTTCTCCAGAACTGGTCAGAACTTGCTGAATATCACCTCTGTCTAGATTACTGCTAATCCTCCCCATTGTCATCTTCAGTTTAGGTAATAATCCTGCTGCTCCAATGATATCTTATATTCTTGAACTTATATACACGCATAACACAAGCATGCATAAGTACAGACACACAGAGACACATAGACATACAGACACACAGACACTAAACAATAACAACTGTAGTGTGTCCTCTTTTCTTTGTATTGTCATCTTTGGAACTACAGTATTTCTCTCAATCTAACCTCCTATTGGCAGCCTAGTATGCCTGGATGGTGTTTTTTAATGGCACAGGAAGACAGCCCACTCACATAACCTCAGTCTTTCTACCTTCTTTTCTGTTGTAATTTGATTTAGGTGTATTATTCAGAAGGGAGAAAATTAGTTTCCTTTGAATGTACAACTTCGATCATAAAAGATAGCTGTGTGGAAAAAAACAACATTCATGCATGTATGAAGGTCAGGATTATCTTGCTAATTAAATCATTTTCACTCATAGATAGTACACTTGCCTCTCAGGGGCTGATGATATCTCTAAAGGAAGACTTGTCATAAAATAGAAGCACATGCAGGGTGTCTTTTGAACGGATGACTTTGAGCTTGTGTTTATGTTGGAAACATCTAAGGCACTTCTGAGTTGAAAGAATTAGCTGGTGACATTAGCATTGCCTGGGGTATGCCCAGTTGTAGGGCTCCTTTCATGTCCTCATTAATGTGCCCATCGAAGGGGTACCTATATATCTACTTGTGATTACATGCTTTTGAATTGCTAGCTCAGCAGGAGCAAGAGCAAATGATGGGAACTCATCCCACCACACAGCAGCACTCGGGTCTCGAACGCAGACTTGCTGATCGTCAACCCAGCATCCTAACAACAGTAGCCACCATGCTCTTCAATGGATGGCTTATCCTTTCTTGTATTCAACATACTCCTTATATCCAAGACAGTCACTTTGGCTGTGTTTAGACACTTTTGAGCTTCAGAGCAATAGAAGGAAGATATGGCAGTGAATAGGAAGAAGAAGAGGAGGAGGAGGAGGAGGAGGAGGAGGAGGAGGAGGAGGAGGAGGAGGAGGAGGAGGAGGAGGAAAGACCTTTTTTTGTATCCCATTCCATTTATAAAATGTATATTGATATACCAGCTGTTTTGTATACCCAACAGCATCTGGCCTCAGTATGATTAATGTACTGTATATGCAGGCAAAGACTGCTAGGGTTTAATAGTTTTCTGGCCCACATACCATAAACATCAGCAAGATTAATGCTTGAATGAATAGAGTCACATAGAGAGACATGGGGTCAGAAGTGATTCTTTGCCTCAGACCCTCCTTTCCAGCTGTTCTGACTATGCGGAAGTTTGGTTGCTCAATAGCAGTAAATATCCTGCTGAATTATAGCTTGACACATTGTCAGTCAGATACTAAAATGGGGGTAGGGGTGGGGTTGAAGTCATCAAGTTATGCTAAAACACATCACTGTACTTCCACAAAACATACAGTCATTCAGAAATACTTCATTCACATATCTGCACAGTTATGCGAAATTTTCATTCAGAGATTTCATGCTAAAGGAACTCAATGAAATCTTCAGTCTGAATCAATCTGTTTCATTGGAGCAATCGAAACTTTTAAACAAGTTGGAATGGTTTAATATTCAGTTGCTTTCACACATCAAGGAAATCATATTTTGTTTTCTCCTGAACCAAATGGATACTTCTTATTGAACTCATAGTGCTACTCAAACTGATGATTTGCTGTAATTCAGCATTTTGTGATGACTTGTTGGACAATTTCTGACACATTATCTGTTTTCCATTCTTCAAATCTCTTCTCTAAAAAGGACAACTCCAGACATGGGCATCATAGTTTATAGACTCTTCTTATTATCAGATGAGTGCAATATAGAAGAACAATATATAAACCCAAATCTTTCCCCTTATCTTCTCTCTTAATACCATCTTGCTCTGTTTCTTAATGGTTTGGACTGTATCAAACTCCTCTTTGCTTTCTTGTCCATGAGTTCTATGCTAATGTTGTCAGCAGTTATCTATTTGTCTCATCACATCAGCAGATGCAAGCTGCTGATGTGCTGCTGACAAAGGCTTTTGCCACACTATATGCACAAAGAGAACTTGAGAGGTTGCAGAGGCTTTGCAGCCAGTTCTTATTAGCTAGATTCCATTATTAATAGAAATCTAAATTTTTGGTGTTGTGTCCTTAATGTCAGCCTCTCATAGCAATAGTTCTTAGACTTATATGTCATTTCACAGTGCTTTACAGCCCTCCCTAAGTAGTTTATAGAGTCAGTATATTGCCCCAACAATTTGGGTCCTCATTTTACTGACCTTAGAAGGATAGAAGGCTGAGTCAGCCTTGAGCCATTGAAACTCGAACTGTCGAACTGCAGTAAGCAGAAGTAGCCTGCAGTACTGCATTCTAATCACTGTGCCACCACAGCTCTTATAAAAGAGTGTAATGCTATTACTATTGTAATGCCATTCATCACTGTAATAACTATGCAATAATAACTATATAACAATAACTAAAAAAGGTAGCATGACATTTTTTATATTACATTTCTCTCTCTCTCTGAATACATACACTACACAAAGACACTTCACATATATGTGTATGCGTGTGTAAATTACATAATGCATAAATTCAGCATGATTTTAATGCTTTTCAACAACAATAAAGCAATAAATAATATTGTACAGCACAAAGGTAAAGGTTTTCCCTGTCCAACTTTAGGGGCTGATGCTCACCTCCATTTCTTACCGAGGGAGCCAACATTGTCTAAAGACACTTCCGTGGTCATGTGGCCAACATGGCTATATGCCAAAGTCAGATGGAACACTGTAACCTTCCCACTGAAGTGGTACTATTTTTCTACTTGCATTGAATGCTTTTGTACTGCAAGGTGGGCAGGCCCTGGGACAAGTAATGGGAGCTTACCCCATCACGTAGCACTCGGGTCTTGAATCTGGGCTGCTAGCTGACAAGCTCAGTGTCTTTAACCACCGAGCCATCACACCTGTGCTGGGATTCAAAAAAAAAAATTACTACTGGTTTTATGGGCATGGCTTGGTGGGCGTAGCTTGGTGGGCAGGGCAGGGAAAGGATTCTGCAAAATCCTGATTCCCTCCCCACTCCTGGGGGAAGGTTACTGTAAAATCCCATTCCTTTCCCAACCCACTAACCTGCTTTTCAGCTCCATTCTCCTGTGCAGGGCAACAAAAGAAGACCCAGCCGATCAGCTGGGATTCGGGAGGCAGAGAATAGATGGGGGCAGGACCAACCAGAGATGGTATTTGACAGTTCTCCAAACTACTCAAAATTTCCACTACTGGTTCTCCAGAACTGGTCAGAACCTGCTGAATACCACCTCTGCATTATAACCCTAATTTACTTTATTTTACTTTCAATAAAAAAAAACTGGTAATACTTAAAATTTGATTTTTAAAAGAAGCCCAGAATAATATATGGCTACACTGTAATGAATGCTGATTTGTGATTGACATGTTTTTCTTGATGTTCACGTTGTCATCTGATGGATCATGTGGCTTAAGGGAGAGAATAAAACATAACAGGTTTCTCAGTAAACCTTTGATGTGTAAACATTCTTAATTTAATTTCCACCTGAAAAGAAGATCTCCCTGTCTAACTTTGCTTGTCACAAACAATGTGAAAAACATTGTCTCTATGCTTCCCTGAAAATTAGTTTTGAGTTATATCCCACATTGTATAATCAGTGAAAAAGATGGCTTAGCACAAATAACATTGGTTGTAGCAATTGGTTGGTCCAATTATAAAGTGGAAAAAAAAATGTTTCAAGTCAAATATGCAAACATTGGGTATATAAATCCTGGGGATATAACTGCAGTGAAATCGATTACGTCAAATACTGAAGCAAGAATGGATGATATCCACTTCTATCAATGTAATGGAAGACAATTTGTTGTGGGAAGGAGCTACGGATAAGTTGAAAAAAAAAATTAGGTGGATACAGCAAATATTTTTATATAATGTTAATTTTCCTAGGCTGTTGATTTCTGTCCTTTAAAATATGTATTTATTTATTAGCTGAATGGCCATAAAGATATAAAAATCTGCAGAAACTGTGGCACAACAACAACAAAAAGACATGCAGACAGCTGAGGTTTAGAACTTGGTTGGAGACCAATTATAGTACGATGAGTAAGAAACACTACATTAGTAAATAGAAAACAGAGTCCTAGACTTAGTTCATTATAAAGCAATCTTACTGGCTTCTCATACCCATTTCTATTGTTCAAAAAATTATAAATGTTTCAATAGATTGATGTTGTAGTAACTGACCTTCAAATCGATTTTAGAAAGAGCCGGCATGGTCATACTCAGTATTAAGGATGCAGCTGTAGAAGTGGTCAACAGTATTAAGTATCTGGGGTTGCAGATAACCAACAATCTGAACTGGTCTCTCCACATGTCATCCTTAGTGCAGAGTGCAAACACCTGCATTTCTTGTACTGGATGAGGAGAACACATCTTTGTCCTTCTATCCTCGTGACTTTTTACAGAGGCATGATTGGGAGCATTTTAACAAACTGCATCACTGTTTGGTTTGGTGGCCTCAGTGCCTTGGATAGAGAGTCCATACAGAGAGTGGTAAGGATTACCAAGAAAATTATAGGCAGCTCAATTCCTGTCATTCAGCATACTGCTTATAAACGCTTTGCACCTAGAGCTCAAAGCATTGCTAGAGACCCCACACGGTCTGTTTCTGATGCTCACCTCTGGCAGGAAGTTTCGAAGTATTTGTAGCAGGACTACCAGATTCTGTAACAGCTTTGTTCCCTAAGCCATCTGCCTGGTAAACTTTCAGTTTTTTTTTCCATGTACATATACACATCCAAACTAAACTGTGTTGTTCTCCATGTCATATAATATATGTGGGTGTATGCATAATTTTGTATTTATTTGTTTATTTTGTCATTTATATAGTTGTATATTAGAGGTGAAGGCTTTTTGAGAGCTGTATGCAACAAAATTTCATTTTAATGTATGCCGATTAGTGTAAATTAAAATTGACAATAAAGTTATTCTAAGTTCTTAGTCTAAGTCTAATTGTGTTAGGTGATTAAGTTTGCTAACAGGTTCAAGAAGCGAGATGTAATATAAGGGGGCAATTTAGTAGCCTGTATGCCCACATTCAGCTTTAGCTCTGAACACATGAAAAAGTAATCCTTGTAGGAAAGTAGAAAGTCTTTATATCTACCTGGTTTCAGTTTGCATCAGTGAACACTGTTACATTACATGAGCTATTATTTTAAAATATTAAAAAGTAAAACTTGTGAAAGAGGATAATTGACACAAAGAAGGGCTTATGGTATTTGTAAAAATCTTGAGAGTATAACCATAGAACATTTTCCATCTGATTTCAAAATGAAATTTAGAAAATAAATGTGCAAATATAGTACCTGTCTGCTAATCTTTAAAGCTCTTCTGGGACCATGCAGCAACTGCTTAGGGCAGTAACATGGTTTTTGAGAAAGTTATGGTACAGTACTTACAAAACGCTGTTTTACTTACATTTCCATGTTCCCTGGAGCACCTTTTTGGAACCTCAAGTATTCCAGAATTCTAAAGCTGAAGTTGGTTATTTTCTGCTAAATGTTCTTCAACTTCTCTTCAGACATTTTCATGCACTTTATCTAAGCAGGAACTCCAATATATGTTTCTCTTTTTTATTGTTCCATGTGTTATTTTGTGTGGAATAGAAAATTGTTGCAAATTGTAAGCCATCTTTGCCATTTGGTTAATTTGACTGTTTAGTACATAAGCACTTCTAAATTGCAATCGTACTGCTGCTTATGTAGAAAATGAAAGACTCAGCTCTCAGCAAAAGCATGGCAAAGAAGATTAAAGTCTGCATCATAACATCTTTCATTCTTATGGGATGAATTTAACATTTGAAATGAGATGGACGAGAATTTTTTTTTCTTTTCTTTCCTTAAAAACATACCATATTTTTTTGCACGATAAGATGCTCCAGACCATAAGACACACCTAGCTTTTGGGGAGGAAAACAAGAAAAATCTGCCTCTGTCTCCCAGCAATTTGCTTTCTTGCAGCAAACAGCAAACAGCCTGGTCAGCTTCAGCACAGCCTGATTTAGCATGAGCAGCTGATTGGCCGTTGGATCAGCCTCCTGGAATACCACCAATCAGCTGTTCCAGGCTATGGAGATTTCTACCGCTCATGGCTGCCATCGCTGCCCATGGCCGCTGCCACCTATTGCTGCCTCTGTGCACCCCATTTTTGGCCTCTGTGGGATGCATTTTCTGCCTCCACATGTCCTGTTTTTGGCCTGTGCATGCCCCATTTTCAGCTTCTGCGTGTCCCATTTTTGGCCCATTCCAGGTGTCTGGGATCACCACCACTGCCACCTATCACCACTGATCCCTGCCTGGAATGGGCCAAAAATGGGACACGTGGAGGCTGTAAATGGGCCATAGGGAGGCCAAAAATGGCTGAAGGGTGGGGTCTAGGATGTAGCTTCAGCAACATTTGCTCTATAAGACGCACAGATATTTCTACCCACTTTTGGGGGGAGAGGGGAAATGTGTCTTATAGTGCAAAAAATACAGTACATAGAAATCTTTGCCAATTATTGAGGCTAAAATAGTGATTGTTTGACTGACAGAAGGCTTAAACTCACCATTCAACTATCATGTTCTCTGAGTGACTTTATCCAATAAATTTAATATATATTGCAGGGTATTTCTCAACCTGTTCACACATTTTTTTAAAAAACAAAATGTAATACATTGTGCATTCTGATCAAGCCTCCTTTCCCTTCCAATGCAGCTTTAAAGATGTAAATTATTTCAGGCATCTATACATAGACCACGAAAACCTAAAATAACAAGTCCTACACAAATGAAGCTCATGTAGAAGCTTTGGTGCCTTAAACATTTGCACTATAGGTTTCTGGAAGCAATTGAGGCTTCCTCTAGAAGGGTTCAAATTGAATTGGATGCACTAGCCAGAATCACATATGTGAAGTGGCCATACATATAAATTTGATGAAAGATGGATAGATAGATGATGCATACATACATATATACATATATATATATACATACATACATACATACATACATACATACATACAAGCAGTAATGGGATTCAATTTTTTTTACTACCGGTTCTGTGGGCGTGGCTTGGTGGGCGTGGCAGGGGAAGAATACTGTTAAATCTCCAGTCAGAGGTGGTATTTACCGGTTCTCTGAACTACTCAAAATTCCCACTGGCCAGAACCTGCCGAATACCACCTCTGGATAGATAGACAGACAGACAGACAGACAGACAGATAGATAGATAGATAGATAGATAGATAGATAGATAGATAGATAGATAGATAGATAGATAGATAGATAGATATAAATCAGTACAATGCAGGAAAAAACCCTCCCAATGTCGAAGTTTTTCATTCCACAGAAGAAACGATTTTTAAAAATATTTTCAGTAGGAAGAAAAAATAAATAAATTCCTCAAAGAAGGATAAGAGTCCCTTCTTATCACCCATATCAAATGAGAGTGCATAGCCTGTCTAATTCTTCTTTTTACCAGCAGCCCCTTAGGATATAATAGAAAAATGAGAATCTCTGATACCACATTTTTCTATTATTCCTCAAGAGAACAACTGGGATGAAATGCTTCTATATGGCCTTTTCATATCCAGAAGCAGAAGCAATCAGGGAGAAGAAACACATAACAAAAAAAAGGAACAACTTAATCCCCAAATTCTGCCATCTGTGAACAACAAATAAAAATTTAATAAGTACAAATGCAAGATTTTGAAGTCCTCCAAGAATGAGGTAAAAAGGATACTTCTCTTCTGCACAGAAGCAGAATTTCAAGGAACAGAAGTATGTTGTGTTAGACCAGGAACAGGCAGATCCTGCTCTAAGCCTAACCTCAATCCTGTAGGTGACTTTGGACCAGTAACTATCTCAGTAGAATCTACTTCAAAGAGTGGGGAAAGTTGTATATATATATATATGCCACCTTGAATTCCTGAAAAAGATAAGACTATAAATCTAACAGATATATTAATTAAAATTATATGCAAGAACTTTTTTTGCACAAACATCTTCAGCAGCATTTGCAAACTGAGACTTGATCACCTGACCCAATATCTTAAATTAGAAATATGCCAAATTCTTCCACCTGTAATGACAGCACATAAAAGAAAGCAAGAGAAAGTCATGTAAAACAAAAGGTGAATAAATATCTAAGCTTTAGGCTTGCAAAATATGCTTGGGCTCATAGCATGTGAAAATATATTTTTCCTAACGGTATGTGGGATTTTTTTGTGCCCATTGTTTTAAATGGGGACCTGCATTAAAAAATTAGAAAAAATGAAAACTACTTTCCATTTTAGTTTGTGTCATGTGTATTTGGTATGTTTGCACTAGCGTACATTTTAAATTTCTCTTTATAGTTGTGGTACACATCTATCTGATGAATGTTCTTGTTGTAAGTATGAGGCCATCAACTTCTCTATATACAATACAATCCCGGGTACAATTTCTGATTCAGAAAATTTGGAGGTGTTTCAGAGGTGCTACAGAGTGAAAAATGTAAAGACCTACTCTTTTCAATCCTATTTCAAATCATCCAATATCTTTAGCTTTTTTAAATGGTTGAAATAACATGACAAGAACAGCCTTTTTGTTGCCAATGACAGAGTGACATTACAAAAAGGTACAACAAAATATATTTATGACTTGTTGATGCACCAATCTATAGCTTTACAAATTTCAGCCGCACAATTTCAGCCCCACCCCCCCAAAAAAGAAGAAGTTAAATTAATGCTATTCCTTATCATTGTTTGGAATCTAATATTTGACCAACTTTTGCTCACATATAATTCTGAGAGTTGTTGTCCAATATTCTTGGAGGCATCAGTAGGAAAATATTGATTTGGAATAGATTAACAAAAATCCAGTGCAAACATAAATAAGTAGTCAAGCAGATATGAAGATATAGTTTGCTTTCTGTAGTATTGCATCAGATAAATAAATGAAATATGTGGTGTTAATGTCTTTCTTCTTTACTTTCCAGGGATGAACTATCTTTACAAAAATCAATACTTTATGTCTAAGCCAAAGTTACTATGTAAGCAATCAGTAGGGACACTATTAAAATTATTTATTTATGGTAGATGCCATTCATAAGTCTGACTGTCATAACTTATAGACATTTCCCAACTAGTAATTATTGGGATCTCTAAGAGAAGATGCTATCAGGGTCCTTCTGATTTTTCAGCACAAAAGTGTACAATGAGATATTTATCAAAGGGTGGCTGGTTTACAAAAGAGTAACTTAATCAGGAGGGGAAATGCAGGTCAGATTACCATTTTGGCACTTTTTCAATCATGCACTGGTATTTAACTGCTGTCTTGCCCCCAGAACAAGACACCTCTGTATGCATAGCAACTGACAGAAGCCTCCAATTTGATTTCAGAATGGATCTGAACTCATGCATGCAGAGCTAACTTTAAAAGAGAGAGAGAGAGAAAATTAAAAAGGGAGTCTTAATAGAAAGCATTTTTTTTAAAAAAAGGATCCCTTTATTGTCAATTTTATTTATTATGATTAAGTTCTTTGATTTGCTTGAAAGGCACCCAAGAATAATAATTGTAATTTCAAACTTAAAAGATACAAATTGTACAGAATAAATAATACAAATAATTCTAACTAAACTTTATAGTAAAAAAATTGTCCTGCTTCTTGTCTCCTTAATTCTAAACATTATTTTAGTGCTACGTTCCATTGATCTCTACAGATTTGCTGTACTGCTTACTTTATTGTTTTCTCTCTATCTCTCTCTCTCTCTCACACACACACACACACACAATCTAAATTATGAGTGCAGCATATCTGTGTTTAAAAATACAGAGACAGACTTGTGAAATAGAATTGGATTGGACAATTTTCTTCTTCTTAAAAGCAAAGTTAGGATTGTAGATTAGGCCTTATTAAATGTGAGCTGTGTTTACACATGAGATCAAGTATGACAAAGAACATCATTGTATTTAAACTTGACCACAATTCTATACACACCAAGCTGTGGAGTTCTGCAGAGGTTGCTAACCTTTTACATGGTTAGCCACTGACATCTATGTATGCAACATTAGCATACCCACACAAATGTTGCAAAAACATATATCTAAGCATGTATCCATAAGATTACAATAATTATTCTCAATGCAACTTCCTAGGTTTGTGACTTTTCTTTATTTTACTCGTCTATTGTGTTTAAACCAGACTTTTTTGGGGTGGGGGACGGCTAAGAAATGCTCTTTTGCCATGTCATTATCGCAAAGACAGAGTGTTCACAGCCAGAAACAAGTTCTGATGCCTTATTTCTTGTCTGACTTGCAGTCTGAAATTTACTGGCCACAGCAAAGTGATGTTATCAAAAATTACTATGGGAGCCAATCATATAAATACAGTTAAAAAATAAAATAAAAATTGGGTGCATCAATATACTAATATATTTACATTAAATTCTCAGTAGCGTTTCAAACTTCCCAAGTACAAGTGTCGATCCAATGTCGCACAGGAGTCTATGTAGCAGCATTATATTGAAGATTGTCCCAAAATGTGATTAAAAATGCCATTGAGGGAAAGTAACAAAAGGTTTCCATTATATCTTTTAAATTCCTGCATAATATACCACTTTCCCATTCCAACCCCCACTTTTTTATAAACAACATTCCAAATTAAAGATACCTAAATACTGCAGTCCTTGGAAGTTCAAAAATGTTTTCTTTTTTTTTGAAACAAAAACATAGAGTTCCCTTTATAATTATTACGTACTACTTCCATGTAGAATTTGTTCATATATATGGACTCATCCATAGCTAATGTTTCTTACTTTCTAGCAGCTGGCTAAGTAGATCCTTGTAGGTTTTTAATTAAATATTGCCTTCATGGGAAAAATAAGAAGGGAACCAAAAAAATACAAATGCTTTAAAAGTCTGTTTAGCAAAATCAACAATTTAAAAAAAGAAACATTAGGGACTGCAATACACACCTGGAGGAATATGGCCAAGCCAACTGAATTTCTTCCCAAAATCCAGTTATACAAAGTTCCCATTTAAAATGGGGGTAAGATATACATAGCCTGAAAACTTTCCCATGGCTTCACACAGTTATCCCTGAGAGTTTCTTTTCACTCAGATTACTGCTGTGCTTAAAGTTCTGATTGGTGACACATTATTATAAGGCACTTTTATTTACAAAGTTCTCAAATATAAGACAGGCCTAAGAGTTTCTTATTCAAAGCCTTCAAAGGTAGCATTTCCTTTCATGTGTGCTGTTCCAAAACCTCCAAGTAGTCAGGTTCAGCATGCAGGTTGGCCTTTAGCTCAAAATATTCATTTTTAGTCTGTTCTAGTAAAACTTTTCTTGGCCGGGAGAGCATAAGTGTCTCCATCAGTTTTAATTCTTCATGAGCTCTTGGATAATGTACTTCCATCTCAGGATGTAGCTGAGCGATGCTTTTTCGAAGATACTCCGTTATCCCCAATTGTTGGAGTTCTCGCTCCTTCTCAAGAATATTCCTATACAATGAGCTTGTGTCCTGGAAGGACAAAAAATCAGCTGATTGGTCTGTAGCTTTGTACTTGACATTTGGACCCCCAGTAAGAGGAGAGGAGTGCTCCTTCTCTAAGAGACTTCGCCGAAGGTGTTTGCAATCGTTCCCCTCCTTATCATTCCTTTCATCTTGATGCTCTGCAAATTTGGAGTTGAAAGATGGGCTTCGATAAACTTGAACCATGGGGCTGATCATACGTTGTTCATACAAAGTTGAGGCTGGACGTTCGGTAGTATGGTGTGTTGTTTTATGACCATACATGCTGTATTGAAGCTGAACTGGATTGTTGTCCCGCATTTGTTCTTCGGTTTGTTTCTTTTTGTGCCGCCTCTGCCGATGTAGAACAAGAACAACAATGCCAGCCGCACAGAAAATCATTGTTATAAACACAATCAAGAGCCCCAGAATTAAAACAGAGAGAGGGATAACATCAGTGAGTGATCTCAGAATAGTGTCCGCCGTACTGGTGGTGGTTGATGATGTTGTGATGATTAGGAAGCTAGGATGAGTTGGGAGAGCTGGACTGTTCATTAAAGTGGGACATAACATATCACTGTTCAGAGATTTCAGCTCCTTTTTAGCTAGATGTCTTGGAGAGGTACAGAGAATTTCTCCCATCATTGTATTCCTATTTAGTTTTTGTATCCATTGTTGTAGCCCGACCAAATCACAAGTGCAATCCCAGGGGTTGTCTTCTAATTCAATTTGTACTAGTAGATCTAGATCATCTAAGAGATTTTTTATGGGCAAATGGGAAAACTGGTTGGTTTTCAAATTCAGCCTGGCTAGTGGAACTCCAGAAAAGATATGAGATGGTAAAGTTTGGAGGAGATTATTATTTAGGTACAGGACTTTAAGTTTTGGCATTGGACTAAAAGTACCTGGTAAAATCTCCTTGATGGCATTATATTCGAGGTACAAATACTCAAGGCACTGCAGACCTAAAAACAAATTACGGCTTAGTTTAGTGAGATGGTTGCCATTGAGATATAATTTTTGCAATTCAGTGAGATTTATAAAGGATCCTGCTTCTAACATCTCAATACGATTGTTTCCCAAATGAAGCATCTCTAAACTGTCATAACCCACAAGATCTGATTTCAGTAATGTCTGGATTATATTTCCAGCAAGAATCAGCTTTTTAGGATTGGGGGGAGGAGAACCTAAATCTGACAAGCTTTCAATGTTTTGTTCCTGACATTGCATCAAAATCCCTGAAAGGATATTGCTGGTGCATTGACAAGGTATAGGGCAATATACTCCGGGAAGAAGAGTAGCTGGTTTTGTAACATGGGGTGTTAAACTGGATTCCTTGGTGGGGGTTTTAAAAATAGGTATCACCTTGGTTGAGGAATGACTATCACTTATTGATGTTGTAATCACCAAAGGCAATGAGCCTGATGGAGAATCAAGGTCATTTGGGGGTGGAGTTGGACAAAGTGACTCTGTCTTTAATCTGCTTAAAATGTTACCTTTCAAAATGGGAGGGTTGTGGCACACAACATCCCCTATTATGGACTGAGGAGGCATGTTTTCTAACCAACTCTTTAACTCTAGTAGGTCACAATTACAGATCCATTTGTTATCTTCTAGCTGAAGGTCTAGGATTCGGCCAATGTGTTCTAAAAAACCGACATAAGGTAGTGTTTGTAGTTGGTTCCCTCGAAGATCCAGGTGTGTTAATGGAACAAAGCGAAATACGTTGGGAGGAAGAAATTCAATGGCATTGTCATTTAAAATAAGCACCTTAAGCCTGTTGAGCTTGCTGAAGGCACTTGATTCGATTATTGTGATGAAATTATTGTCTGCTTGAAGGAACTCCAGGTTTTCCAGTCCATGGAAAGTGTCTTCCTTAAGTATTTCTAAATAATTGTGGTTGATATGGAGTTGTTTAAGGAGACTTAGCCCATTAAATGCCCCTGGTTCAATGTCCACAATGTAATTAAATCCAAGATGCAATGTGATAGCATTGATAAAGCTGGCAAAATCGTTGACCTGTAACACAGTCAAACTATTGTTTAAAAGACTCAGTTGGAAAGGCCGAGATGGTGGAACATGTACTTGGGATATCTCCTTGATGCCTCTTTCTTCACAGCTTATAATTAAGATGCTGTCTTTTTCTTCACAAAAACACAATCTTTCACAAGAGCCAACAGTTGAAGATGATGCTAGTTCAGAATATAGCACATCACAAGCAACCCCCATTAAACTTAATGCGATTATCCAGAGCTTCATGGTAATCCAACAGCGTCTGAAAAGTACAATAAATTAAACATATTTTAGTTTTTCCTTCAACTTTGGTGGAAAAACAAACTATTAGCATGTTTTAGTATACATAAATCAGCTACTGGAAAAAAAAAAAAGCATTCTAATCCACCAAAATATTACAATCACTGTCTAGTCGGAAAACAGAGAACTAGTGGGTCATGCATTGCTTCTAATTTTCAAGAAAGTGTAGTTTATTCTTGAAAGGCAGAACCTTTATGGTAGAACAATGGCTTACTCCACATTGAAGAAGTCACCTTCTTCTGCTGAAGTGGGGTAATTGCTTTTCACACAATCATTCTTAGTGGATTTGAGGTTAAATACTTTTCAGCACCAAAGGCTGGATTCCCCTCCCCACCCCCAAATAAAGTCTCCAGTCCAACTTTCTCCAAAATAACAATCCAGAGGATGCACTGAACCTAACATCAATACCTAAGATGGGATAGGTCTGTTGCATGTCAAAGCAACATATTTGTTTGATGTCTTTGAAAAAATATATAATGTATAGGAAAGAAATGGCCAGCCAATTCACACATTCACATTTATGTATGCACATTATTTTAAGGCAGAAGAAGAAAAACAAATTCAATGTGTTGTATTCCCATAATCATGACAGTGTGATGATTTCCTTTGGGAATGCAATCATGCAGCTGTACTTCAGGTTTTTCATTTTAATCTTTTGAAAGTAGAGTGGGCAAAAAAGTGGCCAGAGGCCAGATCCATATTTTATTTATGTTCCACCACTGGTATGGCCTACCCTTATTTTTCCAGTGCAGCAATGGGTGGTATAATCCACTACCCACTCCCAGCCACGATAAAGTGTTCTCTTTTATCTACTTTGAAGTGCTCCTTCAAAGGGCCTGCTTTCTATCCCTGGCTATGATAAATCCTTCCAAGTGATTGGTTTACTATGCTTCATTCCAGATTAATGTCCTCTCCAGCTCTAATTAGACCCAACAAGTGACATATCCACTCTCATGATGGTTGGTCACTATCATGTATGGCATTCATTGTGGCTACTAGGATGCTATGTTCTTAGCTGGTCGTGTTGATGAAGACTCTTATATGGTCAGATTTCCTAGCTGATCTAAATAGTAGTTTATAAGGGTCATAGAATCCAGTCAGGTCTCCTGGCCACCATGTTTTCCCTAACTCTTCTGCTAGTACACCTTAGTTCCCTCAGGGCTCACCCTTTTAGTTTCTACCTGCTTGTATGAATCATACTAATCTTCAGTGTCAGCATACAGGCATAAGAATGAAGTTACAAAGTTCACATTTTATGAAGTTAACCGTCACTTTCTTACTTCCACAGTTTTACAGACCGTAATAGAACAAATGAGTGGGGGACCATGTTCCCTTTATTTTAATCATTACAACATTAATGTCGCTGTGTACAATAAAGCATAATGATGGGGAGCCAGGATCTGCATTAATTCAAGTGAGAGAAGGTGAGAAGGGGGCATGAAGGTATCCAATTGTGCAAACATCTGGGAAAAGAAAAAAAAATCTACCTCTGAAAGGAATTGGCAGGAGATGGTAAATGTGATTGGGCTGGGGTGCAGCCAGTGAAGTTTGCCTTCCCTACAACATTCAAGGAAGTGAGTAACTAGTCAAAGGCAGTAAAGGTTAAAGTCTGGATTGAACACCAAGCACACCTCACTGTGAAATCACTGCAATCCGGACTAGGGACAGATACAAGAACAGCTGGAGCCACATGGAAGACAAGTAGCTTAGATTGGCGTGCAAAATTACCCAGTGACTTCAGCAACAGATCTGAAATGCTTAGTTTTCACTGAGAATGAGGAATTGCTTGGATTTTACTGAATTAATTATCCCATCTTCATTATTTTTTAATAAATAACTCAAAATGGTGAACATACCTAATAGTCCTCCCTTCTCTTATTTTCCCCTTGATAACAACTTTGTGAGGTGAGTTGGGCTAAAAGTCAATGACTAGCAGCAAGTTACCCAGTTGGCTTTCATGTCTCAGAAGGGACTAGAACAGTCCCCTGGTTTCTAGATCAGCATCTTAGCCATTATACCAAACTGGTTGTGATGTGATTTGGAGGTGCTTTGGGGATTCACAAAAATGAAGTTAGAGAACCTAATGTGACACTTGGAATGCAGATTGTTCCTCTGTGATTTAAATAAATTTAAATTTGAAGTTACACCTACACTATATTCTAGAATACAAAATAACTATGGGGAAGGGAGAACTCAAAGATTAATGACATGCTTCATGTAAATCAGTGGTTGCCAATCGCTGGGCCGTGGCCCACTGGTGGCCCACGAGAAAATTTTGGTGGGCCACAGAGAAATGTCACCCCCCAGAGCAACCCACAAAGCAATTAATCTAGGCTGTGTGGGAACACAAGGCTGTGCTGCCCACATGGCCTGTGGGAACCCTCCACGCCCACTCACTCCTTACCTGGCAAACTTAACTGCTAAGTTGCTATTTTTCCTTTTTTTTTTTGACCACCAGCTGTTCTGCTGTGCCAGGAGATTTAGATTAGCTAGAAAGCAGGAAACCATTGGATTTCTTGCTTTCTAGCTAATCTTTATATCTTTGGCTCTGCTTTTAAGCTCTGCTTTTAAGCAGAGCCAAACCTCCCTTAGGACTGAAGCTTCTATTATTCAGTGCAGACTCAGGTAGCCGATGGCAGAAAGATAGATCTCTGAATGAATCTGTGATTCTGTGAGCAACTCAATCTGCCTGCCTGCTTTGCCTGATTTTGAGTAAAAGTTGTTCTTTTTTATAAAAAAAGTCAATATTTACATAAATATTTATAATATTTACATACAAGCCATTCCCAGCCAGTCACATGACCACCAAGCAACACCCACAAATTAGGCCATGCCCACAGAATGGGTTAAGAAATTTGTGTGTGTGTGTGTGTGTGTGTGTGTGTGTGAGAGAGAGAGAGAGAGAGAGAGAGAGAGAGAGAGAAAGAGAGGGGGGAGGGAGGGAGAGAGGTTAGATCAGATCATTCTCTCTCTCTCTCTCTCTCTCTCCCCCTCTCTCCCTCTCCCTCTCTCTCCCACCAATGTCAGCAAGCCACCGTCAGTCAAAATTCATATTAGTGGTCCTCAGGTTTTAAAATTATGAGTTTGGTGGTCCCTGAGTTCCAAAAGGTTTGGGACCCCTGATTCTAAACAGATCATTGAGCAAACCATTGCATTTTGGTTCTGTAGTTTTCTAGCTACCCTTCTAAATGCATTTTTCTAAAAAAAAAAAATTCTTAAGAGTATATTCTAAGCCACTAGATCAATCTAAGAAAGACTTCAGCTTTGCAGAATAAAGGAACATTATTCTTATTATTAAGAAACAATAACAGGGGCTGGATTACATGTTCACGGTTATTGGCATAAACAGAACGCTGTCCTAAAGAGTATCATCCTTGAGAATTCGTATATAAAATTTAGTGATGGTATATAATCAAAGATGTAGTAGAAGAATTGAGTCAAAGAAGAAACAACAACCAAATAAAAACTGGAGAGAAAAATACTAATAAAGGAGACTATTTGTAGCTCAAGATTGAAATGGGGGGGGGGGTGTTTCATGGTGTTCTCTGAGCTTGGTTGTTTTGTTACAGATGTTTCATTACTGAAGCCATGTTACCTTGTCTGGGTAACAAAATGCCAGCAAGAAAACAATCAAGTTCAGAGAGCACCAAGGACACTCAGAAAAATACTTCTAAATAAAACGTTGATTTTGTCCTCCTCAAAGGAACATTTGATTCTTTACTAGCATAGCCTCCTATTTCTATGAGCACTAGGATTGACATTGGAAGAAAATCTATTGTATTGTTTTTCTGGTAAAAATTGTGTGGTCCATCATACATTGAGTAGAAATATGGTCTATCTAGATTTCCTGCTACAGATGGTTGAAGAAAACATAGACAGTAGTTAAATAAACTAACTTTTAAAAGAAAACTCGTTATATGCACATGGTGGCATTTAGTCATTGTGTTTCATTCTGCAACTATAGTAACTGTTTACTTTATAGCAAGTAATGCTAATCAGACTTCCTTGTATTATCCTGATTCTCTAAAACTAGGACCCCCAAAAGGCAAAAAGCTGCAAACTTCAATATATCCCGTAGCACTATTTTATAGGCCTATATATAGAGCAGTGGTCGGGGAACAGGGGTAAATTACCCCAAATGGGGTAAAAGTGAAAATCTGGGGGTAATGAGGAGGTTGCGCTGGCCAATGGCGGAACTATCGGCATAGCAGCAGTTATTACGGTCCATTATAGCACGGACGGCCAGTGTCAGCGTGTGTCAGTGTCACCGCATCCTCCTTCTCTGCTCTGCTCCCCCCCCGCTCTCTTACGTGTATGGCGCAAGCGCTGTAGAGAGAGCGGGTACTGGGGGGTCATCTGGCTACTGACTACTCTAACCAGACGGAGCGCGTGCCGGAGAGGGAAGGGTGGGGGCAGGGGGCGAAGGCGGTCGGTCTGAAGCTTTCCGGGACAAGCCTAACTTGAAGGCGAGGGGTGGCGGAGCGCGCACGTGCCAGCGCAGCTGTGGGCGAGGGCGCTGGAAGGCCGCCCGCTGCCGTTAACCCAAACGACTGCTGCCGCGCTCGGCTCTCTTATGGGAGCATCTCAGTTTACACGCCGTTTTTAAAGTGCCGAAGTCTAAACCGCGCGCCCCGACTGACGTAGCCCCAGCGCTGCCTGCCGCGAGCTCGCAGCTCCTGCCGCTGCACGCCGGAGGTCGCGTTTGCTTCAGCCAGCCAAAACTCGCGAGCTGGACTGAAACCGGGAGGCGCGGGGGGAGACGGGGAGGACAGGGAGGGCTTCTGGCGCTGTCGCGGTTCGTGTCTCTGGAGCCCGCGAAAACAAGTCGGGGCGCTGAGAGGCCGGCGAGCAGGTTCCCTCCTCCCCTCTTCCCTCCCTGGCGGCTTTTTGTGCCAAATGGGAAAAGGTCGGTTTGGCTGGCAGCATCTCAAGTGTCCGAGGCGATGGCCATTTGCGCAATTAAGGCGGCTGAGATAAAAGCTTGTTTTCTTCCTGCTCCCCACCCATCTCTGGAGCCACCTGGAGTAGTTTGCCTTACTCGGATTGCCAATTTTCCGCGCTCTCTCCGCAGACGCGTCTATAAAAGTTGGAAGGTGGCGCGAAGTCAGCAGGTGCAGCCACAGAGAGTGCAGTACAGAAGAAGCCTGCTCTGTCATCCAAAGAGATTCGCATTACAGAAGCCCCTCGAGCTGCACGTTAGGAGACGATTCCTAATGCTAAGTTTCCTCCCCTGAACGATCAATTAGCCAGAGAAGCGGTGGGATCCCCTTTACTGGCTGGGTTCAAGCACAGGCTGGAGGCAGTCACTTGCATTCCTTTGCATTCCTGACAGAACATAAAAGTTGACTTCTGTGGCCTAAATCGCTTTTTTTTTTTTACTGTCAATATTTTTATGAAACTTTCTGAATTGCTGAGCTGAAGTGTTTTGACATGGAAGTTTGTTGTGCCTATTGCCAATTTGAAGACAGTCTCTACTGCCTTTGTTTTGAATAGAAATTGGCAATAGCCACAACAAATTTATTTATTTATTTGATTTGTCAATTGCTTACAAGATAATAGGTATAAGTATAAACATAATTATGAATACATGAAATGGATACATATAAGAAAATAAAAGGAAACAATAGGACAGGGAAGGTAGGCGTTGGTGCACTTATGCACACCCCCTACAGACTTCTTAGGAAATGGGTGAGGGACTGGTGTATTTGAATTCAAAATGTTATTGGATGTATTATTTCCTTACTTTCAAATCAAGGGGGTAACGTCTGCGTTTATAAATTTTTTGGGGGGTAAGAGGTAAAAAAGTTCCCTGACCCCTGATATAGAGCCTCGGTGGCACAGTGGTTAGAGTGCAGTACTGCAGGCTACTTCTGCTGACAGCCAGCTGCCTGCAATTTGGCAAATCGAATCCCACCAGGGTCAAGGTTGACTCAACCTTCCATCCTTCTGAGGTAGGTAAAATGAGGACTCAGATTGTTGAGGGCAATATGCTGACTCTGTAAACCACTTAGAGAGGGCTGTAAAGTACTATAAAGTAGTATATAAGTCTAAGTGCTATTGCTATTTCTATACACCTCAAATTCAGTGGAATATATTCCTTGGTAAGCCTAAACTGAATTACAATAGCTTTTTTTTTTTCATCCAAGGTAAATCATTTGCAGAGTTCAGGACTGAGAATAAATTATTATGAAGCAATGAAGCTGCTACCAAAGGACTTGAGAAAATTCACTGTTTATAGAAGCATAAGAAAGCCTCTGTGTGAAAGGGTTACCTATATGTGGGGTAACTATAAGGGCACTTTATAGCAATTAATGCTAATATGGGGATAATAGCTCAAGAAGGACTGGTCAATATTAATTGCTGAGTATATTGGCAACCAAACTGAGGAAGGGAACGGAAAGATGAGCTTGTCAAATTGACAGTGAAAGGTTTCTTGATGAGAAAGGTATGATCAAAGCAGCCCTACCTCCAAATACCACTGAATAAAGGTTGCAAATTGTAGTTGAATGATAGGGAAGGAAAGTAGAGGGAATAGATATACTAAAATTAAAGAGAAACAGCTGGATAAAGCACTTGCTGTGTGATTAAAAATAAACAACCATCAGGTCACCAATAATTAGAAATGGTGTGGGATAGCAAGGAGAATTGTCCACAGAAATCAATGGAGAAACCAATGATAATAATGTAGATGGTGTTGGGCACCCCAGCATATCAGGCAGGGGTGGGATTCAGCTGGTACGGACCAGTTCAGATGAACTGGTAGTTCCAGCGATCGTTTGGCCCTGCCTGCCCACCCCTGCGCTATCCTGTCCTATGTTTCCTTTGTCTGAAGCCCAGCAGATTGGTGTGGCAGCGCAGATTGCTGTGCCTCAGCTCTTTTTACTCACCCGGGGCTGAAGGAAAAGGTACGTTTTCTTCCTATGTTCAAATGCGAAGCATGCGTCACCGAACCAGTTGTTACACCAGCTGAATCCCACCACTGATACCAGGTCTGTCTGTGATGGAATCTCCAGCTAGATTGGAGGGAGGTGTTGAGAGGAGATCAATGTTAGAGATTTTGCACTGCAGAAAGCAGCACTAGTCTGACCTCCTCCAGAATCCTTGAACCCTTATCTGATCATTTCCCAGGGAATGGGGGTGGGTTGATCACTAGCCCTAAAGCTTCTGTTGAGACTATTGACAGGTGGTTCTGGTTGTTTTCACCTGAGACAATCCATCATATTCTCCCTGAGCACCAAAAGCTACCTTGTCTACCTTTGGATTCTTATTTAATAGGAAATGTATTTTAAACAGCTCAACAGAAGTAAATTCAAAAAGAAATGAATTTCATTTTCTTAACAGTGCCTTTTAGAAGAAAATGATTGTGGCAGCCCTGCAGGATAGTTCAAAGTGCATGCAACATATCAGTCTCTCAATTGGTTATATTCAACTCTAGATGTCTATGCAGATTCTCAGTCATCCAGTCATGGTTGTCCCAAAGGTGTTTTTTTCAAGAGGCACCTGGATTTTCTTTGTTCTTCCTTGAAGATGTTTCACTTCTCATCCAAGAGGCTTCATCAGAATGGCAGAAGCTTCTTGGATAAGAAGCTAAAAGTCTCCTGGGAAAAGCAAAGAAAGTCCAGTTGCCTCTTGAAAAAGAACCTTTGGGACATTAAATTCTATGACTTTCTAAAGATACTCTATATAAGAGTCAGTTTGGTATAGTAGTTAAGGCATCAGATTGCAAACCTGAGACCCTGAGTTCTAGTCTCTCCTTAGACACAAAGAGAACTGGGTGAACTTTAGGCCAACCCCCTTTCTCAGCCCTAGTAATCAAGTAATGGCAAATCAATCTTCCCAAGAAAATTGCAGTCTTTTCCAGGTAGCCACCAGAAGTCCATACTTAACCAGAGGCACAAATAAATAAATACATTTTCTAGACATATTTCATATCCCTTTCTCAGGTTGGAGGCTAGGTTGATTTTTTTTTTAATACTATCCACTTGTTTCTATTTTGATGCTGGAGGTTAGTCTTCAAAAATGAATTTCAAGATGGAAATATAGGGGGGTGGGGGTTGTTTTGTTTTTGGTTTGTTTTATCCCAAATACAAAGGCACAGTGGAAAAAGAGAGAGAGAAAGAGATGCAGAGAAAATAATAGTTGTACAACACAGCCCAGAGTTAATTTTGCAACCCAGCAGCAGAACTGCAGAACTGAGGCTTTGAGTCAAACATCCATCATGCACTTCAGGTTGCATCAATCTATTTAACTGGTCCCCATCATAGGAAAATGAACTATGCATACAGTTTCAGGGTCTCCTTGTAAATGTTGAAAGGAACATTAAAAATGAAGAAATAATTCTATGTCAATTATGACCCAAAGCTAGAGGAAGTAATCAAGAGTGGAAAAAAAAATAGACAGAAAGGAGACATGCAAAGGGACACGTGTGGGATTGTCAACAGTGTCATTAACTTCAGTCTACTGGGTAGATGGGATAAAACTGCTGCAGTACTTTGGCTAACATGAGTTATAAAACTGTAGTTTCAGGCATGAAAAGTAGTGAAGGATGCATCTTCTTAAATTTACACTTTTAAATGTGAAGAATAATTTACGGTTGCAAACATTGGCTTTCTTTTTATCCAATGTGCTTGTTGAGCATCTCCTATTGTTTTATAGCAGCAATTTATGAAGAGACAACTTTTCAAAGGGAAAAATTGCTAAGCAGAAAAACAAAAAAATATTTCAGACACGTCAGGCAAGTTTATTTTTTTTGTTTTTTTGAGGCAAAGGAGAGACCAATTCTTTACTACAAAGCAAGCAAATCAAAGCTACTCTACTAGTGAACAGCGAGTGTGCTTAAGACATTCTTTCTTGGAATAATTCCCAATGAATTCAGTTTGGATTACTCCCAGGTGGTGACCATCCTCTGTTTGAAAACTTGCTATTGGAGTTGAGGAATCAACTTATTGTTTTAACTAAATATAGTCTATCTCTCACTTAAGAAAACAATTTGACATGGAAAGGAATGTTATGTGTAAATGTAATTGTTCCTCTTTCACTTCACCACAAGCATGTGCCTGATCTCACAAGGCTCACAAGTTTAGAAAAAGCCTCTTCTATGTAAAGACCACTTAATCTGTTGCTTGTGCATTGATTGAGTTGATTCAATCAAGATGATTTGCGGCAAACGTTTCACGCAACTGCAATGAAGGTTACTGAAAGTCACACAACTAAACAGTGATGGAGAAAGAACTATTAGTTTTGAGAGTTTGGGGTGGTGGTGGTTCTAAGGGCATTTGGTTTGTTAGCTATGACAGGAAATAACATGGTAGACTGCATGTATCCTTTTTCCACAAAGATGCTCTTATGGTTATATATTGGCTGCAGTCTTCACACATTTACTTAAGAGTATATTCCAGGAAATCTGGTAGGTCTTCTGAATAAGCATGCATATTATTAAGCTGCTGATCTGAATTTACTTTGAAAGTTTTTTTTTAATTGATGTGGTTTTTCTTTTATTCCTTGCAGAAAATTTTCTTCGTGAGAGTATATGGACATTTAGCAAAACTAATTAAATTGGTTTTACAGTTATCAACTGCTCTAAGACATTGTAAACATCCGGAGACCTTGGTGCTCTCAGAGCTCAATTTGCTTGCAGACATTTCCCACCTACATAACATCAACAGTGTTAATAATAAATAATGTTACCTAGTTGGGTGATGGAACATCTGCAGGCAAACAACCCAGCTCAGAGAGAACCAAAGAGAACCAAAGAGAACCAGAGAGAACCAAAGACTCCCCTGTTCCACATATATTCCTTTATATTGGAATATTTTAGAGGCATATTAATGGTTTAAGTAGTACAAGTCTCAAGATTAACAGAGTTTACCCCTAGGTAAATATCTACAGTATTATAATTTCAGTGTTTCTAAATATATTTCTTAACTTACTAATCTTTTGGTTTATTTTCATTTACACAAGAATCCATACACAAATATAGGATACCTTTTGAAACAAAGGAATTAATATCTTGGTTTAATCTTGGTTTAATTTAAATAATCATGGTTGAGTTCCTTCCACCAACTCCACCATCTCAGACAGGTGAGCAAGAGACTGCATGCAGACCCAGGCATTCAAAGTGTCTTGCTTCCTACCACTCCTTGATCACAAAGTATTCACTTGCAATATCCAATATTTGTACCTGGCAATCTAATTTCACCAACACTGCTTCTTGGATACTCTTATCTACATCAAAATCTTTGGTTTATTTCTTCATGTATTATTTATCTACTCTTTTCATAGGGGAAGAGAACATTCTACGCATGGGATTATAATCTTGGGCAGAATTAAGGTAAGTAAATCAGTTTGGGTTGTTTTCAAATATATATTCAAATATATACAAATATATATTTATTTATTTATTTGGTGGGTGAAAGTTTCCCATCCTTGTTTTCTCAAATGGAGAGCATTCCCATGTTAACTATTGCCATACTTTCTTGAGCATACTGCAATCTGTCAGTCTTTTATTCACAGTTTGTCTCTGCAGAAAAAGACTTAGCGCTTATGAAAAGCATAGCTCAGGGTTTTTGTTTTAAATTAATCTTTCTACTCTTTGAATACACTCCAGTCTTCCAGAGACACTGGTAATACAACTGTACATTAAAGAAAATGCCTGATTTTATGCGTGTGTGTGTGTGTGGCATGCAATTGTTTCTTGTTAATACTTTCCCCTCACCAACCGTACATCTCTGTAACCCTCGCAGTAGCTAACCTCATATTATAAATGTACCGAGCAGAAGGCATGCCAAGTGACATCAATTAATTTAATTAACATTGCAGGTTACAGAAACGTGACTCATAACTGGCTGATTTGTATTTTAATTGAAGCAATACGTCTCTTCCCTCGCCCCGCAAATTGCCCGAAATAAGCGGTTCCATTTCAAGCATGAAAGGAGAGCAAACGAGTTCGAGGGAAATCTAACCATCTTCCGGAGGAGTTCCCCTAACTTGAGTCGATTTTGCACAAAACGTTGCACCTACAGCAAAAAAAAATAAAAAGAAATCCTCTTCGTGGCAAGGCTCACAAACCCATCTGTTCCAAGCAACGACTAAAAAACAAACAAACAAACCTCCACAAGATCATCCAGCGAGTCCCAAATCCAGATTCTCCTCTTGGGTTTCCTTTAAGCGAGAGGGCATTATTTACAACCTAGGCAAGATCCCACGAAGCCCAAAGTTTCGGCTAACAAACGAATCTACCTTCGTTAGGTCTCCGCCTTGCTCTGCCCAGCTCTACAATTAATCATAGCCGACTGTTAGCTTTTCTTTGCAAACTCTCCCTTTCCACGCGTGTCATTTCCTCCCTCCCCCAATGCTTCTCTTCGAAGCTAAGCTTCTCCTTTCTACTTTAAATGCTCCGGCACTTCATCCACGCAAGACACCCTTCCTCTCCTCCTCCACCCCCCCTAAAAAAAAAAAAAAAACCCGAGGGAATCCGAAGACATCGCCCCGTTAATGACTTTGTTCTGCTCTTAGTTACCGGCAAAGAAGGGAAAGAGGAAGAGAGATCCCGTCCCTAAAGGTGCTCGTACCACAAGAAACGCGGTTTCCTTACTTAATCGCCGGAGAGAGAACGCGTCCTTACCTGCACAGCAGCTACACCCACTGACAAAGTCGGTTATGGCACAGGATCGGCCGTTCCGAGAGAAATCCCTTCCCTTCTCCCGAAACGCAGACTTTCCTTCCTTCCTTCCTTCCTTCCCTCCTGTTTTGTTTCCGCCCCGTTTCCCCCACCGAGAAAGGCAACTCCCGCGTAGCTCTCTAGTCCCGGGAAGTGAAAATCCTCGGTCCAAAGGAGGTAGCAGCGCCAACCATCCCAGCGAGCCGCGAGAAAAGGAGGAGGAGGAGGGAGGGAGGAAGGGCAGCCACTACTAGATCATCCTGTAAACAGTTATCCCTTCGCCTCAATTAACATGCACAGCAGACTTCCCAGCTGGGCTGACTTTCTGCATGGCAGTGAGTTAACCGTTTGCGGGCTTCGGGGGTGGGGTGGGGGTGCAGGAAATAAAAGAGGCGCTCAGCAGGATCTAGAAGCCGAGCGCGGGGCTGGGGGGGGGGGTCTTCTTCCCTGCCTTTTCTTTTTTAAATGATCCAAGCGGCGGCGATGCCCCTTTCCTCTTTCCCCCTGGTCTTTCTCGTTAGCTCGGTTTGTTATTAGTCAAGAGATGGCCGGAGGCTGGGGGATAGGCGCAAATAAGAGAGACTTCTAGCCTTTTGACTCAGCCTTGAAGCCCTTCTCCATCGCAGGGTTTTAATCTGTAATAATTCCATACAAGATGCAGCTCCACCTTAGGGAAACTCAACCCCTCCTCCTGTTCCTCCTGCCAATTGCTCCTCCTCCTCCTCCTCCTTGTTCTTACCCCTGCCCTCTTTCCTAACCAAAACATAACCCAACCACCTGAAGCTCCTGAAAGTAAAATCTAAAGTCTGTTTAGAGCAGGGGGATATTCATTTCTGGAGGAAAGGAAAGCAAAGGAAAATGCTTCTCAGTATTCGTGGAATCTGGTTGCTGCTGCTTCGTGTTAAATCTTGCTTTCCTGAATTGGTTGCCCATAATCCAAGCACACCCACCCAACCACCCCCAGAGATGCTTATCCAGACATTAATTAACCTGTCAGCTGAAAGGACAGATTTGTCCCAATGTGTTACGGAGTTGGAGAGGATGTGGTTCCCCATTTCCTCCTTCAGATTGTTTTAATAAGAACGGAGGGCATGTATGTTGTGGCATCAAATTTTGGATGGAAATAACGCTGGGTTTTGGTGAAAGGCTAGACCAGCTTGGGTCAGTGTTGGGTCATCATTCCTGAATCCAAAGAAAGAAATAAGAAGGGCCAAAAGACAGGAAGTGGAGGGTAGGAGTCACTTCACCATTGAATTTCCATGTGGAAATCTGACAGGGAGCATTGGAAACCTTCCCTTCCCTTCCCTTCCCCTCCCTTCCCTCCCCTTCTTGTTACTTGCCAGTAGGCAGGTAAGTAGCACCAAAGGAACAGCGAAAGTGAAGATCATATGACCACAGCAGCAATGCAGCAGCAGCCACTGAATCAGCCATTATATCAAATTTCATTCCCTCAAGATTTACAGATCTTGGATTTTAGATGCATTCTTTCAGTCAAGCCATTCAAGGTACCTGGGTTCCAAAAAAAAAAAAACCCAAAACAAAACCTTTTGATACACCGTTTCACCTACTTGGAAGTCACGGCATTCAGAGTTTTTACTAGTAAATAGATACGTGCACTTTTTTACTTTTGAAAGCTCCAGTCCCGCGTACTGGAGAGATCATCACATTGATTTCTAACTGACTGCTTTTCAAATGTTTGCAAAATATGTTTGTTCTAAAGTCCGTGTCAGAAGCGAGAATATCAAGGAACTCTCCCTCTCCCTCCTTTTTAAGAAAAACCTAAAGAAGAACTGCTTCTTTAATATTCCTTTCATCTCTGATATGGGTGCTTTGGGTAGGTTTTTAAGTAATATCAAGGATGTGCTTTTCTTATAGAAAAAAAAATACAACCTTTAATCGTTTTCCAAGTCACACATGCATCCTCAGCGCCCCACCCTTTATAACTCTGGATGGATATTAAGTTACTGTATTCTGTTCTCACAGGTCTAGTGTGCACATTACAAATGGTCAGCCCACACACTCACACATGCTCACACATCCTGAATAAAGTGGGTTCCAATTAGGCTAAAATTTACACAGTGCAAATAGATTGGCCAAGAATTTCCCTGCACTGATGGCCACAATACTAATTGAGATTCTCTCTGTCTTAGGAGAATGCTCAAGCAAACCAACTGAATCCAGTTGTGTTGTGAATTGACAAACTACTTGTCTTAGAAGAAAAATTAGACACAGGAAATTCAAAGCAACAGGTAACCGGGAGGTCGAAAAGCAGATTGAGACATACTTGGGAGCAGTACACAGATACTTGGAAATTGTCTTTGTTATAGCAGCAAATCCCCTTAAGGTTTATTTATGATTATTCTTTAGCTTTATTTAGGAGCCAAGGAGCATACGTGTTGAACAAGGTTTGTTCCTTGGGTGATTCTTGCTTTTATTAAGGCTGCATAGAGGACTATGTCTTGGTTTGCTTCTTTGTTGATGTCTCTGGTCATTACTTACTCTACTAGCATTTAACTAGAATAGGATTTTCTATTTGTAGTTGTGGTCTGCTGGCAGCCTGCAGAGATGGCAGCAGAATTAGACAGTGTGGAAGAACATGGGCCAATTTGGGAGTCTGGGGAGGATGGACGATGGTCCTGCATCTGATGCAGAGATGGGGCCAGGTCCATCTGAGAGTTATGTGCTGACTCTGGAGCATCCACAATCTGACAGCAGCGAGGCAGAGGAACTAGGGGAGTTTGTTCCCAGTGCACACATGCACAGAGCTGCCAGAAGGCAAGAACAGTTAAGATAAAAGGGTGACTCAGGAGTAAGGCTTGGAGATGATTGCCCTTCCCATAAGATATAAAGGAAGTGCAAAGGGACAGGAAGCAGGAAGCAATGTTTTTCGCTCTGTTCGAATTAAACCTTGAAGCTCTGTGTGGACTTTGTACTTCACTTGGCTTTTTACAGTTAATTTGGCACTTTAGTTGTTGCCAGCAATTCAAAGGAGATAAAGGGTGCTTATCTCAAGAGACTATTTGGGACTCATCATGGGCTGGGAATAAACATAATTTCCAGCATTGAAATAAAAAGAGAGTTGTTTGGACTAAGCGTGTGCTTAATTACTGTCTCAGGAAGCCTTGGTCAGAACATTTGTAGACAAAAGGAGTAATACTGATAAAGAAGGAAGCATTCTGTAATGGGGTGTCAAACTCAATTTCAGTGAGGGTTGCATCAGGGTTGTGTTTTACTCGGGGGATGTGTGTGGCCAGGGGTGTGTGTGGCCAGCTCGACATCACTCATGTTGGACCTGTGGTGGCCTGAGCACTTTGCCAGCAAAAAGGGAGCTCTCCTGCGCTCCGTTTTCTCTGGCAGAGAACTGCAGGAGGCCATCGCAGCCAAAAATAGAGGTCGGGAGGGCTGTGCACAGTCCTCCTGAGCTCCATTTTCATTGGCAGAGTCACCACAGGCCGGTCCTTTGCTCTTTCCAGGACAGCCCTGCAGGCCAGATCTAAGCACCCTTTGGACCAGATCTGTCCCGCTGGCCTTGGGTTTGACACTCCCTGTTCTATAACATTCTTATGACATGGAAACTTGCACTGGATAGTTGTCCAAAGCTACAGGACCATTATTAGTGGTGAGGTTTTCATTCATGCATTAATATCAAAGCAGTATCAAAGTAGCTTTGTCATTCAGCTTTATGCAAAGTTCTTTATAAATAGGCGCCATGGTAAGAATCGTTCCAGATATTCAAAATGCAGGCATATTGACAGATTCATGCATCAGAGTTATTAATCATTATAGTAATCTCAATCTCAAGCATTACTCCCTTTGATTAAAAACTGGGAATGTGTTCTGCTATGGATTTAGATCTTTGGCTGACCTTTGTAAAAAAAAAGAAAACAAAATCCCTCCCCAACAAAATCACCCTGGTTCCCCACCCCCCAAGACAAAAGAATTATTGATGTGTAATTGTTTATCTAGGACGGATACAAATTATTCAGCAGCTACAGTTAATGCATTTTCTTTTCCTTTCCAAAGGTAATATCAGAAATTATTGTCATTCTATCTTCAAGATATGAATTTGGTACCCTAAACATTTATGACTTTTCTGATGTCTTGTATGCCAAAAGAGAAATTGATACATTCAACCCTGCTCTAAACTGTGCATTTGATGACTTTTGCTGATGAATGCATGTCATAGCTGTTTAAATCAATCTCTTAATATGATTTCTCCTTCTGTTTAGCTATCCTTGCTTCACAGAAACAGTGTACAAGTATACAAGCTGAAACCAAAGCTTTAAATTTTAGTGAGAAGGGAAGAAGGGAGGGAGGGAAGAAGGAGAGAAGGAGGGAAGGACGGAGGGAGGGAAGAAAGGGGGAGAAGGGAGGGAAGAAGGAAGGAAGGAAGGAAGGAAGGAAGGAAGGAACGAAGGAACGAAGGAATGAAGGAAGGGGCTATTATGACATTTAGGCTGCAGAAATATAGATGGCCCCTAAGAGATATCTAAAGCTCAGGATCTTTTCCACCAACTAGTGGTTATCTGAAATTTTGCAACCTAGATACATTAGCATTATCTTGCCTAGACTGTTTTTCCAGGGAATGATCCTGATTACTGATTACCGATTTTTGTCTATATATCTGTATCTGTATCTGTATCTGTATCTGTATATCTATCTGTATATCTATATCTAATCTATCTATCTATCTATCTATCTATCTATCTATCTATCTATCTATCTATCTATATCTATACACACGCGCACACACACACACACACACACACACACACACACACACACTTCTCCAGTCTTGCATTTCTTTCTTCCATCCTCAGATTTACTACTGCTGAGAGCAACACATGGCCAGGAAGGAAAGAGCCCCACGAGGCCAGCAGCGGCACATGCAGCAGACTCAGCAGCCAGGCAGAGGCATAGGGGGAAGATGACCCTGATGTGTTGCACAGCCTTCTGCCTAATCGTAGCAGCAGTCCGAGCAAGACCCGAGCTCCAGTGTCCCAGCAGTAGCAAGGGTAGCAGGCAGGGAAGGTGGAGGCCAGGGCATGCTGAGAGCTTGCTCTGTTATGGCCTCAGGCAAGTAGATGTTGGGACAGAGGACTCCTGTCAGCCCCCATGCTGGCCACTTCCTGTAGGTGAAAAAAAATAAGACATCCCAGAAAATAAGTCCTAGTCCCGTGATGGCGAACCTATGGCACGTATGCCGGAAGTGGCACACAGAGCCACTTCTGCTGGCACACTAGAGGTTGCCCAGAAGATCCCCACTGTGTATGCATGTGTGCCCCCTGCCAGCCAGCTGTTTGTCAGGTATCTGCCACACATGCGCGGGGGGAGATGCATGTATGGGAGACACATGTGCATGCACAGAGGCATGCGGCATGTGGAGGTTGCATACGCATGCGCAGAGTTGTAAAGTGCAAGAGAGTCATGTGTGAATGCACGGGATGGGGGGAGTAGCGCGCGCATTGCATCATGGGTGCAGGTATGCGAGCACGCGCACGCGACTGCACTTTTGGCACGCAACATGGAAAAGGTTAACTATCACTTTCCTAGTCCTTATTTTCGAGCCCAAAAGAAAATGACCGGGTCTTATTTTCGGGAAAACACAGTGTCAGGATTCCGGCAGTTACCCCAATTAAATCATGAGTCCTGAGCCAAACTTCCAAAACTTCAAAGGGATTTATTGGGAGTTAATATGTCCGGCACTGCCTGGGTGTAGCTGACTCTGAGACACATAATTCATTTTCACCCTTGACCCTGGTTTTCCCCCACCCCCTGGGTGTAGGAAATATTTCTATGGTCTTTTTAGAGTTGCCACAGAGTATATCTAGAATTGAGCAGAGGTTACTGTTCATTCAGTAGGAGAAACAAAGCTTCTAACCATGTAGTTGAGGTATCAACCTTACAAAACGTCTAACAGGTATGATTCTTGAGGCCAAGTCTGGCAATCTCTCTTTAAACTCTTTTAGATGATCAAGAACTGAAAGTGCCTCGATATGGTGGAGCTATAGAAATGAGTTTTCTACAGTCATCCTAGATTACAAAATAGTTGCTTTCCATTTAGATGCATTTGCTGAAAGATAAATTATTTTGCATTATCTTGTCTAGCACTTGTCCACTTTAATGAAAGAGACTGTTGGAAAAAAAATTCATAGGTTGATGAGTGTTTTTCTTTTTACCATAATTATGAAGTGGCCAATATGCTGTGTGGCTAACTTGTCTTCTTTGAACAAATTTCTCTCTATTGATCTGCATAATTTCTGTTTCCTACCCTTCAGTTAAATCACAAAGAAAGACTTGACTTGTTCAATAGCTGTGCTATTGTCACTGCTAAGTGGGAATCCTGCTTTTGATAAATTTTTGGATAATTTCCCTAGAGGTGTCTTCCCCTAGAAATAGTTATAGAATAACAATTACCCTTTAAAAAGATATAAAAGGTAATGACGATAAATATAAAAGAGTGCTTTGCAGTTTGAGATAAAATAAAAGATGGTTGGATTACTGTCAAATTATAGGATTGGAATGAACGTAAGAAGTTACCTCCTGCTCAGGGCAAGTTCTATCAGTACATTTCTGACAGACAAATATTAAGCTTCTGTTTGAAGTCTGAAGTTCTCCAGCAAAAGAAAAACTCACATATTTATATGCAGTGGTGGGATTCAATATTTTTTTACTACTGGTTCTGTAGGCATGGCTTGGTGGGCATAGCAGGGAAGGATACTGTAAAATCTCCAGTCAGAGGTGGTATTTGCCGGTTCTTCGAACTACTCAAAATTTCTGCTACTGGTTCTCTAGAACTGGTCAGAACCTGCTGAATACCACCTCTGTTTATATGGCATCCTGTTCCACTGGCTGACAGCCATTCAGTATGGAAGAGCTTCCCAACACCTATAGTAAACCTACTTCTTATATTTTGAATCCATTAGTTCTTGAAAGGCAGTAAAAAACCATATCCACTCTTTCTTATGTGTGACCATTTCTCCATATTAAATTCCATACTATGCATTTTAGCTCAATCCTTTCAAGATAACAAAAAGCCATCAAACTGCAGTCACTTGGGCCGATGTTATCTACTTTGGTCATAAAAAGAATGTAAGAAGGAAACCAATCTCATCTGATGTCAAGATCTCAACATTTCAGCTCTGAACAACATACATTCTCCACTATTTTTAACAATTTGTTCAATGACCTTACCCTTTAGAGATGTCAAGTTAACAGATCAGAGGTGGTCTTCAGCAGGTTCTGACCAGTTCCGGAGAACCGGTAGTGGAAATTTTGAGTAGTTTGGAGAAGTGGCAAATACCACCTCTGACTGGAGATTTTACAGTATCCTTCCCCTACCACGCCCACCAAGCCACACCCACAGAACTGGTAGTAAAAAAAATTGAATCCTACCACTGTAAGCAGATCTGTTATTTCCTGGATTCTCCTTCTGCTCCTTACTGACAATGGGGAGGATCCTTAGTATTCTTCCAGTAATCTGGAATCATACAGCCTTTCAAGACTTCTCAAAGAATATTGAAAGTGATTCTGCAATTACCATTTCCCCTAGTTCCTTTGTATGCTTTGATGTAATGGCTGGCTATGGAGATTCAGATTAGCTAAATTCTTCCCTACCGTTTCCTTGTCTCCTCTAAGCTAAGTCTCCCTTCTTCTCTCACTATTGTAAAGATGACCAACTAGAACTTCCTTTAAGGGGAAAAGAGATGCGAGAGAAGTTTACAAATTCTGCTTCTCTCCATCAGCCATTAATATCACTTACCTCTTACACTTTTTTTTTTTTTTTTGGCTTTCCTGTTTAAAACATGATTATCTCCAAAGAGAAGACCTTAACAAATCCAGACTTTTGTTTTATATACCTCATAAACTTCAGCTTTTTTAAAAAAGCATTGGTCTTTTTGATACAGTTCATATGAGTTAATGATCTTATATTATTTGTTTATATATATCTCTTTCCCCATTTTCCATCCATATCCTTTTTTACATGCACCATTTTTAGATAACTCAGATGTTAATTTTCATGTGCTATTTGAGAAAAACATGGGCATATTTCAGGATCCAGTGTCAAGCCAATGGGTTCTCTGCTGTGCATCATCACCTGCCCTGTTAATTCAATTTAAGAGAGTATCCATTGCCCAGTACTGGCAATAGGAGGACATTATTCATCATACCTGAGAAAAATGGCGGAGCTTTAATAGCAATAGCACTTAGACTTATATACTGCTTCACAGTTTTTTATAGCCCTCTCCAAGCAATTTATAGTGTCAGCATCTTGCCCCCAACAATTTTGGTCCTTGTTTTACTGACCTTGGAAGGATGGAAGGCTGAGTCAACCTTGAGCCAGTGAGACTCAAACTGCTGGCAATCATCTGTCAGCAGAATTAGCCTGCAATACTGCATTTTAACCACTGAGAATAACTAGAGGTTTAGTAGGGCTGCCTCTCAGTATTGGAATATTTGCCTCGGTGTTCCAATGATAGAGCCAGTTGTGGATAGTCAGGAAAAAAAGTATTATCTAATGGCAACGCAAATAAAGACAAATGTTCCTATCCTATTTACAATGGGGATTATATCTGATGGTACAATGTTGGGAAAGCTCTCTCACTCTTTTGCTTTTCTTGTTCTATCTTGAACACAAATTCTTGTCAGGAATTCTGGTTTCAGTTTAGCCCAACAGTCATTGAATCGTTTCTTCATTTTTATTGCCAGTGGCATTGTTTACAAAACTGTACTGGGAAAAAAATGCACTGACTTGCTGATACTGCTATAAACAGAACTGGACTATGAGTCTTGAGAGATTATTCTGAATGAATGTCAACACTTATCCAAAGCAAATGCTCTCATGGGCTCCGAAATTGACAATAGCTAACTTGCCAACAGAGTTAAAAGAGGAAAAGAAGGAGGAGAATTTTCTGACCTGAATCATTTTTACAAGGTCTTTATAAACATCTCAAGTCAATTTGGAGCAGACTTTCCTTATTATGTGGTAGATATGTTTTGCTTGAGCTTCATTAGTTTCCTCAGAAAAGTTCTGCAAATAGGGGGAGGGGAAATTTAAAAAGTGGGGGCTAACCCATCAGTATCATTGATTGAGAAAATCTATGTGGTCGTTAACATTCAACACCAACATGATGGTAAATAATCAATTTCTTTTTTTTTAAGTATCATATAGATTAGGCCTTAACCACTTTTTCAATTCAAGAAGAAAAGAGACAACCATATAGCTATGAATGTGAGACTAGCATTTTAATTTGCAGTTTGTTTTCCTAAATCTTGTTCCAGACAAAATCCTAGTCAGAATGGATCATCGTTGGACTGACCTGGAGACAAGATGGGTTGTTACCAATCCATCAAATCTGGTCCTTGCAGCAGGACAGGTGAATTTTCACAGACCTAACATATGTAACACTTTCTTGTTACTCACAAAAGCCAAGAATAATACTTGGGGAGAAACAAAGACACAGGCTTGTGAAAATGTCACATGTGTATTTTCCAGTAAAAGTTGTCTAACAGGAAAGAGGTGTCACAATCCATTCGGTGGAGCTGCTCAAGCAGTTATTACTATTCTCTGCAAGCTAAGGTTAACAGAGGTCTCTTCCAGTGCCGGAATTTAAGATTCATTATTTTATTCCCTCAAGATGAAAATTCAGTCAAAAGAAAACATTGTAAAATGCCAGAATCAGTTTCAAATTAATTAGGTGTTCCACCCTCACTCTGCAGGGAAGTCTTTTTGCCAACACCCAAAGGGAAGGGATTGAAAGAAGAAAGAAGGTGCTTTGAAAAGAAACCAATGTTTCGAGATATACAAAAAGGACAGATTTAAGTTGCTTCATTTCTCTGAAAAGCATGTTAGACTTTCCCGGCCACACCCTACATTACCTTCTGAAGACTCTATTGTGGGCATGAGATAATTTTGTTTCTGCTCTTCTTTCACTTTAAAAAAAAACAATAACAAAAAGGCACCCTTCTTCCAGATTGAGCAGACACGCTAGATAATTCCGATTAAATGTCAGTGATTTGGTCTGATTCGAACATAATGAGGTGTTTGTTATTTTACAAGTCTGATGTAGTTTCAAAACTTGGCAATAAGGAGGAGTCTTGAAGACACTTAGCGTGGTTGTGACAACTTTCTTTTCAGGAACATCTGAAGACTTCAGGGAAAGGCTTTCACTTCACATATCTTTCATGTCATATATTCCCTTTCATACTATGCCCTTGGCTGAAGAGTCATCCTCAAATTAGAAGGATCAAGATGGAGCCATCAGGGAATTAGACACAGCTCCACCCTACCAACAGTACTCTGATGATATCAGGACCCGATATCACCTGGCTATGGTGATTCAGACCCTACCCTGGAGGCGCATCAACCAACACATGTGACGACAGAGCCAGAGAAATGCGAAGCTGCAGAAACACCTAGCACAAGTTACCCAAGAGCTTCCTGGTTGATCAGTGCTAACTATTTTCAGAAGATAAGAGCTTCCTGTCGGAAATGTACTACTGTGAGTTATTCAGGGGAAAAAAAAAGAGTATTTCTGAGATTATTGTTGCTCTGAGACAAAGTCTTGGCCTTTCTAAATAACTGCCTGATATGGTCAGTCGATTTCATATTTAGGAAAGACACTGGTTTGTCTGCAGAGAGCTCCAGAGAAATGTTCTTAAAATACCTAGATTTCTATTGTAATGATTTAGGCAGTTATGATAAAATGCTCTTCCTTCTTCAGCACTACGCTGTTGTGGCCTTTTCACAATTCCAAATATATTTTTAAAAGATATAGTTTTGGTGGTTATTTACTTTTGTTATTTTGTCATATTTCACTTGGCAACCCAAAGAAAGAGAATTGGCTGCTATCTAGCCTTTTTAGATCAGTGATTAAAGCCAGAATTGAATATAAATAAAGGAAAACACTTTCATATAATGAAGAAATCACTCCATATTCCTGTATAGTTCCTAAGTCCATGTGTGATGGATCCAGATATCCCTTATCACTTTCTAGAGAAACTGTAAGACATGCCCTGGCCAAACCCTAATCAAATTGTCATCTCAGGCTGATTTCTCTAAGATGCAGTCTTATTCTGAATTGATACTACAGGAATCTCCTGAAATATTGTTGATCAAGTCACTCAGTGCATTGATAGGTGAGTTTAAATCTTTGCCTTCCACATTAAAACAAACAGACAAACAACTCTTTGGATAAATTTAACACTTATTCTATTGGCATTGGAACTTCTGCATATAACTGCATATAAATAGTAACTATATATGAACTTTTGTAAAAAGATCCTCAAGTATGTGTACCATGTATAGGAGGTGCCAGCTTCTGTTTACTTAGTGCTTCATTGAAACATACACTTTAATCATGTGTGCCTACATATTGCGTTGTTGGAAGTTATAATCCACCCCCCTCCTCGAGAAATGAAATGAAATTCTTTAGGATATATTAAAAAATCAGAATATTTCCCCTAAAAGAGAAGTAGAAACTCAGAAGCAGAAGCTCACCCCTACCTTTGTTAATGGGTGGGCCATTAAGGCCTGGGCCAGAGTATTCTACAAAGCTCTCTACCCATCTCACCACATGGCCTGGGAAGATTGTATCAGCCAGCACCCAGGTGAAGCCATGTGGTCCAGACAAAGCCTACAAAGTTAGCTAAGACCCCTGCCCCTGGGAGTCTGGCAGCCAATGGGATACATTTCTTACACAGGAACAGGAAACACTAAGCTGTGGCCCAACAGAGGGTATAAAACTAAGGGTCTCTCAGCATCTTGCCCCTTCTTTTCCTTCACCCAAGATCTTGAAGTATGTGATCTGACAGTGTATGTGTATCTGATAGTGAGAACAATCAACCAATGGAACGGCTTGCCCTCAGAAGTTGTGAGAGGGTCATCACTTGAAACTTTCAAGGAGAGATTGGACTGCCATTTGTCAGAAATAGTGTAGGGTCTCCTGCTTGTGCAGGAGGTTGGACTAGATGACCTACAAGGTCCCTTCTAACTCTGATTCTCTGTTATCTGTGATTGTCCTTTTCACTTTGGAGCTCCAAGCTTATAGTTGGTGGTTCTGCTTCACCATTAAACCATCTTTCCAAGCAGTCACCATGTTTCCAGTGTCTTTCTTCCCCACTTGGAACTGAACCAAGAAGGATATTTCTTCAAACAACATACAACTAATTTTTTTTTTCTTAAATGATTTCAGGAAACATAAGTTGCTTGTAGATGTGCCAAGTTTCAATTGAACTTGAAGAGAAGAGGGTTTTTTTCCAACACAAAAGACTAACCTAGATTATTCTTGGGTTGAACTCATTATTACTTTCCCACAATTCATTTAAACAATCATTCTGATTTCAACAGTGTTTCACCAATAACTTCTGGAGGTGTCAATCTTACTTATTACTCAAGAATCTCAGTTGTTTTATCTCATTGCTCTTCACAGCCATCACAAAGACATTGTATTTTAGCTGAGACAAATTCTACCTTAGCTACCATTGTGGTTTTCTTTTTTTTTTCCTACCATGAACTATTCACACCACAGTGGCCAAAGAAGTGGTTTACCCTTTTATTTACACATACCGATAAGTAGAGATAGGGATGCAAGGACAGATTATCTTAAATTAGGATAATGCTTTAACAATATCTGATTTTAATCATTTGAAGTGGGAAGGCAATCCCAACCTTGGCTTGCCTTGCTCTGAATGAAGCAGTTGTTTCTAGCTGCATAAATTAGCACTAAACATGACACATTGATTACTGTTTTGTGTAGGCAGTTAAAACAGCTAGAAGAACCACAAACATAATAACTTTTTATTTTCTAGAAGATTTGATTTTCTACTAGGCAAAAATTTGATAGCTTTAGTTGTAAGCTGATAAATTAGAATTAGAAATCCAGAATGAAAGTTTAAGGTATCTGGCTAGAAACCGAGAGATTGGGACTTCTAGTTCCACCTTAGGCACAAAGCCAACTGGATGACTTTGAACCATAACAGATAACAGATAATCACAATTGGAAGGGACCATCTAGTCCAACCCCCCCGCCCAATTGGGAGACTCTACACCATTTCTGACTAATGGCAGTCGAACCTCTTCTTGAAACCCTCCAGTGAGGAAGCTCCCACAACTTCTGAAGGCAACTTCTGTTCCATTGGTTGATTGTTCTCACTATCAGAAAGTTTCTCCTTATTTCCAGGTTGAATCTCTTCTTGTTCAGTTTCCATCTATTAATCCTTGTCCAGCCTACAGGTGCTTTGGAAAGTAGCTTGACCCCTTCCACTCTGTGGCAGCCCCTCAAATATTGGAAGATTGCTATCACATCTCCCCCGGTCCTTCTCTTCACCAGACTAGCCAAGCCCAGTTCCTATAACCAGTCATTCATTCTCAGTCCCAGGAAGAAACCAAGGGCAAACAACTTCAAAATCTTGCCAAGCAAACTGCAGGGACTTGTCCAAGCAGTTACCAGTAGTCAACACTGACTCAAAAGCACAAAAACAGGAACCACTCCCACAATTAATTTTGACCCTACAGCACTAAAGATATATCTGGATAGAACTAGCTTCAAAGAAAAGATGTTTGAGGTTTAAGATCTGCTTCAAGATTTTCTTTGGGGAGCCACTTGCTGATTCTGACATTAGATGAGAATCTGCCCAGCCTCAATTTTTCTCCCCTTCATTGTGTCTCAGATATTTGGACAACTTCACCACTTTTACACTCCCATTTTACTGTTGGAGTTTTGTGTATGGATCATTAACCCAGCATCTTGCCTAATTTGTCAAATGTAAGAATGGAAAAAAAAAGTTTCTTTTACTTTCATGCAAATATACATAATTTCTATACCCGAACATAGACAAAAAACTTGTAAAATACAAATGCAGCCTGACATTCAGACTACTATTTTTTTTTTCTTGTTCCTTTTTTTCCCTTGTTGTTTTTCTGGAATTTGAAATGCAGATTACACACCTACAGACACAAGAAAGGTGTATTAGACTGATGGGGATAATGAATGAATTTGGAACAAAAGGGGTTTCAAAAGTTTGATTTGTACAAAAGGAGAAACACACACCCCAAACTCAAGGGTTCTTTGAAACTCTTTTATTTTTAGTAAGAAAATTTTAGATTGAGAAATTGATCACACAGTAATCCCTAGGAAATATCAGTATCATAGATTAGATTGTAAGGTGGTACAAGAGGAGATTGAAAAGGAGAAGAAACAACCCATCATCTTAGAAGTTCTACCATGTTTCTTAAAATAAAAAAAACTTTCAGGGAAGTTTGTATGATTAAACATAAAAATTGATTTGGAGAAAACTTTCCTTTTCGTTGTTCCAATACATCTATGTCTACATATCTATATTTATACTGTTGGAAGAAATATCTTTCTGGGTTCAGCTCCAAGTGGGGAAAAAGACATTGGAAACACGGAGGCTGTTTGGAAAGATGGTTTAAAGATGGACAGGGCCACATGGCTTGTAGCTCCAAAGTGAAAAGGACGATCACACGCTTCAAGATGTTGGGTGAAGGAAAAGAAGAAAGGATGAGATACTAAGAACATGCTTCATAAGCAAAAGGTATTCTTGCTACCAGTAGAAGGTTTCTGGTTAAATATTCTTGGCTATCCAACTCTTTTCTAATTAAAGCTTAATTCCTCTACTCAAATTAACCTAGGCGTTCTTTTTAAATATACAAATAAATGCCTTGGGGGTAGGACTAACAAAATAGTTCCATGGTCAGATAAATCTTGGAGGAAATTGAAATGTGACAGTGCAAAACACTAACACAACTCAATTCATAGTATGATTCAATCTGAAACCTTTCCAACATCTACTCAAACTGAGAAGTAAATAATATACAAAATATTATATAAATAATCTATAAGTTTGCAGATAAGTATGAGTTCTTCTCTTGAAAAAAAGATTATACCTGAATTTTCTCACAGTGGCACCATATTTGTTTTTCTTAACCTAGCTATTTGATTCAACAAAGGAAGAATCAAGGAACTTGGGCAATACTGCTATTCATTTCCTAATCAGGTTATTGACTCTTTTGCTTAGGGTCAAAATTACTATGCTCTCTAATTGAAATTCAAAACTGCTGGTGAAACAAGTCTTCAGTTCTTTTTTTTTCAAAAGGATGGGCTTTCTGCTAAGTGGCACCAAGATCTACCTAGGTTTTAATAGTGTTGGAAGAAATGTCCATCTGGGTTCAATTCCAAGTGGGAAGAAAGACACTGGGAACATGAAGGCTGCTTTGAAGGATGGTTTAACAGTGAAGCAGAAGCATCCAACCCGTGTGATTCTGGGTAGATGACCACATGGAAGAGAGAGGGAGATTTATACCTTCTCTTGGGCTTTGAATTTGATCTTCCTGTTCCTGTATTAAGGGTGCTATGGTTCACTGGCAGCCTGTGCAGATGGCAGCAGAATCAGACAGTGGGGAAGAAGAGGGAGGAGTTGGACGAGGGTCTTGTGTCTGATACAGAAATGGGGCCAGAACCATCTGGGAGTTATGTGCTGACTCTGGAGCCTCCAGAATCTGGCAGCAGCAAGGCAGAGGAACAAGGGGAGCTTGTCCCCAGTGCACCTGTGCACAGAGCTGGTAGAAGGCAAGAGCAGCTAAGAGAAAAGGGGCAACTCAGGAGTAAGGCTTGGAGGTGATTGCCCCTCCCATAAGGTATAAAGGAAGTGCAAACGTAGGAAAACCTTTGCAGGAAGCAATGTCATTCGTGCTGATTTGTTTGGACTCTGAAAGCTTCTCCATTTCAGTTTTAAAAGACTAACTGGGGCTTTAGTCATTGGCAGCACTTCAAATCAGATAAGGTGTGTTCTTATCAGAATTCTTCTGAAGAACTTTGGAAGATGTTCCTGGGACTTTTTATAACTGGTTGAAACTCATTCTGGGCTGTGAATGACGATAATTCACAGCCATTGAGCTAAAATAAAAGGGGTTTGGATTTTATGTGTGTTTGTTGGTGTCTTACAAAGCTTTGGTCAGAACAAAGGGATCCTATTGGAACCAATCCTATTGGTTGCAGTCAGACTCCCATGTGGTAACGCAGTCATAGCTGAGGTGGTCTGTGTTCCCAGGCTTGGTTGAATCTTGCTGGGTGATGCAATGAAGGGTAATTTCCTATTGTGTCTGAATGGCTTTGCCCTGAAGGATAATCCCATCATCCTGGAGCTGAGGTCTTTTGTCTTGTAGATAAGCACCAAAATATTTGCTGGAGGCAGGGAGCTGGGATCTGTTTCTATTTCCTTTAAGTTTTTTATTTCTCTTTTAGGGGAAGTATTCTGCCTTTGTAATATTTCCTTGACTATTTCATTCTTCTAGGAGTGGGGTGGGTGCTAACTCTCTAGAATAGAATTGTGGGTTGGAAGGGACTCTTATGGCCACGTTCATTTTGTGAATCCATGTTAAAGGAAAAAGAAGTTGTGCGTATGCTTGAAGTCATGCGTTGAACAGAATCCCACTGCTTTCACTATGTAACCAGCTCAAGGCTTTTATCTGGATTCTTCCTAATGCTTCATCATCTTACTTCTTACTGTCCTCTTTGTCTCTGAAGCTGAGCCCATATTTACAAAGCTTTGCTTTTGTCCTTCTGTTTTCACCACCTTGCAGTTTTGAATGCCACTGTAATCTGATAGTATCTGTGAAACATAGCATTTGTTTCACTGAGGTTGTTCACTGATACTAGGAGCTTGATCAGAAAAGAGAGAGAGCGGATCCCCAGTTCATGTTTGTAAGGACCTTAATGAAGCCACGAACTTTGGTTGCTTCCCCCTCCCAATCAACAGAAAACTATTTCATGCTAGTAATAGAGATGTCAGGATTGAATATATTATATTCCTTTCCTTCCATTGGACAAAATGAGAATCTTAGACACTGCATAGAAGTTTTCCAAGGGCTTGACCTAGACACCTAAGAATTATCTAACGTCCCTTCCTTGCTTCCAATTTCTAGTTTCCTTGTGTTGGAAGAAATAACCTTCCGGGTTCACTTCCAAGTGGAGAAAAAGACACTAGATTCATGAAAGTTGCTTGGAAAGAAGGTTTAATGGTGGACAGGACCACATGCCTTGGAGCTCCTGAGCGAAAAGGGAAGAGATGCTGAGAGTCCCTTGGTTTTATACCCTCTGTTGGGCCATACCTTAGTGTTTCCTGTTCCTGTGTAAGAAATGTATTCCATTGGCTGGGTCTTAGCTAGCTTTGTAGACTTTGTCTGGACAACATGGCTTCACCTGAGTGCTGGCTGATGCAATCTTGCCAGGCCATGTGGTGAGATGGGTAGAGGGCTTTGTTATGTAGAATACTCTGGCCCAGGCCGTAATGGCCCACCCATTAACAAAGGTGGGGGTGAGCTTCTGCTTCTGAGGTGAGTTTCTGCTTCTGAATTTCTACTTCTCTTTTTAGGGGAAATATTCTGCCTTTTTAGTATTTTCTAAAATATTTCATTTTTCTAGGAGAGGGGTGGGTGCTAATTTTCTACAATTGGTTCTTCCACTGGTTCAATTTTCTTTCAAATTAAAATTGTGTAATAATTGGATGTCTTGCATGAACCAAGCCAACATAGAAATCCTCATAACAATTTACATCTTCCAGAGCACTTCCATTCTCACAGTAAATATATTCCCACAGACCCAGGGCTCTGAGCACAAGGGCTTGCCTCTCTACAGCAATTAATTTTGAAAACATCACAATGAACAGCATTTTTTTCCTTTAGAAGTCTAACCATAAGGCCAGTGGAAAACCTTTGGGGAAATCAGTACATACATAAAGGTAATATCCCTTGGGGGGTGGGGAATATTAATATAACAGAGGACTGATTTCGTGGTATTAAGTCTTACCTTAAATGAAGAGCGATAAAATTATTTAACTAAAATTTCTAAACACTGCTGGCATTTTCTTATTAAAAAATCAATTAATGAAATGACTCAGACTAATCATTTTTCATTCAAATGTTTTGTCTGAATACATTTCTTCTTCTATGTTTCATCCTATGGAACATTTTTAAAGGAGCAATCGTTTAAAACCTCTAGTTTGTGAGGGAAAAAAATCGAGAAAAAGAAGGAAAATAATTCACGATTATAGTTGTTGTTGTTTTTTTTCAATTAAGAGGTATAATTGCTCCTAAAGTGCATTTACAGTCTCCAAGGAAGCATAATAGACTTTCCCATTATCTACAGCTCAGTGACATCTATAAATATATGTTAAAGACCATTTGTAGACAAAAACTGCTCTTAAACTTATGTGTGTGAGAGAGTTAAAAGGGGTAAAATATAGGCATTGAAAACAAAAACAAAAACAAGAAAAGAACTCAAGAAAAGGAAGACGGGAACATTTTTTTTTCCAATGGTACAAAGTCTTGCATGAAGTAGCACCTTTGTGAAGTGTTAAGAAAACAAATGTGAGGTTAGGTCAGCAATCATTACTCCAGTTATTAAATTCTACATAAAAATATTGGGACTACTTCAAAGAGATATTGGGCTAGCATGGACTTTAAGGAGAACATGGTTGGTGGATGAGTAGAGGCTATAAATTTGCATTGAATGTGTGACTCATTTTCTGAATATGCTTCTTCTCCCCCGCCCCTCTCTCTCACATACTAATCATCTTTTTCTATGCCTTGTTTCTGCATGATTTTATTGGGTCATTTTTAGGCCATTGTGGGTGACCCTTCTCAGAAGACAATGGCCTTATACTGTTTTTATCAGCTCCTCGGGCAGCCTGGGCTCTTATTGCCTGAATTGCAAAGGTCATATTGTGGTTTATTTATTTTAAAAAAGACTATATATAACCAATGGCTATTTTTTTTTCTTTCATTCCTTTCAAACGTTATGTTCTTAATCTGTATTGAAAGGCCCTATCCTGAAAAAAAAAAAAACAACTGGAAAGCTTTATTAAAGAGAGAATGGCAACATTCATATTTCTCTTGCAGCTTATAGATTGTGAACACAGGAATACATCATTTGTATTTTTAATTGATGCAATAACCACACTGTATATAGCCAGTGATGAACACCGCTGGTGAAGCACAGATCAAAAGGATGATGTATATGCCAAAGGGTGAACTTTGAATAGAATCAACTATCTTAGATAAAGTGAAAAAAATCCCTAGATTTGAATTGAACTTTATTTATTTATTTGTCAAACATGTACAAGATAACAAGTATAAGTTTAAACATAGACAAGAACAAGGGAGTAAATACAAATAAATGGGAACAGAAGGGACAGTAGGCACACTGGTACGCTTATGCACGCCCCCTTTAAGGACCTCTTAGGAATGGGGTGAGGTCCACGGTAGACAGTTTGAGGCTGAAGCTTTGAGGGGTTGAGGCTGTAACAACGGAGTCGGGTAGGGCATTCCAGGCATTGACAACTCTGTTGCTGAAGTTGTATTTTCTGCAATCGAGTTTGGAGTGGTTTACTTGAGTTTGTATCAGTTATTTGACTGTGTATTATTGTGATTGAAGCTGAAGAAGTCATTGATGGGCAAGATGTTATAGACAATTTTGTGAACTATGCTTAGATCGGACTGCAGGCGGCACAGTTCTAGATTGTCCAGGCCCGAAATTTCAAGCCTGGAGGCATAGGGAATTCTATTGTGAGTGGAGGAGTGGAGAACTTTTCTTGAGAAATACCTCTGAACCCGCTAGATTGGGTCAATGTCCGATATACAGTGCGGGTTCCAGGAGAGCGAGCTGTATTGGAGAATTGGTCTGGCAAAGGTTTTGTATGCCCTAATTAACAATTCAATGTGGTGACTTCTGGTGATTTCATGAATACCAAGCAGGAAATGTAAGGGAGTTTTTCATTTTCTATGCCTTAATAATGCAGAGAACCATGGTAGATGTTGTAGTATTTTGTGAGCCAACTAGATAATTCCCTTGATACAAATAAATACAAACAAAAGAAGAGCTTTGGTGTAAGACCCTTCTGTGCTCAGTGGCAACCAGATGCTTATGTATACAAGAGAGCCATGAATCCTTACTAACTGATACACATTGCTTCTGATGTTGCAGGTGAGATATTATTATCACAGCTACTAGCCATTGATAGCTTTATTATCCATGAATTTGTCTAATGCAGCTATATAACTTGTTTTCTCATAATTAATGATAGGCACAGAGCAGATGGGGAGAATGGAGAACATAAAGAAGGAAAGGTTACCTATTCCTGTCACAGCATGAAAAGAATATCTTTGTTCATACATCATAAGGCTAGAAAGTTAAAATACTTTGTTTCGGTTTATGTCATTTTAGACCTGACACTTCAGCCAGACTTCTCAGAGAACTATGTTTGCTCAGTGACCTCTACTTGTCTTGTTAGATCTGGCATGCACTGGATCCCATCTACATGAGGGCGTCATCTTGCAGGGCCTGGGAAGAGAATCTTTTCTACTATGGGATTTGCCCTGTAGGTCATCATCAGAGACTGGACTTCCTCCAACTCTGCTGGTCTTTGTTAAGGTATGGAAATATGGTTTTGCCATCAAACCTTGTGCCCTGATAGTATGGGTTTTTTTCCCCCATGTCAGAAGCACTGAAGCTCTTCTGTGGTGAAAGGATCAACCAGTGACATCACTGTTGCCTAGGGATGCCCAGTTGGGGGTTCCTTCGATGTCCTCATTAGTTGCCCACCAACTTAAAGTTGTACCCATCTGTCTATTTATGGTCACCTGCTTTCAAACTGCTGGATCAGCAAGAGTGATGAGAACTCACCCTGCCACATGGCATCAACTGGGTCTTGAACACAAGCCTATCGATTGTCAAATACCTTGTGAGCCACCACACTCCTTTAGTATGAGTGAGCTTATTTCTTGGACATGATTATGTTAAAACCTCAGGTCATGAATGCTTCTGACCATGACCAAATCGGGTGCTGACCAAAAAATCAGCTAAATGTTTCATTCTGGTTGGGAATACATCCTCAGGTGGTGATCAAACACAGCTGGGGCTATTTTCCCTGCCTCAGTGATTTCCCCTTCTGCACCCTTTTTTGTTTGTATATGCATGCGCAGTCAGTCTTGCTTCCAGTCATGACCAAATCGGGTTGTGACCAAAGTTCTGGAACAGATTACCGTCGTGACTGGAGGTTCCACTGTATTCTCAACTGCTATGTTATTTTTTGTGATTTCTGTTGTTTTTAATTTTGCTTGTTTCTAACTGTGTTTTAATTGTTTCTCCTCCAGTAGAAGATTGTCACTTGGTGTTTGATTAGGAAGAAAATCTTCTTACTATATGCTTTTAGTAAGATTTGCTCTTTACTATTGAAATAAAAAAATGTAGCTGAATTTTATCAGTTATCAAGGAAACGTGTTAACTTGACACAGTGATACTTGTTGTTCTGCCTTTTACTTAGTAACATTGCTAATTCACTTTCTTCATACTGTTAATTAAGTTCAGAAGTTACAATATGGAAATTATCCCTCTGTCCTCCCTCCCTCTCTCCCTCCCTCCTCCTGTCCCTCATGATCCTACTTCCAGTCCTTTCTTTTTGAACATTTAATCATTTTAAAAGCCCTGACATTCTATGTTCTTCTGGTTAGAATTATGTTTAATTCATTTATTATTTCCTTTTACCTTGAGGCAAATTCAACCTCAGACCAGTTGTGTATACTCCAGTATAATAAACAATCACAACACCATAGTAATAATAATGATTTATCACGTGCTACATCAAAAACCAGTGTAGATCATTTGTATCTACGTAGAAAAAAATAGTGGTTGTGGTTTATGGCAAATGAATGGAGTGGAAAATTTAATCAAAGTCTAAATGGTTACATGAAGCAAGTAAAGTGAAGATGTTTATAAATGTCTACAAGGAAAACATTTTTGGATGTGACAAAAGCAAAAGCAACATGCAACATTGAACACTTACATTGACAAACCAAAGTGTGGCTTTGGTTTCCATATTAAATAGGTTCAGTGTAGAGTGGTTTTCTTGAATGTGTGGGTGTAATGATGACAAGAATTAACATAATAGAGGAACTGTAGTTCTCTATAACATATAATGATGAATATTAAAGATTAACATTCAATATTTAATAATATTTAAGATAATTTAGTAGCTCTGCATTCATCTTGCCAGGCAATCAGATGGACCTAGGGAAGTCTAAGTTGGGCTTCTCATGTAATGTGATATATGTAGAATCATAGGGGGTGGGGTGGGGAAGGAAGCTTAGAGGTCTTCTAGTCCAACCCCCTTACCTAAGGCAGGAGTTCTTATACCATGCTGGACAAATAGTTGTCCAATCTTTTCTTAAATACCTCCATTTTTCATAACTTGCCTCCACTGCTCCTGAAAGCAAGCTATTTGATTGGTTAATTGTCAGGAAATTTCTCCTTAGTTCTAAGTTGGATGTCTCCTTAACAAGCTTCAACCCATTACTTCTTGTTGTATCTTCAGGTACTTTGGAAAATAAATCAATCCATTCTTTTCTGTCACAGCTCCTTAAGTATTAGAAGACAGCTATTATGTCAGCCCTGATCCTTATCTTCGTTACGCTATACACACCTTGGTCTCTTAACTATTCATCAAACATTTTAACCTCCAGACCCTTTATCATCTCTGTTGCTTTTCTCTGCATTCTTACTAAGGTTTTATCATCTTGTTTGCATCCTGGCAACTAGAACTGGGTGCGTTGTAGACTCACTAGTGCAACATAGAGTAGTATTATCACTTCTCGTGATCTTGATGCTATTCCTCTGTTGATGCAGCCTAGAATTTCATTGGCTTTTTTTGACATTGGTAACACACTGTTAGCTCATACTTCAGTGGTGGCCCACTAGGACACTTAGGTTTATCTCTTCTCACCACTAAACTGCCTCCTGTTGGAGGGCATAGTTTATTGGGCTCCATTTGTTGCATTCTATTAGGTTCTGCAGCTGGATCTCCTGTTGCTTTATATTTAGCAAGGTGACTAATAATTTGTGCTATCAAGAAGATAGATGGATGGATGGATGGATGGATAGATAGATAGATAGATAGATAGATAGATAGATAGATAGATAGATAGATAGATAGATAGATAGATGATAGAATTAATTCTTTATTGGCCAAGTGTGTTTGGCCACACAAGGAATTTGTCTTGATGCATGTGCTCTCAGTGTACATAAAAGACAGGATACATTCATCAAGAGCCAAGAATCATAAGGTACAACACTTAATAATAGTCATAGGGTACAATAAGTAATTAAATCATACTAGGAAACAGTCAATAAAAATTGTTAGGAAACAAGCAACAAGGTTACAGTCAAATAGTCATAAGTGGGAAAAGATGGATGAAGGGAAGGATGGAAGTATTAATAGTAATAGTAATGCAGACTTAGTAAATAGTTTGACAATGTTGAGGGAATTATTTGTTTAGCAGAGTGATGGCTTTCAGGAAAAAACTGTCCTTGTGTCTAGTTGTTCTGGTGTGCAGTGCTCTACAGCATCATTTTGAGTGTAGGAGTTGAAACAGTTTATGTCCAGGATGTGAGGGGTCTGTAAATATTTTCACATCCCTCTTTTTGACTTTTTGACTTGGCAGTATACAGGTCCTTGATTGAAGGCAGATTAGTAGTAATTGTTTTTTTTTTCTGCAGTCCTAATTACTCTATGAAGTCAGTGTGTGTCTTGTTGGGCTGCAGAACCAAACCACACAGTTGTAGAGGTGCAGATGACAGACTCAATAATTCCTCTGTAGAACTGGACCAGCAGCTCCTTGAGCAGTTTGAACTTTCTGAGTTAGCACAGAAAGAACATTCTTTGAATATGTTAAAGCATAAAATTCCAGCCACTTTGGTTGATATGGTTTTGAATGGCATATTTGGTACTGGTTCCCCAGCAGAATGTACTGCTAGGCTGGCACAAAACTTTTCTTGATATATTGCATAATCCAGAACCCCATTTTTTGTCCTTTGTTATGCATTCTGATAGTAAATATTCCCAGCTGTTCTACACATGACAATCCATGAGAATAACTGAATTAATTCTCTTCTCAACATGGATAATAAAATCTGTAGTTTCAGCTCAAGACCCATCTCAGCAGAAGCACTTGGTGAAAATATTAGAATTTGAAAAGGCAATGTGATTCACTTTACAGAGAGAAGTGTGGATGGATCTATTCTCAAGAATTATAATAAATTCTTCTAACTGCCATGTCAGTGTTAACCAAAGTAGAATCTGTAATTCAAGAACAAGGCAGAGGATTCTAAATCATGGTTGGATTCAGAAAGCTGATTTGCAAAATAGATTCTGATAAGATCTTTTGCCCTAGGCAGGCATAGTCCAGATCAAGTTAATGTCCAAGAATATTATAGCATACTACATTTTGTAGTTTAAAAAGGCGGGAAAGTGATCCTCTCATAATTTGACTCTGCTCTGGAGAATTGTAATTTAATTTGAATTAAGTATCCTTCAAATTCAAATTAGGAAATGATATCAGTATGCTTTTGCACTATACATCCAAGATGGACCGATTCAAAACCTGATTTTAAAAGGATCACAGCAAGTGGAAGTCTCAGTTTGGGATCAGTAACCTGTGCAAAACAATATATCTCTGGATAAACTGATTAAAATAGGACAAGCTCCAAGCAATACTATAAATACTATGAAACTTACTTATTTTTTGATTTTCAAAAGTTAGCAGTTTTAGACATTTAGATTCATTTAATAACTTCATAGATTTAATATTTATAATTTTATGTTTTATTCATTTCAAATTTCTATTCTATTTTATCTTGTGTGTCAGGTACTGACTGAATTAAAATAACTTCCTCTCCTGTTGATATTACTTCTGTAATACTAATTTCTGAAGAGATCCATCAGGTCAGGGTAGACATTTGCAAAAAGGAAGTCCAACATCCGATAGTGTTCTTAATTTAATCAAGCACTAATCCAGCAAGTCTGATCATTCTTGCAATAACCAATCACATAACTGAGTCAAAAAACATCCATTGGGGAAACACAAAGTCCACACCTACTTCCTTTATTAGGAAGTATTTAGTAATCCATAAATCCTTCAGTGAGGAGAAGACTAACAAGCCATGACTAGCCTTTGCCCAGTAATAACAGATATGACATAATACTAAGCTGGCAGGAATGGGCTAATAACCAAGAAGATAGGCTCAAGATCCAGATGGATCTTGACAGATTAGAACACTGGGCCGTATCTAACAAGATGAAATTCAATGTAGAGAAAAGTAAAGTCCTACACTTAAGCAAGAAAAACCAAAAGTACACATATAGACTAGGTGAAACCAGGCTCAATAGAAATAACTGTGAGAGAGATCTTGGAGTCTTGGTGGACAACCAGCTAAATATGATCCAGCAGTGTGCAGCAGCAGCAGCAGCAGCCAAAAAAGCTAATTAACAGAGGGATACAATCGAGATCAAGTGAGGTACTAATACCATTCTATAAAGCTTTAGTAAGACCACACCTAGAGAACTGCATCCAGTTTTGTTCACCACATGACAAAAAAAGATGTTGAATCTCTAGAAAAAGTACAGAGAAGAGCAACCAGGATGGTTAGGGGACTGGAAAGTAAAACGTATGAAAAATGGTTATAGGAACTGGGCTTGGCTAGTTTAGTGAAGAGAAGGACCAGGGGAGACATGAGAGTAGTCTTCCAATATTTGAGGGGCTGCCACAGAGAGGAAGGGGTCAAGCTGTTTTCTAGGCCAGACAAGGAATAACGGTTGGAAACTGAACAAGGAGAGATTTAACCTGGAAATAAAGAGAAACTTTCTGACAGTGAGAACAATCAACTAATGGAACAGCTTGCTCTTGGAAGTTGTGGGAGTGCCATTACTTGAGACTTTCAAGAAGAGATTGGACTGCCATTTGTCAGAAATTGTGTAGGGTCTCCCACTTGGGGGTGGGGCTGGACTAGATGGCCTACAAGATACCTTCCAACTCTGATTATCTGTTATCTGACTTGATCCCTGGAGTAAACCAGTAATTGGAAGCATATTTTGTGCTGATAGACTATGGAGTGAGTTACACCAAGGCTGGAGCTGGCCTTGATGTCTTATCATGTTTGGGGACCATTGAAATTTGGATGGCATAAAATAGATTAACATCTAACCCAAGCAAAACAGAACTATTGCTGTTTGTATATTAAATCATAGTCCTCTTGAGAAAGATTTGCTTTTTAAGCTGGTGTTTTTCCCCAGTCCTTTTTGTCAGATCATTAGGTATGAAAAATAGGCCAACTAACTAGATTAGTTATTTCCATAACATAACTGACTTTGTTAGTTATTTTAACCCCTGTATATCTTTGAATCCTTTTAAGATGAATTCAGTTACCTGAATGCTTGCTAACTGACTGGATCAACTGACTGTTTTGGTTTTCCTGTACCATATTATCTCTTCACTGACCCAAATACATCTACTATGGAAACCATACAGCTGAACAGAAATATTTTTCTTCTTAAAGAAAGTCATGGTTTATTAATGGCTGAACAGGACTACTGTTATCTGATAAACTATAGTATCAACACTTGGTTCAGAAAGCTTAATTGAAATATAGGAGTGTCTTCATTCTCTCTTTCTCGGTTTGGTCCTTTCTTTCCTTCAGCCAAGTATCAAAATTATCCATTCACACCTAAGCATTTTACCAATCGTTTCCCATATTTCAGTGAAAGATCCCTTTTCAGGGTTAAATTTATGTTTTACCAGCAAAGAAAGCAACTGCCTGGAAAGGCTTCTGGATTGGGGCTGAAAGGCGAAAATGGAGGAAGAATGCTCTGTCCCATAATTGGGTAGACCAGATGCCCTGATAGACCGGTCCCACCGGAAAAAACCTTCATCCCTTTTCAGTATTTATAAAGTAGCGTTATTTATTCATTTATTTACAAAAGCAAGGTTTTTTTAAAGAAAATACTCTGGTGGAATATTTATGCATTTCCTTCTTAATTGAATTTACACAGCTGCCCATTTCACCAAAAGCAGTTCTGGGTGGTCTGCAACAATCTGATAAAAACAGGAAATGTAAAAACAACAGTTATAAAAAACAAAAATGCAAATGAATAGAGAGCATAAAAGCTAAATATTCAAATCACAGGTGAAGGGAGGCTAAAAATGTTTATCCCAGCAATGGAGCCTTCTAAGAAAGTCCCTGGTTGCCTGGGAATCCCAAGCCTGATAACATAACCAAGTCTTGAGGACTTTTTGGAGTTTCAAGAACAGGTTAGAGCTGATCTAATTTGGGGTGGAAGAAGGTTCCATGAGGTATGTACCATGGCAGAGAAGGCACATCTTCTGAGGCCCATCAAATGTAGGCCCATAGCTGATGGTACCTGTAGCCTGCCTTTTCTGCCAAATTTTTAACAGTGGGAGTAATCAAACAATTGAATGACTTGCCATCAGAAGTTGTGGATGTTCCATCACTGGAGGCTTTCAAAAAGAGACTGGACAACCATTTGTCTGAAATTGCATAGGATCTACTGCTTGAGCAGGAGGTTGGAAGACTTCCAAGTTCCCTTCCAACTCTATTATTCTATTCTGCTTATTCTACTCCACTCTACTCTACTCTACTCTACTCTACTCTACTCTACTCTACTCTACTCTACTCTACTCTACTCTACTCTGTTTGGCTGATATAACCATATATTCAATTACTAATCTACTAATATTTACATGTACCATATCATTTTCAAATCATTTCTGCCTAAGTTCCTCATTTGGAGCTGTTCAAATTATTTTCCTATTTTAGCATATATGGGATCAGACATGCTTGCGATAAACACATGTCCATCACTGAACAAGAATTAACAAATAAAAATAAATAAAATACAAAAATAATAATTTAAAACAATAATAAATTATAAAGAAAAAAAAACTCATAAACTCAATGAACTACTAGGCCATTATTTTTCTATATTTCTGTATGACGATTATCCATCTATTAGATGAGAAGCAGAAAAGAACAGAGAGCAAATTGCTCTAACTGATGTATATCTACAAAACTAATCTGATAGTTCTCTGAAACCTTGTTTTATTTTTAATCACATTGAAAAGATTGCAGAGAAGAGATGTTCTACCCTGCCAGTCGCCTAATTTTTGGGAAAAATGCAGAGCCATCAAACAGGATGGGAAATACTCATTAATAAAACTTTATGAAAAACATAGTTTTTATTCAAAGTTAGCTTCTTTTGGGGTCTTGCTGGCAGTGAAATTAATGGAGAACTGTCACTGGCAGCATTGAATACAGAATCCAAATAAGGATCGTGTACACTCTAAGTGACAAGCTTTACTGAACAATTTCCATATATCTGCTAAGAAATGCTGGCTGAAAAAAAAATCAAGTAGCATGGCATACATTATTTAAATTGCAGTGTAAAACAGTTCTTTTTTTTGCTGCTTTTTCTTTTAATTATTATTTTTGCTCTGTAAATTGTATGTCATTTTTTCCATTATTCCATGAATAATGCACGATTTGAATGGGATTATTTTCTTTCTACTGACTACAAATAGGCAGTTAATTCAGAATGAGGATGGGATGAGGATGATGGGTGAAATGTTATTGTTGTTGTACTGGATTCATGTTACATTTCATCATACAATGCAAATAACTTCAACAGCCTAAGGTAGAAAACTAATATCACCATTGTTATAATTGTTATAATGTTTTTGTTTCTCTGAGGCTTGTTATAATGCTCAAAACCATGCTATCGAATCTGAATTTAAAAAAAATCACATATATATTTATTAATTACCAGCCACGGTGGCACAGTGGTTAGAGTGTAGTACTGCAGACTACTTCTGCTGTCTGCCTGCAATTTGACAGTTCAAATCTCACCAGGCTCAAGGTTGACTCAGCCTTCCATCCTTCTGAGGTGGGTAAAATGAGGACCCAGATTGTTGGGGGCAATATGCTGACTCTGCTTAGAGAGGGCTGTAAAGCACTATAAAGTGGTATATAAGTCTAAGTATTATTGTTACTGTTATCCAATCTTTTTTTGTATGTACAACTCAAGGCAATGAACATACCTACTGTAACACTCCTTCGTCTTCCTTCTTTCCCTACAACAACCATCCTCTGAGATAAGTTGGACTGAGTGAGAGTGACTTGACCAGTAGCCCATGGTCAACAGACCAGTTTTTCTAAGACTAAGGAGACTACAACTCACCGTCTCCTGGTTTCTAGGTCAGCCCTTAACCACTGCTGTGAATCTTACAAAAAAGAAAAAGAAACCTCCTGAATTAATGAAATATTTTGGTAAAAAGAAAAAACTATCACATTTTCACACTACTAAAAAGAATAAGACCATTTTGGAAAAAAAATACATGGATGGTGTTTAGCGTCCATTTAAATTTTATTGTAAATTACCCAGAGTCACTTAAGTGAGGTGGTGGGATGTAGAAATGAGAGATAGATAGATAGATAGATAGATAGATAGATAGATAGATAGATAGATAGATAGATAGATAGATAGATAATGGATGGATGGATGGACAAACAAATAAGCTATGAGTTCAACTATTTAAACAAGAAACTTGAGTATCTTTTCTTTTAATTAAAGGTCATCCTAAAACTATGGCTTACAGAACAATTTCTTTTGAATTTATTTGTTGTTGTTGTTTTAGTAACGTTTCTTTCTTTTTCTTTTGTAATGTTTCACTTTTCCATGGGGACGGCACTGAAAGTGTTTGTGTTCTCAAGCTTATGTTATTAAAATGTTCAAGGCAAAAGAAAAAGGGGGGTGGAGCCGAAACAGGAAAATCCAGGTTCGAGTTTGTACAGATGTTTCACCCTGGCAAGCTTTAATAGAATTGAGGTCTGCGTGTCATGCTACTAAAAATACCTGATTCTCAAGTTTGACCTCAAATAGGAAGAACAATTCTGTGTTTACTTGCATTCATAAGCATAATGTATTCAGTAGATTTTCTTCTAGGTGAGTAATGCTTTAAAAAGAAAAAAAAATCTGCTATATATAATTTTCTTCCTCTACCTTGTTCAATCCCTTTTCTTAAGTCACCATAATTCTATATGATGAAACATTTTTGAAACACTGTTTTAAAATAAGGTTGATTTCCAGAATTCAGACTGCTGGAAATTTTGTACATTTTAGGGAAAATATAGCACCCATTTTGTGACATAAATTCATAGATCAGCATAGATATTCAAGAAGGAAAGAACATGCAAATTAAAGTATAGATAATGCTTAAATATAGGTTGGATCCAAATATAGCCTTATTTATAAAATAGAACTGTAAAAAGCAATGGGAATTGTGTTAGTCATACCGCACATTTTCAGTGATTCTAAGCCATACGCAAATCCTTGGTTGATCTGAAACCGTGCTCTTTGCAGTCATAACTGAATAATTTCAGCTTCAAAAATGAAAATGTAATGCTTTAAAAATTTCACAAGTTTGAATAGGTTTATGTATGCATGTACAATGTGCTTATGCATTGTAAGTATGTATGAATGGTTAAATCTGACTATCTATCATCTATCTATCTATCTATCTATCTATCTATCTATCTATCTATCTATCTATCTATCTATCATCTATCTATCTATCATTATCTGTCTATCATCTGTCTGTCTGTCTATTTGTCTCTCTTTCTGTTTGTGTGTCTTCCATTGTCTCCTTAGTAAGAATAATTCTGGGAGATAGCTTGAGCTGATGGCAGGAGAGTTGAATTTGTGTCTTTCTTTTAGTCCAACCCTTTAGCTCCTCTGCCATACTTTCTCTCTCTTTTATAGTTCAATTAAATTATCTAATGACACAATTACTGCTACCCTGCATCTCCTTCCACTGTTCATAGTGTATGTTTTGCAAAAGGATTTTTTTTAATGTTCCAGTGGTGCAACATCAGTTTAACATTTCAGCTACATTTTGTTGTTGTTACTGCACTTTAATACAGAGGAAACCCATATTGAAACATGCATGGGTCCTGTTGTATTTAATTCCAGTTTATTAAGTCTGTAACTACAGGCCATTAAATGAGACTTAAACTGTGGAAAATAAGAGATAATCAGCTTAGTTTTTAGTGGGGGAATCTCCTTCAGGTACTTGGCCCGTAAATTTAAGCTACCGTAGCAAAAAGAGCTACATAATAGGCAGATTGCAGTAGCCTAATCAGATAATTACTTTTAGAAAACAAAAAATACCATTTGATTATCAGAATTTTGCTGTCGGCATTTAGTATCTTAAGGATCTTCTCTTACAAGTACTGAATATAAGTAACTATGAGACTGGCCTAAACTTCATGCTGGTTGCCAGGAGTTTGAAAATTCAATCAATCTATCTTCTGAAGAAGATCTCCGAAACTATGCTGATTTCAGGGTCCAAAAAAAGGTCAAATCGTCATTCTTGACTGTGTGATACCTCTCAACCCAGAGCAGGTATTCAGCAGGTTCTGACCAATTCTGGAGAACCAGTAGCAGAATTTCGAGTAGTTCAGAGAACTGGAAAATGCCCCCTCTGACTGGCCCCGTCCCCATCTATTCTCTGCCTCCCAAGTCCCAGCTGATCTTCTTTTGTTGCTCTGCACAGGAGAACAGAGCTGGAAAGCAGGTTAGTAGGGTGGGGAGGGAATGGGAATTTTGCAGTAATCTTCCCCCAGGAGTGGGGAGGGAATGGGGATTTTGCAGTATCCTTCCTCTGCCATGCCCACCAAGCCACGCTCACCAAACCTTGCCCACAGAACTGGTAGTAAAAAATTTTTTGAATCCCACCACTGTTTCAACCTCTTTGTTATTTGTGTTGCACATGGAACTCATATAAAAGATGCTATCATATTGACTTTTTAAACACCCTCTTCCCTTACAGATTCCTTTGGATGACTCACCTCTCAACTCTAAAGTAATCTCCCCAAATCCAGTCTCTTTATTTTCCAGAATAATATATTGTATTATAGTGCATTCTTTCAAGTAGGATGGAAGGTAATGGGACAATATGTTTGGAATAAATCATTGACTATAAATTTTCACTGGACATCTATAAATGTACAGTATATGGAGAGTTATTAATAATACACATTTTTTTCTATATATTTTATATGGACTTCCCTGTATTCTTTTGTGTATAGGATACTAGAAACACACGGACACAAGGTGATACTTAATTAAAAGTATGATTGAATTCATGAACGTAAGAACAGAAGCTCTGTTGAAAGGTTCCGGGCTTTCAACAATTAATATTTGAGAAATAAAAGTAACACTTTCACAACAGCATCCCTCAGATTATACAGTTAGCCTAAAGACAGAAATGGGATATTTATAAAAGGAATAACATTTTTTTTTTTTTTGAGGTAAATAAAGGGCCCAGAGAAAATTCAATTTCTCTGACCTCTAACATTCTTGAGAGTGTATAGATTACTTGGAAGCACCAATTATTGTATTTATGATTAATTTGAAAGCAAAGTTTTTTTCTTTCTATTGTGGTTATTATAATGTTACTTTTCCCTTCTCTGATCCATGATTGGTTTGACCAAATTTTTATGGCTTTGCTCCTATTTTTCCTAGCAACAGTTTCCCTTCATCATTTAAACCTTGATAGTAAATGAATATATAGATTCAATATATCTCTTGATGTGTTAGGCAGTAAGCATTTTAACAGTGTTGCGTTTTTCCTGTATAATCTGCTATCATGTGTGTGTGTGTGTGCAACAAATTAGTTAATCCATCTGAGCAATAATGACATCTTCATTATTTCTGAGTTATTTATGATTGTGACCTTTGGATACTGTAAATTTATCTTTCTATGTTGATGAGCTTTCAGTGGAAATACAAATTATTTTCTCCCAACTAGAGAGATTGAATTTTATGTTTTTTGTTCAATAAATAAAACCCAGGAGTATATGAATCAACTGGGTAAATGCTGCACCACAAATAAAAGACCCTTCAAAAATCCTTTACACTGTAAGTGCGCAGCAGTGACAGAGGGCCTTGTGAGATCTGAAAAGAAGGTAAGAGCATGATTATTATACTTTTATAACATTGCAGCTGTAATATGTGTGTTAGTTATACATTGTTAAATCCCATAATTTCAGTATTTTTACATTTCACATTCCTGGATAGTAATGATTGTCATAATTTATGGCAGCATAAACATTTATCTGGAAAAAAAATCAATAAAAATGTCTTACTCCCTAAAAAAGTATCATCCTTAACAGCTTCCAATATTATTTATTTATTTATTTGTTTCCATTTATTTATTTATTTATTTATCCTGGACAGTGGGAATCTTTTGTCATTGTGCTGTTGCCAGGGCAGGAGGTGGGGGTTGATTTTATTATATTATGTTATATAAGTTTATTTTTTTATCTTTTTTATTAATTTTATTGTTTTAAATGAGGTTTTATATTCTGTAAGCCGTCTTGAGTCGCCATGTGAGAATAGGCGGCAATATAAATTCAATAAATAATAAATTTGTTTATGGTCAAGACCTAGTTAATTGTTATGACTTATTCCACTGGGGTCATATTTTTTACAGATGAAAATTGTTATTCTTGGAAATGTATGTGAACTTATTACATGGTGTGAGTTATATCTCAAAATGCTAAGTCTCTCTCTCTCTCTCTCTCTCTCTCCCTCCCTCCCTCCCTCCCTCCCTTCCTCCCTCCCTCCCTCCCTCCCCCTCTCTATTTATCTATCTATCTATCTATCTATCTATCTATCTATCTATCTATCTATCTATCATCTATCTAATTTCTCCAGTAAATGTATATTTTAAATGCATGAAGCTTTAACTCCCAATGAAAAGGAATTTGGATAGCAGGATGGAAGCAAAACTAGAGGTGTAATAGCATATCTGGTCTGCAAAAATATGGACAGCCTTCAGCAGAAGAAAGATTACCAAAAATGCTAATTAGTGGTCATTAAGATTTTCTTTCCTTTCTTTCTTCTTGTAGCTCAATTAAATGGCCTGTTTCAAATCTATTATTAAAATCCCACTGAAGAAATAATAATAATAATAATAATAATAATAATAATAATAATAATAATAATAATAATAATGGTAAGGGTATGGATAAGGATACATGTTTGAATGTTCAGTTGAGTGAGTTTCATGTTTAATGAATAAAGTATATAATAATTCAAGAAAAGTTGTGAGCGGCAATGAGTCAGTAGGTGCAACTATTAAACATTTCTGTGATGGGAATCTACAATGTTTGTAATTACTTTTTTAAGAATCAGTGTGTCAGAATGGGCCAATATAGAGTTTAGAGCTTTCTCGTTCAAACCTGTCTTAAGTGAAATAGATCCCTGGGTGGCCTTGAGCAGCTTCGTCCTAGCACATCGAAGTGGCTGAGAAAAGAAAGATGATAAGAAGATTTTTTTTTTAATGTCCTGGAATAGAACTCAACATGCTAATATGCTTTAGGTGTATTCTGAGCATTTCACACATACATTACCTTAGTCATACCTTCAACTCTTCAGTGAGGTTGGATAGAATTTAAGTCAATCTAATTCAGTCTAAAGATCTGGTTCTAAATCCCAGCCTATTGATTGAAAGGCAAAAACTGATTCCACAACAAAGTAGTAAAGGCATTCCTTGCCACAAGCCATATAAGGCTTTATATACTCAAAATGTTTTAAGCACACTGTATGAAATTATTAGAAACGTATATTCATCACAACCAAGTTGTTCATAAAATATTACACACATCCCGTTAAACAGAGTCAAATATATAGTCACAGTAATCTTGGGGATGAAAAATATCTTTGAACATTTTGAATCAACTTAGATTTGTAAGGGAGAACAGTGTGATTAATGGAATTAATTCAGCCATGGATTTAATATTTGGTTTGCTGTCTCTGCATGCTCAATTTTTTATGGAACATTACAAGAATTATGCCTCAATAAGAAAATTTGGTATAGTCAGGGAAAGGTTACATGGATTTAGAATCTAAATTCTAAATTAGATACTTTGGGGGTTTGTGGGGACCGAGGAGGGTTGATAATTTAAATTTTCACTTTCTAGGTCAAAATCTAAAATTGGTACTGTTGTAAAAACAAACAGTTGCAGAGCAGTAAATATTTATTTAAAAGAGGGCCACATATAAATTACACTAAAAAAATGTTCCAAATATTCTTGGTTGTTGTTGTTGCTGAAAAACCAGAAAATCCCCATGGTGGCTGGTTTTTAAATAATCAACTGTATGGAAATTTTATTCCTCCTGACCATGTTTGTGAAGTTTCATTGGAAACCCACACCTATATAATATATTCTATATATTATATTACATTTTGCTAAATCTAGAATTAAAAAAAAAACCTTATGGCTAAATCCATGCTATGCATGCACTTAGGTTTTGACCTTCCAAATATGTAAAAATGAAATTCATGAATGAAGGTAAATATATGTGCCTGCAACATTACATTGCAGAATCCAATTTGGGTTGGTCACTGGAAACCTCTGGTCCTGCTGAGAAACTCAGATTGGATCTTGCAGAAATGAAATTGTTTATGGTCAGAGATACATTATCAGTCTTACAAGGTAAACCAGACTATGAAACCCCTATTGCGTAGGTCATATATCCTCACAGAGCAGCTTTCTTCAGAAAATGCCAGATGTGGCTACAATAACCAGTCCTTCAGTATAATAGACTACCTATCATATTAGAGAAACATTACAAGTGGTTAAAAACAAAGGGTAAAGTTAGAGGAAGAAAAACGATGAACGATCTTATCAAAAACAGGGATGGTATATAACTAAAATCATTATAAGTACTAAAAATATGAATGAATTAAACACAAAGAATGGGAATTGTACTGTATGGGAACTATCATAGTATTATTATTGTTAACTTATGTGTTATTATATTATTAGTATTATTAGTAAATGGGACAATATTTTTTCAATATTACTTATGTTGTTTTCTTAAATAATATACCCAGTCAAAACACTGTATTTAAAAAATGTTTATGTATAAAATCTAAAATAAATAAAAAAATAGAGAAACATTACGGAATATATATCTTACCTGTTGTCTTCCAGATTTATGGAGTTATCATTTGCAGAATTTCTAATCAGCATGGAGAAGGCTGGTCTAAACAATGAAAATAATTTTCAGCTAATCTTAGCAAGCCTCTTTATAAGTATATAGTTGTTAGAAGATACTCTCAGGCAGCAATAAAGTAGATATAAATACTTCAATCATGCAAGTTAGGTCAACTGTCTCTGGTTTTTCCTGACAAGCCAATCAGTGCTTAGCCAACTTGGGAAACAGACTTCTCTGCATTGTTGCAGTACGCTAACAGATACCACAATCACATGATATAAGCATGAGACTGCAGTATCTCTGTGTTCCTTCAGATGGTTTACCAATGATAAGCAACAGAATATACAAAGCATGGGTAACTGGACTGAGACATAATGCAATCAAAATGATATTCAACAGAATTATTGCCGCTAAATATACACATCTATAGACTTAAAAATTCCTGGTTATCTACTATTCACACACCTGCCAGTTCTAATATTAGTTACAGTAGCTTTTCTCAGGATTTATTATGGTCAGTTAAATGTTTACCACATGCTGGGGAATCTAGGTATCATGAATGTCTGCTTTTAAATAGCTCTTATAAATGAACAACATTTGGTAACGTTCATACATTCAGCTCTATTTGATCAAGTTTTTAAGAAATTGATTGATAAGGCACAAATATGAGATTTACTATATGTGAAATGGCCTGATATAATTGTTGACTTTGGCAGTGCTCTGCCCTCATCAATGAACAGAAAAGTTTTGGAGCTGTTTTTTTTAATCAATAAATGTAACTTTACGATTCTCATATTTATTTATTTAATTGATCACATTTTGAAATCATCCCTCTCCCTCACAGAGGGACTTTGGAATCTCATTCTCTATGTCCTATTTGTAGATAGCTACAGATTATTAATATATTACTATAGATACTTATATACTGTAAATGCCACAGTGGCCTAGAGGTGAAGATGCTCACTTCCCACTGGGAAGGCTGAGAGTTCAATCCTAGGCAGTAACAGATGTTTCTCTATCAGGGCACAAAGAGAAAATATCTGCTGTGAACTCTGTATAGGCATCAAGAAGGGCATCTGGCCAGTAAATGCTCAACTCCATTCAGTTGCCCCAATCTCACCCCAAAACAAGGGATTAAAGAGTTGTAAAAAGAAAAGAAAACCCTATAGATATATCAGAGAGGAATTGGCTAGTAACAAATTGGTTTATAACAAAATGTTATAAGCAAATAGTGCAATATATTACTAAATCTCATACATATGCTTCATCTGAGAAATCAGATTTGTCTTGGTTGTTTGGTGTAACTTGCCAACACACAATCAATTACTGAGACACCACTTTCTCTGGTTGTATTCTTGTTGTTCTCCTCTTATTGTGCCTGCAAGAAAATAGAATTGATTGCATTAAGTGACTTTATAACATGCCTGATCTAGTGAAAGAGAAGGATTTAAATCTCATTGGTTTCAGCATGAGAGAGCATAATGAATATGAAAGAGAAGAATGCATCTCCTGTATTACTTCAGTTTCTTATTGTGCAATGACCTATACTATTATTGCTGAATTTGGCACCACCTTGGGAATTCAGCCACAACTATTCAGCCTGCTTTTTCAGAATTTAACATCAATGTAGTTTCTGGTTGTAGTAATGCCCAGGGGTCTACTCAAACAATTAATTGGTGCATTTGTTTGCTTTGAAATTTCCTGCCGTGAATTTTGTCTATCAAAGTGAGCTCCACTGGGATGTGTAAATCTAAAACAGAAGTGCGGCAATAAAACATAACAATGCTTATCTCTTACCTGAAAACACTCCATAGCCTCTAAAATCAATGGAAAAGCATTATACCTTTCCCCGGCAATGGGATTTATCTTTGAATACATAGTGATCTGCTTGCTTAGACTAGAATTCCATCACATTCAAACACACTGTTGTTCAAAACAGAGAAATATTACAGAGATAGTGGCTTCTATTCCCATGATGATCCATATTCAACTGCCATGTTTTTGTTTGTTTGTTTAATGCATCAATTGCTGAAGAATAAATGGTGTCTCGTTTGATGGTTTTTCAAGAGAAAGATAAAACACAAACAAGAATAAGTGTGTTTGGAGACATCCCATAGATGGATATGAAAATTCTGCATATATTGATTGTGTAATTGGCACATTTCTATACTGTGGCAAATATATTCTAATGCTCGACTCTGAATATGATATAGACACTTCCTAAGTCTGAAGCTACTTTATGCAGGCTGCATGGATGCCTTTGAAAATTACCCTTGGTTTGGAAGGTGCTGTTTGCATGATGAATATAACCCTTTTGCAATGCTTAAATAGGGCTTCCATTTTAGTTTTCTTTCCCAGTCTGGTGACCTCTTCCCTCTGTCTTGTCTCTGTTATATTTTGTTTCATATTTTCTTTCTTTCCTTTGGAAAATGCTGCTACCCCCAATCTATTGCAATCCTTCCTTCCTTCCTTCCTTCCTTCCTTCCTTCCTTCCTTCCTTCCTTCCTTATCTCTCTCTCTCCCCCTTTTTTCTCCCCCTCCCTCTCTCTTTCTCTCTTTTTCTCTCTCCCTTCCTCCCTTTCCTCCCTCCCTCTCTGTCTTTCTTTTTTCTCTCTCTCTCTACCTCCTTTCTTTCCTTCCCTTTGTCTCTCTCTCTCTCTCTGTGTGTGTGTGTGTGTGTGTGTTTGTGCTTTAAAAATAAAATGATAGATAATACAAGCCCAGTTTTTTTATTTTTCTTCTGATCAATGACTTTCCACACCATCTCAACTATTTTGTGAAAGTGCCTATAAGTGGATATTCTAGATGGGTCCTTTGGAATCCATCAACATTAGGCAATATTGTTGTACAGAAATTGAAATCAAACAGAGACACATCTTGTAATCTATGTGAAACCAAAACTATTCTGTCAAACAGACTTTGGGATGATAGCTCATTGGCCTGGGACAGAGGACTGTGCTTTAAAGTTTCTGATTAGTAAATAGAATCAAGAAGATTCCAAACTCATTTTTTTGTCCAGTTCCATGCTTCTTTATGGGTGGAGACAAACACTGTCTATTCAACATACCTTTAACACAATAATGAATCTTTATTGCACCTGTAAGGAAAAACCTCACAAATTCTACAAATTCAGAATTTGGAAAGAAAGAGAATAAGAAAGGTAGCACATGTAGGGCATACATAAGTAAAGGGGAAGCAGTGGTGGGATTCTACCAGTTCACACAATTTTCTAGAACCGGTTGTTAACATTCTAAGCAGTTCGGAGAACCGGATGTTAGAAGAAATTACTGGCCTAATCCTGTAAGGAAGGCAGGAAGGAAACATTCTGGTGTTGTTTACAGAAACTGCCTCACCGTTAACCCTTATTACATTCTTGGCAGGACTAGACTTCCTGTCTCTGGAACCTCTCTAGAGTTTTCTTCCTCTCCTTTGCTGGTACTTTGCTTGTGTGGAATAACCATTCAAAGTTACAATGGCACTGAAAAAAGTGACTTATGACCATTTTTCACACTTACGACTGTTGTAGCATCCCCACAGTCATGAGAGACCAGGCGAAGAGATGCGTGCTTCGATGTGAATGATATTGAGTTGGCCATGCCCAGCCAATAACACTACTACCAAGCCACGCCTACCAACTAAGCCACGCCCACAGAACCGGTTGTTAAAAAATTTGAATCCCACCCCCGAGGGGAAGTACTGTCGATTGGAAAATCTTATAGTAGCAGTATATGGTTTTGACTGAATGACAGGTTTTTGAAAAATAAAAATGGGAGCAAAGCAAAATTCTGCTCAGTGAACTACTTGTGCCTTCAGAATCCCAAACATTCTTATTTCTGCCCTTGCCTGGCTAAACTAAAATTGCCTGGAAGATACGTGGAGTATAAATAAATATTCTCATGTATTTTCAGAGCACTAATACCCTTCCTTTTATTTTGTAAAATGAAGCTATGGCAATGGAACTAGAGAACTCATAGCAAAAGAAATGTTCCTGTTTTCTATTATAACAAATACATACATTTCTAGCTGAGCTCCATAGATTGTGTTGATGACCGTAATTTTAAGTTCTACAGATTGTTCTGAGAGCATATAGAATAATTCCTTTAGGCATAGATATTCAAAAATTCAATTAAGTGGATTAAGTTCTTGCATGTCCGGGAATGTTTGCTGGTCACCTGGGTGCAGTGAGAACAAAGAAGATCCTTGGGTGGATTCAGAGATTGCAAAGCATCTCATTTGATTCTTCCCACAAAGATGGCTCAGAGCTCAAATGTCAAGCATTTGAGAAACAAACAAGAAAGGCAAACAAACTTGCACCTTAAAAAAAAAAAAACCCTTCCTCTTCAGAGTTGCCATGTTACCAGTATGTAAAAAATGCAAAGAAGCTCTTACAGAATGGGGTGGAATTGGCAATCCGAGATGTTCCTTGAGTAGCAAAACAAAAATGAATATAAATAAAACCTGATAAACGTTGCAAAGTCCAGGCAAGAATCAGGTTGACTCCCAATCAGATGCAGTATAAAACAATTTAAATGCAGTAGGGAAATGACTCAAGAGTAGGAAAGGGTTCATTATTAATATTTGATCCTGGACAGGTTAGAGATAATGATGGGGGTGATTTTTGATAAATAAAAGCAACCTTGTAGACTTTCTACAAGTAAATTATAATAACAGACTCTTCACAAAGGGTCTTGAACTTTAGTTTTGCTGTTCTGTAAGCTATTAACTATTTTTTTTTATTTGCAATATATAGAATGTATGACTGGTCAATGGGGTTGCAAGTAGATGCAAAGCTTGTCGATTTTGGTTCTGCTTTGCCAGGGGGCAGCTATTATTGTTGTAATAATTTTTCAATGTTCAATTAGGTGATAATATATGGAGGTTTTTTAATTCACATTTTTTTAATGTTCTTGTCTAGTTTTGCCTCTGTCTTTTCTATTTTAATATTTTGAATAAAATTTAAAAATGAAGTTAAAAAAAAGAAATATTACTGCTAGAAATGATTCTGTAGTAATTGTAAACATAGTCCTTAAAATTTCTAAGTTGTCTGCAACACTCCTTGAGTGAAATGTCCCCCTGTTAAGGTCCTGTCCTCTTTGCTGAGTGTGGCAAAATATAATATGAAGTGCTCTTTTAAAAATATTCCAAAGAAACCTTGACACTGGGTAGGCTAGATATCTTTTGAATGCTTCCTCAGTGGCTTCATCAAAAGTGTAAACAGCATAGTTTTAGATTACTTGGCAAGAATCCCAGTAAAGGGGTCAGCAAGTTTCCTTTCCTAACTGATATGGGAGCATAGAGACCTGCAGGACTACAAGACTGAACTTTCTCAAACTTATTTGAATAATCAGAAAATAACATCCTCATCCCTCTGCTATACAACTAATTTCTACAACATTGTCAAATTATTTACTAAGATTTTATTAGTATTATTCATTTCATCCTTCCTTAGTACCTATCTCTTCCCACTTATGACTATAATCGTGTTGCTTGTATCTTTACAATTTATATTTTTGTTTCCTAGTATGATTTGATTGCTTATTAGTAACCTAAGACTATCACTAAGTGTTGTATCTTATGATTCTTGATGAATGTATTTTATTTTTTCTTTATGTACACTGAAAGGATATGCACCAAAGATATGAGGGCTATCCACAAAATAGATTATGTTTTCGTCTGTAGCAAGAAGGGGTGGAGCTAGCGTGGCCATCTTTGGTCAGTCTCTAGTCGTGCTAGTGGGAGGTTCGTATCATTGCCCGTTATTTCACAGCAAACGTTTGAAATGTGTGCTGCAATTGAAAATCCCTCAAGATGTGAGGTGCAATCAGTGATAAGGTTTTTGTTTGCAAAAAAACATAAACCGATTGAAATTATTGTGAAACGTTGCAAAAACTAAGAAAAGCAATTCAGAACAAGTGTAGAGGAAAGTTAAGCTCAAAAATTTTGTTTTTGCATGACAATGCCCGACCACACACAGCAAATTGTGCCCGAGAAGTCCTGAATGCTTTCAAGTGGGAGATTTTTCCTCATCCGCCCTACAGCAAGATCGGGGCTTTTCTCGAGGGATTTTCAATTGCAGCACTCATTTCAAATGTTTGCTGTGAAATAACGGGCAATGATACGAACCTCCCACTAGCACGACTAGATGCAGACTGAGCAGCGGACACACAGACCAAAGATGGCCACACTAGCTCCACTCCTTCTTGCTACAGACGAAAATGTAATCTATTTTGTGGATAGCCTTCATACATTCCCTGTGTGTCCAATTACACTTGGCAATAAAGAATTCTATTCTATTCTATTATATCCTGACTCAATCAATTGTTTCAGAAATGGAAATTTAATAATTCATTAGAGGGGTCATAAACACAGCCAGGTCCCCTCCAACTGCTTTGACTACACTGGATATTTTAACCCAATGAAGCCGAAGGTCACAAAGATGGAAAAGAGATGACAGATACTGCTAAGAAGTTTGGGTTAACTACTCTATTTTTTGTTTTTCAAGGGAGCAACTCTGCAGTTAATGATGTTGCAATTGGTTGAAGCTTTTGTGTGAATAACACTACCTCTCCCTGGAGTGAAAATAAATTTTAATGGGGAGGTCTCCACATCAAAATGCCTTGAAGGACCACTCCCCAGTATGATGAAACTCACAAGCCACTCCTTGAATATACCAGTGCCTAAGGTTAGCATTTAACATTGATAATAAGTAAATGAATGATTGTATGCTGTCATCTACCAACCTTTTTTCCCCTTGAAAGTACACTTATGAGATGCATGCAATGTTTGGGGAAATAATAGTAAAATTTCCTGTTTACACTTATTCAAAATTATTCATTGCATGCTTAGAAATTATTTCCTTTGCTTTGGAGGGCAATGAGAAGTCAATGAAGAAGTCCAAATGTTGTTGTTGTTGTTGTCGTCATCATCATCATCATCATCATCATCATCTTGTTTGAAATTATGAGACTGCTAAGTCTCACGACATTTTAGCAGTCATATATCTAATCGATACAAATTTTCAAATGCCATATTTGGAAGTCGTTTCTATGAAAGCCATGAGCTGCAAGCAGAACCAGACAGTTAATCCTGGATCAAATAAAGCCTGACAGTTCCTTTGTACTGTTGATCAGCATGTAGAAGCTCGCATACTTTAGGCATATAATTCCAGCGGATGATGGATTAGAAGAAATGATTATGGTTGGCATGGCTGAGGGATTCAGAAGGGAAAAAAAACAGACTGTAAGGTGAATTTATGGAATCATTGAGATCACTGGAATAGCCATGGAAGGTTTATTGCTTATTAAGGTCAAAATGGTTAAGATTTGTCCACACAGCCACCAAGAGTTGATTCAATCTGGTGGTACCTAGGTTCTGGTCAATGACAGATAAGAGACTGCGATTGTGTGCACCTTTGATCTGTGCTTACCCTGTTGGAGGGGTCCTTAAAGGACCAGATCCATCCGACCCACCTCGTGGGGGTGGAGGAAAGAGGAAGAGACCACCAGCTGGGTCGAGGGGAGCTGCATCTCCCCTCCCTGGCTTGGCAAACTCCCCTAGAAGACAGGGAGAAGCGGCAGTCTTTTAATGGCTGCCCTGAAGACGGGAAGTTGCCAGGACACAAGTTTTGTACTGAAGAGTGAAAGTGGTGAACAGCGAGTAACTGGATAAAAGACTTTGAATAATCTTTTGGATAACCCCGAAAAGTGGAAAGAAAGAGCCCTCGTTTGGAAGAGTTGTTTATTAGAATATTTATTAGAAATTAAACTAGAAGAAGAACAAGTTAAAGAAACGATGATTGTTTGGGGGAAGAATTTTGGATATGGGATTGATTTAGAGAAATGGCAAAAATTTTGGTCTCAAAATTATAAGATGAAAATGTCAAGAGCATATAAAGAAAATTTGTATACGATGTTTTACAGGTGGCATTTTCCCCTGACAAGAATAACAAGAATGTTCAAGAATAAATCCAAAAAATGTTGGAAATGTCATCAGACACCTGGCTCATATTACCGTATGTGGTGGACTTGTGCGGATGCTAAAAAATACTGGACTAAAATCCACATGTGGTTGGAAAAAATGATAAAAAAACATATAGACTTGAAACCAGAGGGAATTTTACCTAAAATATATAGTAAAGACTTGAAATACCTGATTGTAAATGTATTAACAGCGGCTAGGATTGTATTTGCTAAAAACTGGAAAAATGAGAAAATACCATCACAGGAGGAAATCATTAAGAAAATATTGGAATGTGCTGAAATGAGTAGATTGACATTTGAAATTAAAGAACAAGAGGATAAACAATTTTATAAAATTTGGAATCTTTTCTATCAATGGTTAGACAATAAAGTACGGTAATGAAATACATAGACTTTTAGAAAATAATAAATATATAAAGATGTACTTCTTTCTTATTATATCTACAAAATGATTTTAGGATAGATTTGGGATGATAATATGAACTGTTATAAAATAAACTAAGTAAATTATGGTTATCTTGTAAAACACGAATGAATAAAAGTATAGTCAAATGATTGATTAATAATGATACTAAGGTATTTAATTTTTGATTGACAGTATGAGATTATATGTAACGTAATTGTAATTGAAGACTACGAAGTGGAAGCACAAACAATTTGTAAATCAACCAGCACACTGTATGTACACCTATGAAAGATAGCTTGATGTTTTTATGTTTTGTTTGTTTATGTTTGTTTTTAAAAACCAATAAAAAATTTTTAAAAAAGAAGGAAAAAAGAAGAAAGACTGGGGAAACTTAGAAAAGGAAAACCCAGCCAAAATTAAAAGGAATGATAAAGTTTCAAGATTTAGAGATAAGGTTTAGGGATTGTATAAGAGGGATACCACATGGGAATGTATATTGGCATTCAGTTTAAAACTTGTTAGAAATTATTTTAGGATTTTAACTGTATATGAATTATGCTGTTATGAACTCTTACATTAGAGGTTTAAACAGGGGAATGGAAATGTATTAAAACAAATAGATACATTTTGGATAAATTTTAGCAATTTCGGGGGGCAGGATATCTTAAAATATATATGTTTTAAAATATATGGTTGCTTATTTAATGTGAATATGTTTAAAACTGGGAAATGAATTATTAAATTAGATGGATTGAGGGGATATACCATGTGGATCCTAAATATATTGGCTTTTATTTTTATTTTTTAAGGATTGTTTATTATATAATTGGCTCAGGTAAAATTAAGGATAATAATGATGTGTAATGTTAAATAAAATAGGTGGTAAGCTGAAAATGGAAATAATAGGAGAAAAAGAACTGGAAATCTATATATGGATGAAATGATATTGATATTGAACTAATGAATTGAAATATGAAATGAAAAATTATTTAAATATGGGTGAAATGGATAATGAGATGAGATGAGATAACATCATATAAGATTGGTGGAAATGAAAGTATGATTATGTACAAGTGATATATTCTGGAACCACGTTGCCCATGCAAAGAGATGTGTAAAAATTAAGAAATTAAAAACTTTTTGGAAAAAAAAATCTGGTGGTACCTAAAACATTAGGTAATGTCAGTCAACAGATTATTCCCTGACTCTGAATGGAAGATTTCAGGCTCTAAGTCCATCACCAATTTAATATTGCCCCCAAAGCCATCAAATTCCATGGATTTCCTATTATGAAGTTGGATATGGGATTTTAATTTTAAAAAGAAAATTATAATATTGAAATTTTACTCCCTGTTTGCTCTTTCTGAGATTGTTTCAAACTTTCCAAAACTGAGATTATTCAGTGTGAAACAACAAAAAGAAGATTTAAATTAAATATGAATTAATAGTCTTCTTTTAGTAGTTGATAATCATTCTTTGACTTTTTTGTTAGTACATTTTCTAACTCATGGCACACAAATTAGATATGTTTGATCCTTTCAACCTAGACTTTAGCAAGCCCACTTTAAAAAAAATCTGTTTTTTTTTTTTTAAATATAAATATGGCCACTGTGTTTAGTCAGTTCTACAAAAACCATCCCTTGGGAAGATCCTAAATGTTACTGTGTTGTTGTTTGTTGTGTTGTTGTTTGATCATGCATTTAGCTATTCTGTATGAAGTCACTCATTTTCTCTACTGGAGTCCTATCTAATTTTATTTTCTAATGGCAATTCTAAGGATTTTTATTAGAATACCAACTTTATGTCTCTTCTTTATTCATATGTTTGCATATAGTCCCGATATTCACAGTTGGGTGCACCCAGAGTATAATCTTCTATGAATGACTAAATCAGGAAGAAGGACATTATTTAAGCTATGTATGCTAATCAAGGGTTGTAGAAAATCATCCAAAATTAGCTTACTGCTTCAATGGAGTTTGTATCTATAGCTTCTGAACATCATTGAGATTACTATGGCTTCAAATCTCAAGGGAAAAAAAACTAAAATGGACATAAGCTTAATTCATGTCATTTGTACAGGATAACAAACACATCTACCAAGCTAAAATATTTTAATTTTGTTTGATTATATTGTTTATTTGGGACTATATAGTAATGGTTTACTTGCATCTATAGTATTGGCTTATTTAAATGAAAGATCAGTGGTATTCAAATGACTGAGAAGGAGCTGTATTGTAATCTTTAATCATGAAGCAAATGTAGGAGATGTCCATGCTGAGCCTGGGGGAAGGGTCAAACATATCATCAATCTCAAGTCCTTTCGCATCCACAAGATATCTAAGTTCAACCCTCCTTGAATGCCATTGACTCTTCAATTTGTCTTGACCTTTAGTAATTTAGATTCTTGTTTAGAGGATGCATAGAATAAATTTGTACTCATTTTGGATCTAACTCTGATTCCCAGTTTCTTGCTCTTGATAGTAGACACTGCCAAGGTACCAACTAATTATGGCTTTAGTAAATTATATCAATAAATAATACTGTAATAAAACACAGTCATGGGGAGCTAACCTCATTGAAACTGATGACACGATGCAACTTTACAATAGAGTAGGACTGCGTGCATGATGAGTATTTCATGCCAACATACTACCAGAATGTGGTCATTGAGAAAGTAAGATATCTCTCAACTTATAACTTCCAGGAAAATGGAAAGGAGCAGCAGCTGAATTTTGCCATACATTTATTTTATGTTAAAATACCGGGATACAAAACAATGACCTGGTTGCTTCTATCATTTCCAACTTGAAAATTGTTTAAAACAAGCATTTACTCAAGAAAGTGAGATAATAATAGTGTATTAGAATGTGGAATAAGGGCTATGATGTACTTGAGTAAAATGGATCTTTGGGACAGTTTCATATATTAATTTTTTTTAAAAAAATATGGTAAAATAATACTTATAATTTCAACACTAGGACAAAAAAAAATGGACCTAAAACAGTTATCATGGAGAAAATAGCATTGTAAGGGTCTATGAACAGCCTTGGGAATTAGAATAAATATGTACTGAAATATGTCTGTAGTTATATTTGTTGGTGAACTGGAGATTATAAATTACCATTAATGAGAGTATGATCCTGTATAACACAGCTTCTAAACACATACTACTGGGTCAGTAAATGACGAAGAACATAAATGTACATTTAACTATGATATTGGATTTGCAATTTCTGTTTTTAACCACAGCGTTCATAGGATTTTCCATGTTTGGAATAGTGTTTATCTTTACTTGGCCTCCACCCAGAATTTCAATTTCTGAAGCTTGCAATTTATCGCTAGTTTCCAAACAGTAACTCCCCTAAAAGCATCTGTACAAAAGTTCACTTTGTGATCTATGATGGGAATCCTTACCCCAAAGATAATGATCGTGATGCAATTTAAGCCTAAAAATCTATGAGGATGTGCTCCCTGGGGACACCTTTGAGTGTACAGCTTTACACATACAGGCATCTGTGTATTCATCAACTCTGCATCGTTGGGGATAGAGCAGATATGTAATTGCACAATGCACAAAGGCTAGTGCAGAACAGACAACTGTTGTGTTTGTTGATGCTTGTCTTTAAATTACATCACTTCAGTGATACTTTTAGAGGGAATGTTCTCACTGTGGTTAGCATGATGCACACACACCCCACTTCATACAATGCTTCAGTACAGCTCTTCTCTATGAGAATGTAAGCTATATTATTGTGTGGTTGCAGATCATCAAGGGACACTGGCCATGTTTTCAAGGGCACTTGGGTTCTTTACAGAGACAAAATTAGGGTAGCATGCCAAGTCTTATGTAGATCAAAATCCAAGCCATTTGGCATCCCATTTCTCTCAAAGATCATCCAAATGATCTTTGATAGCAGGATGTATGTACTGCTTTGTTGAGATGGAGGTGGGGGGAGGGAGGGAGGGGGAGAGAGAGAGAGAGGGAGGGAGAGAGGGGAAGATACTTCAACTCAGTCCTGAGTATTAATGACTATCTGGGCAAGTCCCTGCAGTTTCGCTAGATTTTGGAAGTGGTTTGTCATTGCCACCTTCTTTAGGAGGCTACATATCTAAGGTGGGAGTAGAAACTCATTGTTTCCTCGTTTCTAGCTCAGTGTCTCAACCATGACCTCAAACAGATTCTCTCTAGGATTCAGTGGCATATAACCTTTCAGAATAGTACACCAAACATAACTAAGTCATAAAACCGTTCAAGATGCTATGTTCACTGAAAACTGTTACTTCCCAACCTGGATATCTACCATATGTTCAACAACAGAATTCTTAGTGATCAAAATGCTAGCTAGGGAATTATGAAGATGAACTTCATACAAGTTCACAGAACATAGAATAAGTTGAAGTTGGAGTTGGAAGGGACCTTGGAGGTCTTTTAGTCCAAACCCGTGCTCAGGCAAGAGACCCTATAAAATTTCAGACAAATGATTATCCAATCTTTTTTTGAAAGCCACTAATCATGGTGCAGCCACATCTTCCGAAGGCAAGCTATTCCATTGGCTGATTGCTCTAACCATTATGACTTTTCTCCTTAATTCTAGCTTGCTTCCCTCCTTGGTTAATTTCCATCCATTATTTCTTATCTTGCCTTTTGATGCTTTGGAAGATAGTTTGACACACACCCCCCATCCTTGTAAGAGTCCCTCAAATATTTGCTCTCATGTCTCCCCTAGTCCTTCTTTTCACCAGACTAGACATACTCAATTCTTGTAACCATTCCTCATATGTTTTAGCCAGAGGTGGTATTCAGCAGGTTCTGGAGAACCGGTAGCAGAAATTTTGAGTAGTTTGGAGAATCCACCTCTGACTGGAGATTTACAGTATCCTTCCCCTGCCACACCCACCAAGCCATACCCACAGAACTAGTAGTAAAAAAATTTGAATCCCACCACTGGTTTTAGCCTCCAGCTCCTTAGTCATTCTTGTTGCTCTTCTCTGCACTCTTTCCAGTCTGTCAACATCTTTTTTTATCTTGTGGTGACCAAAACTGGATACAGTATTCCAAATGTGGTCTTACTAAGGCTTTGTGAGGTGGTAATAAAACTCTACATGATCTCTATTTTGTCCCTCTATTAGTGCAGCTTAGGATAGCATTGGCTTTTTTGGCTGCTGCTGGACATCTGACTCATAATTAAGTGGTTGTCCACTAGGACTCCAAGATCCCTCTCCAGTTACTGGCATCACACCAAGTTTCCCTTAGTCTGTACCTATACAATTGGTGCTTCTTGCCTAAGTGTAAAAACTTATTTTTTTCTATGTTGAATTTCAATTTGTTAGATAGGCCCCGGTGTTCAAATCTGTCGGGATCTTTTTGGATCTTGAGCTTGTCGTTTGGGGTGTTGGCTATTCCTATTGGGATTATTCCTAACCATACTGAATAGTTCAGTGGAGTTATGTCAATATGCAGCAAAACGTCCTGTAGCACCTCATAGATTAACACATTTATTGTCACATGAGCTTCCTTATTATTTAGAATACCACAAGATTTTATTATGGATGCGTTACCCTTCCTTAACCTTACCTGGAAACATTCTTAACGAAGTTAATGAAGCACCACTAGAACTAATCTTTTTGTTGAGCAATTCAAAACAACATATTAGATTATCAATTTGATTCTAATGTGCTTTCTATCTTTCTGTCTCATTTCTGTGGGCCCATATAAACCTCCTAGTTTGCCTTAAGGAATTGAGATTTTAAAAAAGTGAAATAATTTTATATAGGTCAGCCTGAACCAACACCCTAAAGATGTTTTATGTGTGTGTGTGTGCTCTTGTGCTCATCTTGATTTGGAATCTAATTAGCAACTGAACTATTTAGTACCGAGGGGAGGATACTACACATAGGATATCATAGGATTAAAAAATAACACACAAATAATATACATCTCCCCATCCACCAAAAATCACTTTCAATGTTGTTAAGAATTTCTGCAAAACTCTTGAGGTCCAGAATGTCAATAAATGTCACCTCTATCTTTAAAGAAGAGGAGGAAGAGGGGAAGGAGGGGGAGGAGAAGAAGAAGGAGGAGAAGGGAAGAAAGACCAATCAGCCAGGGGTGGGATTCTACCAGTTCGCACTTATTTGCTAGAACTGGTTGTTAACATTCTAAGCACTTCAGAGAACCAGTTGTTAGAAGAAATTACTGGCCTAATCCTGTAAGGAAGGCAGGAAGGAAACATTCTGGTGTTGCTTACAGAAACTGCCTCTCCATTAACTCTTATTACATTCTTGGCAGGACTAGACTTCCTGTCTCTGGAACTTCTCTGGAGTTTTTTTTTTTTCCTCCTTTGCTGGTACTTTGCTTATGTGGGGTGACCATTCAAAGTTACAATGGCACTGAAAAAAGTGACTTATGACCATTTTTCACACTTACGACTGTTGCAGGATCCCCACCGTCACAAGAGGCCAGGCAAAGAGTTGTGTGCCTTGATGTGAGTGATATTGAGTGAGTGATAGTTGGCCACACCCAGCCAATAACATGGCCACCAAGCCACATCCACCACCTAAGCCACGCTCACAGAACCAGTTGTTAAAAATTTGAATCCCACTCCTGCAATCAGCTTGATATCTATGTTGAACAGTTAACCAAGTAGAACGTTTATGAGCACTTGGATGGACATAATCTATATATATAAAAGCAAAAAAGCACTCACCTGTCATCACAAAATCTCCAGAACTGTAAAGCCTAAAAATTAGGTACGTATGTTCCTCTTGGCTTCTAGGTGCTTGCTAACAAAGGATTTTTTGAAATGACCATCAAAGCATTAGTATTTCCTATATTATTATTAACACACTCTGATGCTAAGGAGTTCTACTCCCCTCCATGCCTGAAAAGAAATCTCTTCCAACTGCAGTTCAGCTAAGCCACACCCAGGCTCCTTGCAGTCTCCTTCTTGCTCAACAGCAAATGCTGTTTCAATTTCCAAACAGCCCTGGACTCTCTCACACACTGACAGGATGCTGGCCAGATGAATACCAATGGATGTTGGTAGGCAGAGGCACAATTTTTTCCCCTTATTTTCCTCCCCAAAAACTTGCCCAATCAAATAGTTTTATAGTGAAGCACGGGTCCCCTGCTAGTGCTGTATATAAATCTGTGTGGCCACAGAGCACTAGATGGCAGCAAAACAGAGAGAACTGCATTGCTTCTCTTCACTATCATTCAGTATTCATCCAGATTTGGACACCCACAACGTAGCCACTGGATAAATATGAAAGAGATAAAATCTGATAATTCACTGTTCTGATTTTTCTCCCAGAGTACTATACAGAGTTCATACAGCCCTGATCATCCAAAAGTATGGAGAAGAAAAATAACTGTGGTTGTCTGTTGAAACCTTATCTGCATTTGTTTACGTTATAAGATAAAACAGACTTTACAGGCCTGAATTCTTCACTCCATAGGCTACAGAAGTGTAATAATTTCAACTATACTTTTGGTTACAAAAGTTCAACCATCAGGTTAGTCAATCCCAGACCTTCACCTTCTGACCATTCATTCATTCATTCATTTGGAAATGGTTCCAATTTTCCTGATAGGCAAAATGGCATTGCAGAACAGACAATGACTTCGGGAACTGGACAGAAGGACAATACACCTGCTGGTCCAATTGTAGCTGAGTAGATTGTAACCATCCCAACTATCATTTTAAAACTCCCTATTCAATGCACAATTAGCTTTTCAGATGTGAGGTCTTCAATTCTTTCAGAGGACATGCTGTGTTTATTATGTCTTTGTGCCTTATTGTCTTTGTGAACAAGCCCTAGACTTTCTAATATTTATTTCCAAGCTGTAAGTAGGGCAGTCAGACAAGAATGAAAAGATTGGAAGTGTTCACTCATATATCTGGGAAATAGTATTGTTGTGGTTTAATTATCTAATGGAAGCTGGTTTGAGGTTTCACTTTTTAAATAATAATTATATCACTGAGTTAAAAATATGGGATGGAAACACCCAAAGATTCTCATTAAGACAGACAGACAGGCAGGCAGGCAGACAGACAGGCAGGCAGGCAGGCAGGCAGGCAGACACAGAGAGAGACAGAGACAGAGACAAAGAGAGAAACAGAAAGAGAAACAGAGAACAAGAAAGGCAGACAAACAGACAGACACATTTTTTGGACCCAAAAGCAAAAAACATATACTTTCAATGCAATGAATTGTCCTGAAAATGTATTATATAGTAACAATTCATACCAGCTGTGTTTAAATATTTTTTTCTGTAAATATAATCTACTTGTTCTATCAGGATTTCATTAGAAAAGTTTTGGGTTGATGATGGTGTTTTGTTTTGTTTTTAATCAAATTCTATGTTCTAAGATACAGACTCTCAGATCAAAACCAAACTGCATCAATGTAATAGGCCTTACAGATTCATAGATCAACAGCACCCTCTGCTGGTAGAATGTTGCAAAAGGTTTTACATTTAAGACAGGTAAAGAATGTTTAAGGAGTTTAATCAGAAATAAGAATTAAGCTCCACCCCATAGCATCCCATATGACTTATTTATAAATATACAGTACATACTGAGAACTGGGCTGAAGGATGAAATTTTTCATCAAACTGAAATTTTTCATCAAACAATAAAAGTAGCACTGGATTCAAACTTTTAGCTTGTGTTATCTACAGCAGTTTCAAACTGTAATTTGTGCCATGGGTGATAAAGATGATTTCCAGGAATTAGTAGGCTAATACAATAAGTTGTACATTCATCCTACAAACATTTTTGGGTAGATGGTAGATGAGTGGATAAGATAAAAGACAATTGAGAAAAGAGTAAAAATTCTTTTTCTTAAAAGGCTTGATGTGGAACAACTGAAGTAGGTGTAGCTATATGCATACACTTCTATAGGTGAACAAAAATGCCAACCCAGTTTAAACATCTGGCTGATTGTGTAACCAACATAATGATAATAATAGATTCCTGCTTTATTCATTTTAAAAAAAGTTGAATCTTTGTTTTCAATGAAGATGAATGAATGATATTATACATGTTTGAATGATGAATGAATGAATCAATCAATGAATCAATGAATGATCAATGAATGATGAATGAATGATATTATACATATACATGTTTTATAACAGATTTTTTAAAAATTCTAGTTTTCTAAAAAGTTTCAGTTGCAATATTGTTGTGCTTACCTTTGGGTGCATGTGGAATTATAATGTGTGCATCAAGTTTCCTATATTGACCAATTATAGTATCTTGGCCTAGTTTGCTATATTTATGAATACATACTCGTTGCAGAATACCTTATGCCACCAGACTTGAAATTCTAGACCTAGAAAACCTAGAACTTAGCCATCTTTGGTCTGTTCTAAGTATAGTATATAAAATTATACATTGCAATGTCCTACCAGTCAATGAATACTTCAGCTTCATCCATAACAACACAAGAGCAAACAATAGATACAAACTCAAGGTAAACTACACCAAATTTGACTGCAGAAAATATGACTTCAGCAACAGAGTGGTCAATGTCTGGAATACTCTACCTGACTCTGTGGTTTCTTCCCAAACCCCAAAAACTTTAACCTTAGACTATCTACTATTGACCTCACTCCTTTCCTAAGAGGTCAGTAGGGAGTGTGCATAAGCGCATCAACATGCCAAATGTCCGTCCCTGTCCTATTGTTTCTTTTTATTTTTCTTATATGTATCCATGTATTCATAACTATGTTTATACTTATACCTGTTATCTTATAATTGCTTGACAAAATAAATAAATAAAATAAAATAAGCTTACTGGTAGCATAAGGAATATATTTGTATGTTCCTTAGCAGAGAGCAAAACCATTAACACCAGTTCTGATGGTAGTGCAAAATACAGAGAAGAGCAACGAAGGAGTCTGGAGGCAAAACCATATAATAAGCAATTGAAGGAAGGAGGTATATCTAGTCTATAGGATAGCACTGTAGTGTTATAGGATAGCACTGTTCCAGTATCCTATGTGCTACTTTGCCATGCTGATGTTTGTAGTCAGTCTGTACAATCTTCTTGCAGCAACTAAGTGATGCCCTGTTTCTTCATCTTCTTTACAGAGGCATAACAACAACAACAATAATAATAACAATAATAATGATAATGATAAAAATAATAATAATAATAATAATAATAATAATAATAATAATAATAATTTGCAAAGTCTTCCCCCAATCTTCCCATTTAGAATATAAAAAATAGTGTCCAGTTAATTAATTAAATAAAATATTATTAATATTAATATTAATTCCATAATATTATTAATTGAAACACTGTCATTCTGATGCTGCCAAAAGGAAAAGAGAGTCAACCTATTTTTCAAAGCACCAGAAGGCAAGACATGGAACAATGGGTGGGAACTAATCAAGGACAGAAACAACCTGGAATTGAGGAGGAACTTCCTAACAATTAATCAGTGGAACAGCTTGCCTTCAGAAGTTGTAGGTGTTCCATCCCTGGAGACTTTTAGGAAGAGATTGGAGAGCCACTCGTCCAGAATGATATAGGTTCTCCTGCTTGAGCATGGGATTGGACTAGAAGACCTCCAAGGTCCCTTCCAACTCTGTTATTCTGATAGCAGCAAGGAAAGTGTTTGGGGAAATAAAAATTCCCCCATTCATATCTTGAGATATCTCAAATTACTTGCATAAGCTGTTAACTTGCCTTTAAAATGTCACTTATGAAATGTCCTAAGGCATCTGAATAGAGGTGAGCAATAATGAATTATTGATTGGTTATATAACACAGCAATAAAAATGAATTGCATGAAAAATATAGCTGAGTTATGAAAATACAAAGTTGCTGATCTGGAGGAATTTTATCTTCCTTTTCTTCTCCATCCTTGGTTGGCACCAGCAAGAGCTTCTGTTTTCATATATGTTTGCAAGTTTTTCAATGCTTAAAAAGTAAAGTAGTTTGCACTCTTTCACTGAAAAGAATAATAAAGTGAAATATTCATTTTTAAATTTCTTCAGGGTTGAATTGTCCTGTGAAAAATGGTAGGATGAATGAGATACATATATCAAATTTATTCCTACTAATGACTTCATTTTATTTATACACCTCTCTTTACATGCCTATGAGATCTTTAATTTAGGTTGAGGTAAATTAATGCTTCTTAATGGCAAAGAATTTGTATACAAATTGAAAAAGCCAGTGGTTAAAGTAATGGATTAGGAATAGGTAAATTTGAGTTCCAACCCTGCTTTAAGAATGAAATCTAGCAGAATGACCTTCCTCAACCTAGGAAGAAGACAACGGCAAAGCACTTCTGAAAATATTGTCAAGAAAATTGCATAAACTTGCCCATTTGGTCACCAGGAGTTAAAACTGATTCAAATGCAAAAAAAATGGATCACCTGACACTGAACAGTTATTTTCTCACACTTGTTTGTAGGTATTAAACTTAAACTTGTACTAAAATGCATAAATATATCCATTCTGGATTACAGTCTGACCAAAAAATATTTCAAGTAACAACTTTGTCTTTCTCCTGGCATCCTCTGCTGTAACTAACTATTCCGTTACATATATAAATACAGATAATCAGAGTTGGAAGGGACCTTGTAGGTCATCTAGTCCAACCCCCTGCCCAAGTGGGAGACCCTACACCATTTCTGACAAATGGCAGTCCAATCTCTTCTTGAAAGTCTCAAGTGATGGCACTCCCACAACTTCTAAGGGCAAGCTGTTCCATTGGTTGATTGTTCTCACTGTCAGAAAGTTTCTCCTTGTTTCCAGGTTAAATCTCTCCTTGTTCAGTTTCCATCCATTATTCCTTGTCTGGCCTACAGGAGCTTTAGAAAATAGCTTGACCCCTTCCTCTCTGTGGCAGCCCCTCAAATATTGGAAGACTGCTATCATGTTTCCCCTGGTCCTTCTCTTTACTAGACTAGCCAAGCCCAGTTCCTGCAACCGTTCGTTGTATGTTTTAGCCTCCAGTCCCCTAATAATCCTGGTTGCTCTTCTCTGTACGTTTTCTTGAGCCTCAACATCTTTTTTATAATGTGGTGACCAAAACTGGATGCAGTACTCTAGGTGTGGTCTTACTAAGGCTTTATAGAGTGGTATTAGTACTTCCCTTGATCTTGACTGTATCCCTCTGTTAATACAGCTTAGGATTGCATTAGCTTTTGGGGCGGCTGCTGCACACTTCTGGCTTATATTTAGCTGGTTGTCCACTAAGACTCCAAGATCCCTCTCACAGTTACTGCTATTGAGCCTGGTTTCACCCAGTCTATATGTATACTTTTGGTTTTTCTTGCCTAAGTGTAGGACTTTACTTTTCTCTATATTGAATTTCATTTTATTAGATATGGCCCAGTGTTCTAGTCTGTCAAGATCCATCTGGATCTTGAGCCTATCTTCTTGGGTGTTAGCTATTCCTGCCAGCTTAGTATCATCTGCAAATTTGGTAAATTCCCCTTCTATTCCCTCATTTAAGTTGTAAATGAAGATATTGATGAGTACTGGGCCTAAGACAGAACCTTGTGGCACCCCACTGCTTACTTCCCTCCATGTAGACTTAGACCCATTAAGGACTACTCGTTTGCCAGCCAGTTGTGAATCCATCTAGTGGTGGTGCTATCTATTCCACTTTTTTCTAGCTTACTAAGAAGTAGGTTGTGGTCTACTTTATCAAATGCCTTGCTGAAATCTAAATATATTATGTCCACAGTATTTGGCTGGTCTACTAATTTAGTCACTGTTACAAATAGATTAGGTCTCTGTTCTTTTATTTGGCTAGAATATTGAACTTTTTAATCACACGTGACCAGAGATGGTATTCAGCAGGTTCTGACCACTTCTGAAGAACCAGTAGCAGAAATTTTGAGTAGTTCAGAGAACCGATGGTAACCTTCCCCCAGAAGTGGGGTGGGCATGGAGATTTTACAGTATCCACCCCTGCCATGCCCACCAAGCCATGCCCACAGAACTGGTAGTAAAAAAAAATTGAATCCCACCACTGGATGTGACCACATCAGCTCTATCCTATGGAGAGGTGAAATACTGAGATATCTAGAAGCTTGTTAGCACTAATAATGGTATCCGTGAGCATTCTTTATAATGGACCTTTAGTTACCTTTTCATTCACTCACTCACTCACTCACTCACTCACTCACTCATTCATTCATTCATTACATGATTTGACAGTTGCACCACTTGTCTTGGTGGCAGTACCCTCTGATACTCAGCAAATTTCTAAGTTGAGATAAATTTAGTTGAATTCTCTAAATTGGTTTCCTACTTTGTATAGCAGGGATTTGTGACAGCAAAGTCTTTAGAAATAGAAATGTCCAAAGGAGTGGGGGCGGGGGGGGGGAAGAATGCCATTAAATGTATGTCAATGAACTGTATGGCTTAATGATGGTAAAAGGAATATACTAAGGAAGGAAGAAAAATGAAGACCTGTAGCGTTTTTCTTGGAGAAAGCAGGGTGAAGGGCAGAATCAAAAGACCTTTCCTTACTTGCAGTTAACTGCAGCATAAACATCACCTTGCAAACCATATTTTGTGCCCTATGCTGATGACACTGATTCCATGTGGTCTCCAGCTGAGGTCAGAGGCAGCATTAATTGTCCTTGGCTCTTCCAGGTTTAATTTAGTGCTTTCCTGTTAAGCCATCAAAAGTGTTGTGATGTTTCACTGATCGATTGCTGATGTGCTCAAATAACTCTTAGGGGTTGAGAATGATATAGCTGATGTTAGCCATTTGGAGCATCCTATATAGTCATTATAGTTTGGTCAACAGCTCCAGTGCTTTCAAACTGAGTTTTCTTTATGCTCTCTGAGATGATCCTTGTCTCTAAAAATTGTGTCCAAAGGTAACCTGAGTAGGGACACCTTTTTAGTGTGGCTACATGAAACCCTTATGCAAAACCAAAATAAGTTTGGCCGATGACCAAACTCCTGGTCTAACCATCAGTCAAAGGTGTGTCCTCCCACACCTTTCCTTTATTAAGGAAACTGGTGCCAGTATTGTTTTTTGCCAACTCAAAAGCTGGTAGCAATCATTTTAATTGGCTTCCAGGAACAACAAATAGAGGAACCAAGGAGCTTGATTCGTATCTTTGCTCTTTATGCCTCTAGTGCTTAATGTGATAAAAGATGGAAGGTGTTGATAGTTATGGAGCTATTTTCCAAATTAATCCTTTGTAATTATCAAGTTTTTGAATTAAGGAGATGACTGCCTTTGAGCCTCAGCAGGACCACAAACTGGAAGCTGAGGATCTGTGATGAAGAGATAGAAAGCTGTTTCCCCAGTATTCACTAAACACAGAGGTATTGTGAACTACAAATGCTCTTGTGTTCTTTACTGAGATCCATACTAGCAATGATAACACAAAGCAAATGCAAACATACTACCAGAGTGTGGCCCTTGATAAAGTAAGATATCTCTCAACTTATCATAACTTCCAGGAAAATGGAAAGGAGAAGCAGCTAAATTTTGACATACATTTATTTTATGTTAAAATACCGGGATACAAAAAGATTGAGTTGGCTGCTTCTATCATTTCCAACTTGAAAATTGTTTAAAACAAGCATATACTCAAGAAAGTGAGATAATAATGGTGTACATTAGAATGTGGAATTAGGACTAAGATGTATTTGCAAAATATACATTATTTTTGATTAATGCTTTTGTTAGGTGAAAGAAGCATTATATCATTAAGGCAAGAATCAGGGTTACACTTAGTGTATTGCAATCTACATTGAAAGGGGTTATTGAAAGAGGTAGATGTCCAACAGATCCTGCCACACAATCAGATCTGAGTTACAGAGGAATTATTGAGTCTGTCATCTGCACCTCCATAACTGTCTGGTTTGGTTCTGCAACTCAACAGAAACAGACTTCAGAGGGTAATTAGGACTGCAGAAAAAACAATTACTACCAACCTGCCTTCCATTGAGGACCTGTATACTGCACGAGTCAAAAAGAGGGCTGTGAAAATATTTACAGACCCCTCACATCCTGGGCATAAACTGTTTCAACTCCTACCCTCAAAACGATGCTATAGAACATTGCACACCAGAACAGCTAGACACAAGAACAGTTTTTTTCCCAAACGCCATCACTCTTCTAAATAAATAATTCCCTTAACACTGTCCAACTATTTACAAAGTCTGCACTACTATTACTATTAATCTTCTCATCACTCCTTATCACCCATCCCCTCCCACTTGTGACTGTATGACTGTAACTTTGTTGCTTGTATCCTTATGATTTATATTGACTGTTTCCTAGTATGATTTGATTGCTTATTGTGCTCTATGACTATCATTAAGTGTTGTACCTTATGATTCTTGACTCTTGACGAATGTATCTTTTCTTTTATGTACACTGAAAGCATTTGCACCAAGACAAATTCCTTGTGTGTCCAATCACATTTGGCCAATAAAGAATTATATTTTATCTATTCTATTCTATTCTATTCTATTCTATCTTGAATGTCCCCTATGTAAAATAAATAAAAGTATGCCCCACTGCATTCTTGTACTTTGCTTGTTTCCTTTAATACTTATGCTGTATAAGTTTGTATACCCAGTCAAAACTGTACTTGGGAAAATATCATTAATCTATAAATAATTTTATAGACATCTTGGTAAAAGAATTGGACTTTTTGAAGGGGGAGGGTGGAGTAGTTCCTTTTTTCCTTCTTCTAAATCATGTGTGTCAAACTCACGGTGTCACATTACCGTCACGTGATGTTTCATGATATTTTCCGCATTTGTGGAGCTGGGGTGCGTGTGATCTGCGCTTGATGCATCTGACCCATGGACCACCAGTTTGACACTCCTGTTCTAAATCTATCAGCAAATGACATTTCTATGCAAATAGAAACCAGTCCTTTTATTCTTCAAATGTTTGCATGTTTTCTGTTTCAGTAGCAAATGTTACTCTTTCTTTTCTTCCCTCTTTTATGCTCATGTTTACACTCTGTCAACAAAACCAATCAAGACTAATATTGACCTAGTAAAATTTACTTGTTTAGCCAAAGCAAACAAAAAAACACAAAAACCTACAACCCTGTGCTGAATTCTCACTTCTTCAATTTTAAATTTAATGAATTTATTTATTTGTCTTCTATTTTCTTTTATAAATATTTCCTTTGGCTTAAAGGTGATTCATATGTCAGCCTTGATATATGTGCCCATGGACATGGAGTGAACTAGCTATGGATAAAGAATCCTAATTATAAAGAGGACACACCAAGACAAAGAGATGATTATGGGTGAACATGAGAGCAAAGGCAGCTGAAATCTAACTTTCAATAAGATAAGAGAAGTAATTGTTGTGGAGAACACAAAACTATGAGTCTATAGTTCTGATTCATACATGGTATGTATATATATACACAAGTTATCTTTCATTTGAAATTGGCAGTGTGTGTTTCTGCTTTCAACTCTGCTGAGCGAGATTGTTGCTGCATGCTGTTGCATGTTCAGTGACTGGCTCAGCGAAGATTAACTGCCTTCCCAAATGATTTTAATCCCCTCCCAAATCATCTACAAAGGGGCATGCATAGTTTATTTGGAAGCCCATTCTTTAGAAAATCAGGAGTTGGGGGAAAGGTCCTTGTTTTTATGACGTAAGAATAGCGAGGAAGGACAAGAGATATATTTGCTTCAGCATTTCTACGTAATGCACTTTGAAATGATTGGTCATATTCCATCAGTCTTTTTGGTTGGAAAAGGGAAGCTGCAGCTTTGAGTTTGCTGACCTCGTGGAACGAATACATTTTGAATGCAGTTTGGGTCACTGAGTTTGTATGTTAGGCAGATGAAGTTAGACTTTTGTTCTTTCAGTCAAAGCAGTTATAGAGCTACGATTGTAGCCAGTGGCATTCAGGATTTTTAGCCAAATACAAAACAAAATTGCAGCCTGGAAAATGGCATATTCGTCCTGAGGATTAAACTGAAAATGTTATGACCTATGAACTACTTCCATTTTAAATATTTCTCACAGAAGAATAAAAGGAAACCTCTCCTCCCCACTTCTCCCGGGGTTTTGGGTTTGATCGATAGAAGGGTCTGATGGACATTTATTGTTTGCACTGGATATGTCACAGCTAAGCTATAGTCATTGTTTTCTTTCTCCATCAGCTCTACTTCTATCTTTATATAACTATATATAGATATCATTTTTTCCCCCCTGTGTGATATAAGACGAGAATTTTCCAAACTGCCACCATTAAAGTGCTGATCTGAAACTTTCATAATTCCTACATAGCATACTTTTTGCTGACCAGGAATTCTGGGTTTTATCGCAGTAATAAAACCAATCATAGCTATAGATAGATCCAAAATTTAATATAGTAGCCAATTATAGATACAGTCATCAGTTAGAGTGAACCACGTGTTTACCCTCAAATCACAATATACTTCTGAAACAAAAATCATTATCTTGTTTTGTATAGTCTGGTTGCTTAATCCATAGATTAACGTGGCAGATCATTTATCTCCCCAAATAAATAAATAATAAATGAAGGAATTTGTCTGTCTTTCACAATTCTATACTTCCTATATTTCCTACATACATCTAGCATATTGCACTCAGTTTTGGTCACCACATTATAAAAAAGATGTTGGGACTTTCGAAAGAGTGCAGAGAAGAGCAACAAAGATGATTAGGGACCTGGAGGCTAAAACATATGAAGAACAGTTACTGGAATTGGGTTTGTTTAGTCTAGGGAAAAGAAGGATTAGGGGTGACATGATAGGAGTATTCCAGCATTTGAGAGTCTCCTACAAGGATGAGGGGATCAAACAATTCAAACTTCATAGCATTGATTATTAACTAAAGATAGTATGGACACATATGACGTATTATATTGACATCCTTCAGTCTCAAGAGACGATGGTATCGTGCTCTGAAAAGAGGTCCTAAAAAAGCATCTAGTATGGCTAAAAAGGCCAATTCAACAGTGGCAATCCCTTCCACACTGAGGACAGATACAGTCTATCTCCTGTCCAGCCCCCAGATTTCGTTGGTTCCAAGACTGCCTCTTTGCCTCAGCCTGCCGATGAATGTCTCTTCAAATTAAACAAGGCCATGTTGCATCTTTAGCCTCCAAGCTGAACGATCAGAGGTCAAGGTTTCCCAGCTGTTAATGTCCATTCCCAAGGCCTTTAGATCCCTCTTGCAGATATCCTTATATCGCAGCTTTGGTCTCCCTCTAAGGGTGCTTTCCTATGATAAGACCTCTGCATGAATTTACAAATGAATTTAATGTTGTTGAAGGAACCATGGTAGATACAGATGCTAATAGATATTATATCTCAGAACATGGTAATTCATTTGAACATTTTTAAGGACCAGGACATAACTGGCTAAAATTTAATTGTTATATTAATGAATTTTAGTTTTAATTATTATTTTTAAACAATTATTCTAGAACTGAATGTTTTCACTGATTCATTTATTTTGTTATCTGTCTATTGCATATTTTTGGCATACAATTTTGTGTTACCTCCATAAATAAATTGATAGGCTGATAACAACTTCCCAGAATAAGTATGGTAATATTAATTCATTGTCCTATTTTCAGAGGGAAAAAAGGATTCCTAATATTGTGAAGGGCATGAAGAATATTGAAAGTAACTACATTTTATAGAGACAATAGCAGGAACTCCTGTGATGGAAATTTCTTCAAAAGAGGAAACCTAGCCACACCCAGTATTTATGTATATATTTGAAGAGTTATTCTGCGTTGTATGGTAATTAATATATTTATGCAACCATTAAATATTACAGAAACTGTGCTTGACAGATTCGGTTAGTTTAAATGTTTCTACTTGATTTACTTGATTTACTACTTGATTTACAAGTGTTTGGAAAAATTCTACATTTCATCTTCACATTCATTAATGTTATCATTGATAACTTGATACATTATAATTTTTGATTTAATCCTTTTTCCAGGCTACTTTTTTCTTTATTCCATCTTTTCCCTTCAGTGCTTTATAGCACAAAGTATTTACTAATTATTATGATATACATGACACTTATCAAGAATATCACTTAATTTCATGACATGAATAATAGTGTAAAAAACTTAACCAGATATCTGCCTGTATTTCCATCTGAACATGTTGCTTCACTTAAATGTATTAAATTAAACTTATGCCCATAGAAAGTCTCTTAGATTTTGATATAATTAGTTATAGTTCACTATCTTAAGACCTTATATCTTCCAGTACAAAGAACAAACAACAACAAAAAAATCAACAAATCTTGATCGACTACAAATTATCAAGTTTATTCAGTTTTTAATAGTACATTCTGCCCTCTAGTGGAATGCACATATATTTTAAATCAAAAACTATTTCACCCATTTTTTTTTCTAGATGAAATCACATTTTTCTGCCTGTGGAAAATAAAATGTTAGCATTAATTTGTGAAAGATTGGTGTAATGCTTGTTATTGTTTGGCCATTTTTTTTCTTAATGAATCTGGGTATTTGATATTTGGCAAGTCCCTCTTTAGACAAACCAGCCACAAAGGGGAAAAAAAACTAAGAAGGAAACAAAAAAATCTAAAACACTTACCCTCCAACAGCCAATAATAGATAAACAGGGATTCACACCAAACAAACACCAGACAATCAAGCAGAAAACAATACTCAGATCAAGGAACCATCAAGGAGAAACTGCCACCATAGAAGCAAGATACTGTATACAAACAAGGAGCAAATCCCACACTCAGTAGCACTGATGATGTTACTTAGATGGTTAATGAAATGGTTGCAACCAAACAACGAAGCTCAGAGAATACTGAGGGCTCCGTTTGAGTTACACTTTCATTTTACCAAAACTGATGGTTGGCTCATCGAAAAGGCCCTAGATCTTATCATCTAACACTACTAGAATGGGGTGCCAAAAAGATTGTATATACCCTTGTAGAATTGCTGACCATCAGTTTAAAGCAAGTCTGAGGGCCAAAAATAAATAAATAAAAAGACATATTGATTTATTTATTTTTATATATCACCACCACACTCAAAAGTAGGTTCACCCCAACACCCTAGCCTAGTACATTCTTGCAATGCTACCTTAACCTTCTCCTATGCTCTCTCAATCTCTCAGATCCAGATATGATGGAATTGAGAAAGTGAGAGGAAGGGGCAGCCTAGATAGGACAGCCAATCTATAAAGAAGACAGGTTTCCAAGAAAAAACTGGATAAAGCAATTCAAATTAGCATATTCATCTCGATTTCTACAGTCTGGTGGTATTTATTTAAGTAAATCAAGATGTCCATTATATGACATGAGAGAAAAAGTCAATCGAACTTTCCTATTTTATGAAGTGCTATTTTATGCCAACCATTTATCTGAAATAGTGTAGGGTCTCCTGTTCGAGCAAGGGTTGGACTAGAAGACCTCCATGGTCCCTTCCAACTCTATGTTTTAAGTTTGAGCTCTATCTTCAATGAAACAAAAAGTTTTGATATGTGGAAATTGGGATAAATAATAATGTAATTTCATTTTTGCTTTTTTTTTTAGACATACAACTTTGAAAATGATAAATTTGCCTGAAATATTTGGAGGACTGTCTGGTTGTCAGTGAAGTTCCTGCTGCTAGCTGCAACATTCCTAAATTACAACTTCTCACTTGATTTTACAGGTTATGAACAGGTTATGTTCATATATAGAATATTTCTTTGAATGTGAAAACATGAAATATATGAAATATAAACATGTTACTGATATTTTTTGTTCTGACAAAACAAAAAAATAGTGCCATGCTACTATTGCACAAGTATTCTATTTATTCTCAAATTATAGCAGGAAGAAATAAGAATTGTCATTTTAGGAATTTGATGATGTTTTCCCTGAGAAATAATTGGAATGAATAAAGCCAATATGCATCTGATAAAAAGTACCATAAAGTACCATAAAAATAACAGGTTGTATTTAGTGCATATGCCCAAAATAAATAAATAAATATATATTTCAATGCAAACATAGATTTCACAGAGTAAGTACATGTACATGTGCTTGCTTTGCATATATATAGTTGTGGCTAGAGCAAGCACTTGGTACAGAAGTAGATGTGGAAATAAAAATTTGCCGTGTGTAGCAAGGCAGAAATGATCATACAGTTGTAAAGCCAGGATCTATTTTGTCAGGAGCTGAATAAGTATGTGACTGATATACAGGACCTAAGTTATTGTAACCCCATTAGATGGCACTGTTGGGTGGCATAATTACATTCTAGTATTGTACAGTGAGTTAAATTATGGGCAGTGAAGTATCAGGTATATGCCAATCAACCAATGGATTTATTTCAGTCTAACAAACGGAACCGATGCAATATTTTTTCTCATTTAACAGAAATGTTGAACAATCCTTACCCCACCCATTGTTTCTCCAAATCTGTAGGCTTTATGATGTATGCCCTGCAGTTAATGTAAGCAAAATATTAATATGTATTTGCTGATCTATACTGATACAAACGAGGCAATTTTGGATTAACTGGAAACTAATCATAGGCACTAGGTCTTAGTGTTTCTTAAAGGATTATACATATATACTTTCACAACATTAGCAAATAGGGACAATGCATTGCAGTTAGAATTTGATAAGGGGATAACAAACAGTTTAGCAGGAGTTAGCCGCTGAAATCTTACAAGGAGTTCCATTAATGGATTGGGTAGGATTACAGATTGTGCTACAAGATTTGAGAGTTCACTTGCTTCTATCTAACATGATAAATAATCAGATACAACAGAGATAGTAACTTAATTCCAGATGCAGTTATACTGAGAAGATAGGCTTGTTCATCACCAACTTGATGTGTACATATTTTAATGGTCTGGGGATAACAGAAAATGAAGCCATTCTGATTCCGAAATTCAACATTTTCTTAATACAAACTGGAACTTCAGTCCAAAGCCACTCACTTTGGCAGTGGCAGATGGTAAGGCAGGAAGGAGATACCATCTGCTGTCTTCATCAGCTCAACTAAGAGTGTATCTGTTTTTATTAGTCAGGGCCTTTCACCATCGGAGTTCTGCTATTATGTAAATGGATTAAAGCATCCACAGTTGAACAGGAGGTGGGATACTGAACTATACATGGAGGACAGAGAGTACAGTCAAATTCAAAGCCCATTGAGCTATATAGATATATAGATTTGGGCAGGGGTGGGATTCAACCAATGTAACAACTGGTTCGATGAGCATGCACATTGTGCGGGCGCACAGCATTTGCAACTCACCTTCTGCTGCAAGCCCTGTGTATAAAACAGCTGACACCTGGCAATCAACTGTATTGCGCGAAGCAGCTGAGCTGAAAAACCCAAAAATAAAGCGCAGACTAGAGCCGGGGTGGGTGGGTAGGCCCAACAGCTGATCTTTGGAGCTACCAGTTCACCCGAACCAGGCCAAATCAATAGAATCCCACCCTGGATTTGGGGATCTCACAAGCTTACAGTGAAGGGCAACAGCTCCCTTCTACTGAGCTTTCCATGTTGAATAGGGAGTTATATAGCATGTTAAAGTATGATTTAGGAGGTACTAAACAGTCTTGGAAGGGCACAATAGCTCAGTGGCTAAAAATGCTGCGTTTGTCAGTTGGAAAGCTGAGACCCAAGTGCCGTACAATGAGGTGAGATCCCATTCTTGTCCCAGCTTGGGCCCACCTCATAGAATTCTTCATTAGCCAAGGGTGATTGGACACGCAAGGAATTTGTCTTCGGTGCATAAGCTCTCAGTGTACATTAAAAATACATTCATCAACAATTGCAAGATACAACGCTTAGTGATAGTCAAAGGATACTAAATAAGCAGTCCAAATCATACAAGGAAACTAAATAAAACAATATAATTGTAAAGATACAAGCAACAAGATTATAGTCATAAGTAGAAGGAGATAGGTAATAGGAAGGATGAGAAGGATAGTAGTTTGAAAATATACAAACACAAGTAGATTAATAACTACTACTTTGGTGGGAAGGTAACAGCATTCCATATTCCTTTGGCCTATAGCCATGATGGCAAAACTGTGGCATGTGTGCCAGAGGTGACACACAGAGCCCTCTCTGTGGGCATGCAGGCCATCACCAGCTGCTCTTCTGGTTTCTGGGTCTTCATGTGCACCGGAGCACTAGAAACCAAAGACCAGCTGTCTGGTGCACATGTGCACACAGGTCAGTGGTTCTTCATGTGCACCAAAGCACTGGTAACCCAAAGATGAGCTGTCTGTTGCTCATGCACACACCAGCTAGCTGGTCTTTGTGTTTCCAGCGCTCCAGTGTGCACGAAGAACAGCTAGCCAGTGTATGCATGTGCACCACCCAGTTGGTCTTTGGTTTCTGGTTCTCTGATGTGCATGAAGACAAGCTGGCTGATGCACATATGCGCACTGCCCAGCTAGTCTTCAGTTTCTGGCGCTCTGGTGTGCGGGCCATTCATGACTTTACATAGCTATATCACATTCTCTTCTTACCTTTCTTCATTCGAAACCAACACACACACACACACACACACACACACACACACACACACACACCATTGTTGCAGCATTTCCTTATAGGGAAAGTGCACCAGCAGCCTAACAATTATTTTGCTCAGTCTCTTTAATACAGTTCCTAAAAATGGTAATCAGAATTTCACACAATACTCCTACGGTAATCTCACCCCGCATTCATTTAAGGATATTATTATACCAGCCATTCTCTACTTCATTCCATTCTTGTTTCTTTTCTGGCAAAAGGTATTTCTTTATTCATAAGACACTAACTTGTGTTCAGCCAATCTGATTTTTCTTTCTTCCTAACATTTCCCCACAAGTGCAGTTTTTTTTCAATGAACCGAATGTAACCTCCTGCCCAAACGTTATTGTTTTACATTACACTGCATTCTGATGTTGTGACTAAATTCTACTTGCAGTAGCATTTATATACAAAAAAAGCACACACTATGTCTTGTTTCTTTTATTTTAGCTTTACAAATTCCCCAACTGACTTTTTTTTTAAAAAAAAAAAAACACCTCAGCATTATAGTGTGCTATGAAAAATGCCATCCAGATTAATCTTTGTGATATCAGGAGTGGTTTAACAAATCCCTTAGTAATTTTCAAACTGTTAAAAATGAGAGAAATGTCCATTTTGCTGTTTGGTGTTTGAATCATTCTGTTCTCCTCTGCTTCTACAACTATCATTCCTGTCCTGCTTCTGGAAATGTATCATATCTTGCCAAGTATTGAATTTTTAACATTTAGTGCCACAGGAAAATGCATTTCTCACTGATTCAGAAAAAAAGATAGAGATCTGAAGTCAATTGTTCTGACTTTTGTTTTTATCTTCGCAATAATGGCTCAAATCTCATTGATTTACAACCATGCAACTTATGAATAACTCTCTCTTCTCCCAAGCCAGAACAGTACTACATCACCACAGAACACATTTAAAACTATGCTACTTTAAATCAGAGCTGTTCTATCATCTAAAAACTGATATACTGCCAGAGTCAATTTTAATCAGGAAAAACAAATTTTAATTACTGATTACTAGAGATCTGAACTTATGTGGCTGTTTTGAAACCAGAAATTAAATAGGTATTTGGAAAGGATACTTCTATGTTAAATATACATTTTAATGATTGATTGGCTGAATGATCTGAATGGCTATGTAATGAACCATAATAGTAATAATCTGCTTTCTTAGATACTACAGTACCTTAATAATTCTTAGGCCTTAGTTACAACTTCAATTATTAAATTCCACTAGTGTTAGAGTGTGAAGACAGCCCCTTGTCATAAGGAAGAGGCTTATGATGCTTGATGAGGTTGAGTTATTCAGCAGTATATTATATTTCATATTTTATCCATGCCAGACAGGGTTTATCAGAAGAACCAAACTGAAGGTATTCACTAACACATTTAATATAGTGAGAAAAAAAAAAAAAACACATTATACTGGATTAGCTATTGCCCAGGTCAACAAGGACTTTGCCAAATGTTAGACTTCCTGGGCATCTGTTGAGAAATAAGCAACAGGACTCAGAGCTATGGTTGAATGATCAACTCAGATCATCAAATATTCAGAAATATAATTAATCAGTAAAAACATTAGAATAGTTATAGAAAAAATAATGAAGCCGTGGAAGACAGAATTGGTGTTTGGAAATGAACAATACGGACTTGTCAACATTAGGAGAGGCATCTTTGAGAGTGGTTCATTATCCCTTTTATTATTTGTCATTGCCATGATCCACTTTCAGTGGTTTTCAGTAAAAAGAAATATTGGCTATCAAACAGAAAAAAATGCTAATAAAATCACACATTTGCATTATGGGAAATCAAGTAATCAAATCCAGAATTGACAAATACAACTAATTCAATTTGAGAGAAATGGGGGAGGAAAAAAAACATTTCCTCCTCCACTTCTTTACAGTTTAGAGTACTTTCAGTACAGTACATTTTCTGTTCTTCAAGCCTTCAACAGCGATTTGAAAATGTTTGTCATTGTTCTTTCTGAACTCAAAACACTAAGATCAAGGAAGAACACATGTAAGTTAATGATTACGTTGCCTGAGCTTCCACAGGTCCTTGAGTAAAAATATTTCTTCACGACCAATCCATGAAAAAGGAAATAAAAGAGATTGCTTGCTCTCCTACATCATAATTTCTTGTATTAACTTCATGTTGTGTTAATTTTTCTCCAATCTTATACAAAAATGTAGGGACGAGAATCTAAGCATATCATAAGAGGAGGATCTGAAAAGGCATCAAGGTACATTTTTTTTTTGCTGGAAAAAATCAGCTAGGGTAGCTGTAGTCCATAAACCAGTGGTTGCATGATGCAAAACCAGCAAAAACACCCATAAAATCACCATGTTGTAGCATGTCAAAGAAAACATTTGTGGAAATTTGAAATGTAGCATTGGCACTTTAAAAAAATACTCAGCTGGCAAACAGAGCAATCCAGAATTTTTGAAAGTAGCAAATCCTAGGTATCAGAAGTGGTATTCAGCGGGTTCTGACCAGTTCTGGAGAACCAATAATGGAAAATTTGAGTAATTCAGAGAACCGGCAAATACCACCTCTGACTGGCCCTGCCCATGTCTATTTTCTGCCTCCCGAGTCTCAGCTGATTGGCTGGGTCTTCTTTTGTTGCCCTGCACAGGAGAACGGAGCTGGAAAGCAGGTTAGTGGGGTGGGGAGGGAATGGGATTTTACAGTAACCTTCCCCCAGGAGTAGGGAAGAAATTGAGATTTTACATTATCCTTCTCCTGGAGTGGGGTGGGAATGGAGATTTTTCAGTATTCTTCCCCTGCCACGCTCACCAAGCCATGCCCACCAAGCCATGCCATGCCCACCAAGCCATACCCACAGAACCGATAGTAAAAGAATTTGAATCCCACTACTGCTAGGTATGTTACATGACAACAGAACTGCCTAAGTAGAAAGAGAAAAAAGAGTCTTAATGTATTTAAACCAAGCTGTTACTAAGCAGACAAGTTTCCTAATATTAACAGATAAACAAGCAAACACTAGGAGCAGCTTCATAGCAGGAGAATTTCACCAATTAATCAATTAAGCATAGATGTGATTGACTCCATCTTGGTTATGAAAATATGTCTGGAATGCAAGGGTTTAACTATTAGCTTGTAATCTTGGCATGATTTCCTAACATTCCTTATCCAACACTGCATAACAGTTTGGCAGACTAAAAGGTTTCATACAAGCCTTTGGAAAATTGTAGCTTGCACAAGATAATACTCTAAGCCAAAGATATGTATTTCGGGCTTTTATTGTTATTGTTCACTGAAATTGAATTCTGAGTGAATCTCTGGGCCAGAGAAAGTGAAGAGTGCAAAATTGATTTCCTGTGCACATTAAGATTACAGGCTTGCTTAAAAGTATTTAATTGCTTTCTAGGTCCAGTAAAATTCAGAAAGCAAACATTTTCAAAAGAAAGGGGCCACACAAAAAGCAGTTGTGTCTAATGAAATCTGGACTTTATATGGGTGCTCAAGAAGTTGCTAAACTATCATTCTCACAGCCCACACCATTGGTCATAGTTCCCAATATTTAAAAGACCACCCCAATCTAAAAGATATGAACGTTAGTGTTAGATTAGAGATTGTGGAAAGTGTGGAACTACGTACATATTAAGGAACTGCTTCAGGTATCTATGTCCATATTGAAGGAAATTACAAAAGTAGGAATGGATAAAACATTGAAAACAGGGGTGCTCAAATATACCAGTTCCTTGGGTGGGATTTGAAAGAGTCCACTCTAAATAGTCCACCTCCTAATATTGATTGTATTACAGTTCTGGTCAATTCCCACTTTGCAATTCCCAAGAATACATTTAGAAGCTATCTTTCTTCTGGTGAAGTCAGAATTGATTTGTTGAAGCATGCCTATAGTATGTCTCTTGAAATGTTTATGAACTGATCTCCAATGGGCTTTCATTGTAGCTCCAAAGATAGATAGATAGATAGATAGATAGATAGATAGATAGATAGATAGATAGATAGATAGATAGATAGATGGATGGATGGATGGATGGATGGATGGAGGGATAGAGATGATAGAGATAGATATCAAGGTTTATTGGAATAAAACGCATCTTTGGAATTCTCATAGGACATCGTCTTAAATATTCTGGTTAATGTGCTATAATTACAGAAGAGACATTATGTTCTTAAGCTGCTTCAAGGAAATAGACATATAAATTACATATTATTTTGTTTTATTGTCTTACTTGTATGTATAATGTTTGCTTCAGCAGTATTTGTAGTGTGTTCCATACTTTTCTTACCTCCAGACTGCATTTCTATCTTAGCTTTCTCTAGAGAAGATCCAGGTTCATGACTTGTAGTAACTTTCATCTGTGTTATCTTCCACAAGATCCCAGTATTATAAATTAAGTCAAGAAAGAACAATTGCCCCTATACTATACAAGTAGTTTCTTGAATGAATGAGGATTTCAGTCTAAATTTCTGCAATCCTGAGCTTGTGTCTTAACGGGAGGATTATTCTTTGTTTATTGATGTAGGGTCAATGTTGTAATTCCACATACAGTAACACACACACATACATGCACACACACCACAAATAGCTTTCATGGCATTCTTGATGCCATTATGGTCACTTTATTGAAGTAACCCAGATCTACTTGTTGGCCATTCAAATACTACTGAATTTAAACTCATCAAATTTGATTTTCTATTGAGTGAGATTGCTGACAGATAACACCTAACAGGTAGACTTCACTGTAAGCAAATAAAGTTACCATCCTAAAATTGCATACTTTTTAACTTAATTTTTCTGTAAACACAAAGATTAAAATCCACTGAATGAAATCAGCACTTGTCATAAGACCTTTTTTATTTTCCAAGTTACTAAGCTAACTTTATTAAACATGAGTTGCTCATTATTTAAGTCTTAGATTGCATGTATTGTATTTTATATTGTGTCCATTTTGACAGAATACTAAATTGGATATGCCTTGCAATAATATTTTACTATGTCTCCTGGCTGGGTGCCAATTAGATAATAAAAACATCTGGATTGGCCTCACTTATTGGCAGGATAAAATGATGGGAAAATTGCTCGCATGGGGATGTACAAAGATATAAATAGATATACTCAAACAAAATAACACACTCTCAGTTTTAAGAATCACTGATACATGAAAGTTAATCCATTAAGCATATTTTCCCACTTATTAATTAATAGCACATTTTTGTTGAACTTAAGTGTAGTTTTCCACAGAGTTTCCATATATTTATTCTATTCTGGTTAGCACATACCTGCTTGGATTCAGTACTGGAACTTCATGAAATATATTATGCAAGTGTTGCAAGTTAGTATGCCAGCAATAAAATAACTGAGGTCACTAAATCCCTATATATTAACATTCTCATTTGCATGCTTGTTAAAATAAATTACTTTAATGCTGCATCTGAAAGACATTCATAGTCTCTTTTGGTTTAGGGGATTTAAATATTTATACATGAGCTGTGGTGGCTCAGTGGTTAGAATGCAGTATTGCAGGCTACTTCTGCTGACTGCCGGCTTCCTGCAGTTCAGCAGTTTGATTCTTACCAGCTCAAGGTTGAGTCAGCCTTCCATCTTTCCAAGGTCAGCAAAATGAGGACCAAGATTGTTGGGAGCAGTATGGTGACTCTGTAAACCACTTAGAGAGGGCTGTAAAGCACTATGAAGAAGTATATAAGTCTAAGTGCTATTGCTATTTTAATAGTTTCATCATCTTTAATAGCTAGATTATTTCAATTCTTAGGTTAGTATTGTACTTATTTTTAAAATATGTGTTTGTGTGTTTTGTATTCAAACATCATTTACTGTCTTGAGAGCTAGTCAGGTAAGCCAAATATGACTCCAAATCAATCAATTCGACTAGTTTGAGTTTGATCCAATCATTGATAAGTTTACCCAGAGAGAGAGAGGTGAGGGAGGGAGGGAAGGAGAAGATACAAACATAGAAACACACATACACCAAAAAGAAAAAAGCTGGGCAATATTGTGTAGCAAATCCCAGAGTTTTCTGACATTATTGACCTTTAAAAGTTGTTTTGTATGTGCGTTTTTCATTCAGGTCCACAAGAAGCACTCCTTTGCAATTAATTTAGTTGGGTTTAAAATTGTCTTAAAACATCTCTTCAAATCTCTTTTTAAAGTGAATGTTAATTATGGGCTAAGAATAGTTGGATTTGGATGGACTTTATTTATTCCAAGCTCTTGAAATTGCCTGCATTGGAATTGCCTTGAAAAAAATAACTTGTATAGCTGAAGGTTGATCACAGAAAAATATGTTTTATTTTTCTGGAGCCTATTGTGAATAAAAGTGATTCCACAGCTTCAGATTGCTAAAATAGCTTTGATATGAGAATTGTCTGTCAAAGGTTGTTTTGTTTACCACCTACTATTCTATTATAATTCTCTACAAACGTATGACTTAGCTAATACCATATTGTTTCCAAAGAATCCAGCATGTAAATGAATTTCTAAAAAGTTAAAGATAAAGAACAAAATTCCCTTGGTCTATTGCATGGGCCTGAGAGCCATTATTACTATTATTATTATTATTATTATTATTATTATTATTATTATTATTATTATTATTATTATTATTTTGTGCCACCATTCCAAATGTCCTCTGACCACCAGTGGTGGGTTGCTGTGGGTTCGCACGGGTTTGGGCAATCCTCTAGCTAGGACTCTGTGGAGTTCAGCAAACCCACAAATCCCACACTTGGCTGGCCCTGCCCACCCACTCGGCCCCACCCACCCTGCCCCTCCCTTCCCAGGAGTCTCCACAAAGCCCATTTTGGATGCCAGAGAAGTATAGGGCCTGCGTAGAGGCTCAGGGAGGGCAAAAAATGGACCTCCTGGAAGTTCCAGACAGCCAGAAATTGACCTGTTTCCAGCCTCCAGAGGGCCTCTGGAGCCCAGGGAGGCCATTTTCACCCTCCCAGAGGCTAGAAGAAAGCCTCTGGAGCCTGAGGAGGGCAAAAAACAGGCCTCCCAGAAGTTCTGCTAGGCCACACCCACCATGGCCACACTAACCCAGCAACCAGGCAGAGAACTGGTTGCTAAAAATTTTGAAGCCCACCCCTGCTGGCCACTAATATCTAAAACTGGTCTGAATTCCTTATAACTTGAGTAGGAAATGCACAAAGGAACACTTAACATAGATCTAAAGTAGTTTATGAATAAGCAAAACTCAAAGTTCCCAATATCTTTCTCTGCAGATACCTAACATGGAACTAATTATTTTCTATGACTAGACCAACCACTGTGAATCATCTCTGATAAGTATAACTCTTACAGTGTGAGTGATCTTCTCCACAGCAGTTACATAGATTCACTTTAAGCTTCAGAAGTCCAGCAAGAATTCCTTTGCAAAAAGTTTATTTTTGAAGGTTTCCAATACTGCTGACACCCAAAGAACCACTTTTTTATTTAGTTTTTGTGAAATGAGAAGATACACAAGGGAGTGATTGCAATGGCTCAGCCCAATGAATATTTCAGGACTCCTAAAGGATCTTCCTCAGCATATTAGGCACCATAAAACAAACTGCTATTTAAACACTGTCTAGTAAAATCCCTAGTTAAAAATTTTTTGCAGCAACATTGAGCAAAGTGCCAGACACTGGTGGGGTTGCTGTTCGAAAATATTGGTAAATCAGGAGGATGAAAAAGGGAAGCAAACCCCAAATTTTGTGCCTCTGTTATTCAAGATGAGCAATGATGTTCTTCTTTTAATAATTATGTCTTGGGAAACCTGTGTACATGAATATGAAGCCACATGAACTTACCTACAAGAAAAAGTTACTAACTGAGAAAGTGGGACTCTTACTTTATTACTTAGAAAAGATGACTGTTCAGTTCTTGCTCTTTCACACAGAGACCCACAGAGACCCACACTCACACACAGACAGATGATAGGTTGGTTGATGGATGGGGAGAGAGAGAGAGAGAGAGAGAGATGGGTAGACGGGTAGATGGATAGGTGGGTAGATGGGCAGATAAAAGATAGAAAAATGACGGACAGACAAACAGAGATAGATAGATAGATAGATAGATAGATAGATAGATAGATAGATAGATAGATAGATAGATAGACAGACAGACAGACGGACAACTTCATTCCTCATATCCTTTTGAGACTTCAAAGAGAGCCCAGGTCTATGTGACTGTGCTTTCATTCTTACTAATAGATAATCTGCATAAGGTATGTTGGTCCATCCAGTGCCTTTGGCTGAAACTTTTGTATCAATAAACTAATGATTCAAAAATAAAAGATCAACAACCAAAGAATGCAACTTCAACATCCAAGGTTTCCACTGAAAACGACAAGCCTCTCATGTGATCAAATATTTTAACATTCAATATATTCCCTGCATATGAAAGATTAGCAGGTTCGGTAAAATGGGGAAAGGTTTACCATTTTTCTGTCCGAAGACTTCCTTCCTATGAGGAAAAAATGCTGTGCAATTAAGAAGAGTCATGGAAATGACCATAGATCTTATATGAATTAAACTTAGATATTATTCATTGACCTATAGCAGACAAGAAAACAAAGAAATGGAGCAATGAAGGATGGAAATAGACATTAAATCAAAATTATACCATCATCATCATCATCTTTCCCCTAGACTTAATGTGTTCTCATTATGGGTAACAACCATCAATAAAAAATGTTTGACACTTATTTCTTTCACACAATACACTTCTAACAAATAATAAGAGATACATTATTCTCCTAGAGTTTTAATCTTTATCCTGGTGTCAATGCCTAAAGAGATAAAAATTGGTAAAATGATTTCCATACAAAGCAAAGATACAGTATTTGGACTGTAGTGGGGCATAAGCAGTTCACTGTTCATTACAGCAATATAATAAGCCTTGTTGTTCACTCCTGCCAATATTTTAAGCCCAAATTATTTTTATTGTAACATATAATTCTTGTTGTTCTTTTAAAGCTTGCTGTAATCACAGGTTTGTGTTGGAATCAGTCTTATCTTTCTCCTCTTTTTTATGTCCTCTTTTGATTTAGTTCTTTTATGCAGATAAACAATCTACTGTGACAAGATAGAAATTCTTTCCTGAATCTCCAAGTGATGTAATCTCTAATGGTTTTTATACAGTAATATATAATGTGTTTTGTTTGGAAAGAAAACAAACATCTCTCTCTCTCTCTCTCTCTCTCTCTCTCTCTCTCTCTCTCTCTCTCTCTCTCTCTCTCTCTCTCTCCATGTGTGCATTTCTATGTATGAAATGTTCCTCTATTCCTCTATCTCTCTCCCAATGATCTTCAGTTTTTGGCTTTGATATTGTCCAATGTATTCCAGTATTTGAAGGGCTGCCACAAGGAAGACAGGGTCAATGTATTTCCCAAAGCACCAAAAGGCAAGACAAGAAACAATAGATGGAAACTAATCAAGGACAGAAGCAACCTGGAATTAAGGAGAAACTTCCTAGCAGTGAGGACAATTGACTAGTGGAACAGCTTGCCTTCAGAAGTTGTGGGTGCTTCAACACTGGAGGTTTTTAAGAGGACCCTGGACAGCCTCTTGTCTGAAATGGTATAGGGTCTCCTGCTTGAGCAGGGGCTTTGCCTATAAGACCTCCAAGGTCCCTTCCAGTTCTATTCTGATTGATTGATTGATTGATTGAAAGATGGATTGATTGATTGTCATATGAGGTAAAAGTAACAATCTATAAAAATAGACTTGCATAAAAGATATGGCTCTCAGAAATCCTGATATAGCTTTAGAAACTTGGATGGGTTACGGCCAAAGGCTGAGTGGGGCACTACTAGAAACTCTGGTCATCTGGTCATCATCTGATCCTGGTTCAAAATCAGGATTATTGAGTTCATGAATCTTGCAAGCTACACAGAAGCTAACGGGTAATTAATAGAGAGCTTGTACTTGCTCCATTTTAATAGAAGCAACCCTGATGTTGGTCACCTAGAAAGGTCAGAATCCTTCTGTGCGAGCATCTCATTGAACATTTCTGCATTACTCTCTTTGCAGACCACTGAGATTTTGCATTGGGGGGAGGCAATAATTCCATGGCCTCATCTTCAGAGAGTGATGGCAGTTATTTTTGCTGGGTGCTGCTTTGCCCCACCAATAGCCCAGCTGGTGGAGCTGTCTGCCTGTCATCTGTTGGCCCTTTTGGGGTTGGGCACTCATCCTTGGTCCCCTTTCCTTTCTAGTGCCCACCATGACACCTACTTACTGATCATTTTTCCCTTCCCTTCCACTTTTGCATCGGATTAAATTAAGGATTTGTGATTTATCTGGATCAAAACCATTAAAAAGCAAAAGTTAGACTATTTTGGACATGTGAAGCAACCCTGGAAAAATATGGCATACTTAACTTGATCCTTGTCTCCTGGTTCAAAATCAGGATTATTGAGTTCATGAATCTTGCAAGCTACACAGAAGCTAACAGGTAATTAATACAAACGAGACAAACAAGATCTAGGCAGAGGAAGAACATCATGGCTTCAAAATCTAAGGGACTGGTTTGGACAAAATTCACCACACTCAGTCCAGCTGTTGATAAAAAAAAATAGGGTTGCCAACATGTTCACCAATGTCTGATGATGCATATGGCACAAGAAGAAGAAGAAGAATTTATCTGCTGTTTAAAATGTGGTTTCTAGTACAAGCTTCCTAGGGGAGTATTTCTCTATCAAATAAGGACTTTTAGGTCAGCACACTGTGATTTGCCCCAATGTTTTTCTGTTCCGTACATCTTCAGATCTTGCAACAAAGTATTATGTTTTCTGCCTTGTAAAATTAGGAGAAGAGATGGGATGAACTATCCTTATAATAGAATTGGTACATTCTATTATACATTCTAATATAGAATTCTGACAAGAGAACATCTGCCTGATGTTGTGAGCAAGATGAATGAGGAAGTGAAACAAATGAAATAAGTTTCATGTATAAAAAGCCTTATGTAAAGAGAGAAAATGAAAGAAAAAAGGAGCAAATAGTTAAGTTGCTTTACACACGTCTCTCAGAAAATGTGTGTGCACTATGGAAAGTTCTAAGTTTTACAGCCATCTTATTTAATTAGTATAAATAATCTTTTACTGCTAAGCATTAATGATTTTTAGATAAATAGTCAGGTTATCCTTTATAATGATGAAACAGCTACTCCCTTGCCTCAGCTGTTTCTCTCCATGTTTGGTTTCTTTAGTGCTTTCTTTGCCGTTTGGGTTTTTTAAAAAAAATCAATTAAGTATACCAGTGTGCAATGATAATTAGATTTTAGAGACAGTTAAGAGCCTGCATGAAGACTGAATCAGAGGGATTTTCCCTGGCCACAAATTAACTTTACTGAAAATGTGGAGCCAAGTATCAAGTGAGAAGCCTTATCTCTTTAATTGTTGTAATTAGACAGTGACATTTAAGAGTACATGAAATGGAGATAGTGGAAAAGACAATTAATTAGAATCAGACTGTAAATATGCCTTTTAAACCAGAACATCAGAGTAGTTGTTTACACATTCAAGTCCTTACATCAAGGTTGCAATGCCCTTTCAAAGGATTTGGGGCAGGGGCTTGAAAAACTTTCTTCAGACAATATCAAATATAGGTTTCATATTTCCAGTTGTTATTTACCCATCCATTTTGTAGGACACTCACTGGATTTTCTATATTAAATGGAATGGATACATGGAAGAGATTTTCGTAGTTCTGTTCTATGCAAAGACCAAGACTAGAAAGTGGACCATAGAACCGTCAAATGAGTTTTATGAATTAAGCAATTCAGTGTTGAAAAATGTAAGGTTCTACAGATAGACAAGAAAAACCAAATATATAGATATAGAATAGGTGGTACCTGGTTTCACAGGAGCAACTGTGAAAGGGATCTAGGTGTCCTAATAGATCACCACTAAGTATGAGTGAGCAGTGCCCAGCAGCTGCCAAAAATGCAGTCCTAGATAAAGAGATAGCTTCAAGATCATATGGTGTGATAATACCGTTTTGTTAGTGAGACATACTTGGAATATTGAATCCAGTTCTGTTCACTATGATACAAAAAATTGTTGAGACTCTAGAACAGGGCTGTCAAATTCCTGGCACTCAGGCCAGATGCATCACACGCTGGCCACACCCACGTCCATTTTAGTGAAGGGGGGAAAAGTACTGATATGTCACATGATGCTGCCATAAGTTTGACACCCCTGCTCTAGAAAGAGGGCAGAGAACAAAGATGAAAAGGGATCTAGAAGCTAAACCGTATTGAGAAGCTAAATCAATGCTTGAAGGAACTGGGTGTATTTAGTCTAATGAAGAGAAGGACTGGGGTGATATGATAACAATCTTTGAGATTATTTGAGAGGCCAACACAAAGAAGAGGGTGTCAATCTATTCTCCAGAACAGGACAAGAAATAGCAAGTAGAAGATCATTAAAGAGAAAACCAACCTGGAGCTAAGGAGAAATTTACTGACAGTGAGAACAATTAATCAGTGGAATAACTTACATTTGGAAATTGTGGGTGCTCCTTCACTGAAGGTTTTCAAGAAGAGACCGTACAGCCATTTCTTCAGAACAGTTTGCTTGGGTAGGATCTCCAAGGTCCTTTCCAAACTTATTATTCCATGTCCTATATTATGAGTTCTGAAGGAACTGAATCCTGATTAATGTACTTTAATGGATTAGGATGATTTTGTAAAAATTTGAGGGACTTTCTTGCCTCCTTATAGAAAGGGTGAAGGTTCAAAGGGATGGTTTTGTTTCAGCCAGTTTCTTTTGACTTGATCACATTACCTATTGGTGAAAGGTACAAGTCTACCAGAGGTGGTATTCAACCGGTTTGGACCGGTTCTAGCATACCAGTTTGCAGAAATTTTGAGTAGTTTGGAGAACCACCTCTGTCTGCCCCCACCCACCCACTCCTGCCCTTTCCTGTCCTATATTCCCTTGCTTTTTTTAGCAGCAGAGTGGATTGCCGTGCCTCAGGTGAGCTAAAAAACAGGTTACCTCACTAGCGCTGACACAGAGAACGGTTTTTGAGTGCTGCGCACACAGAGTGTGTATCATAGAACTGGTAGGAAAAAAAATGTAGAAGTCTACCAATCTCCTACATTGTATAATGATGTGACAATATTCATCATGCTTCTAAAAAGTGCAAATATATTTAGAACATCAAAAATTTTAAAGATCTCTGAGTGTGATCATAGTTGATATTGCCAGTGTAATTTGCTTCATGTATATGTGTATAAAGAATATATCTATACTATATGAATGCATATAGACTACATACATTTATGTCTATATCAAAATAGAAAGACATTGCTGTATATCATTGTGTATTCAACATTGAAAGATTAGGTAATTATGATAGCAGTTGGGACTGGCATTTCAGTCATAAGTCGTAATAGTCATAATCAAAGGCACTCATGAGATCAGACCTGATTTTATGATACTTTACAGTGGTCATTAAGTAAATAATGCAGTCAGCAGTCCAAATCTATTCTCCCAAGTAGACAAGTTTTTTAAATATATGTTAGGACACTTGACAATTTTAAGTCAATTTAAATGCGTTCATGAAATAGAACAAAAAAACATTAAAAACCAACAAAAACAACTCAATCAAGACCCAATAACCATCAGGTGCTGCAACTAGTTGTAAATGTAAATTGTTTACCAAGCATCTGAAATACAATCATATGATCACAAGCAGGGGTGGGATTCCACTGGTTCTATCCGGTTGTATAGAACCTCTTGTTAACTTTCTAAGCAGTTCGGAGAAACGGTAGTTAGAAGCAATCTCTGTTTGTTTGTTTTTCCACCCTTATTACTTCCTGTCTCCAGAGCTTGTGAGGTTTGGCTTTCTTAAAGGGGAAGGGTTGTTTTAAGATTTTTACACTGCTGTTGGGAGGAAATACTTCCTTGGACAATCAGCACTTTGAAGAAATAATTGAATAATAAAGCAAAGCTTTTACTGACAGAAAACCAAGGTGAGTGATATTCAGCAAAGCTTCTTGGCTATCTAGAAGGATTGACATTCAAACGTGAGTTTACATACCCTTTCTGAGTTTTGGTCCAAAACTGGTTTTTGGTGAAGGTTAATTCTATGCTTGGTGAAGTTTAATCCTGTGTTTATTGATGGGGTAATTTTCCCTATTCAGCTTCAACAATCAACAGCAACTGTTGTGATTTAATTATTTGTATTGTGTTTGAATTTGTTCTTGTCTCATGGTTTCTTTTTCTATTTGGGGAAGGGATCTGCCTCACTGCTTTAGTACTATCTGGCACTGTCCTTTTGGGGTATGCTTCCAAGACCAGGATGCAAGCTTGGCACTGATTTTTTTTACTGCCTTTGGGTGGGGGGGGCATGTGATCTTTCCTTAAATCTGGATTATTTCCTTAGGATATCTTGTGAGGTGAATGAGCCCAGCTGGTATCTTTAAGTGGTGCAAATGGATCTAAGGTTTGCTTTTCCTGGGTCTGTTTTTTCTGGAGAGCTTAAATGACCTCTCTGCTAAAGGGTTTCACTTTATGAGCAAGAGTTGGCTGCTTGATAGTTATCACTGCATTATAACTATTTTCATTCCTCAAGGTGCTTGATTTGTAACTCTGGCTTGCAGGTATTTTTAATCTAATGATTGGCATTTAGGGCAGCTTTTTGCAAGCAAAGAAGCTTTTTGTAGTTTTGTACAGGTAATCCTTGACTTACAACAGTTCATTTAGTGACCATTCAAAGTTACAATAGGACTGAAAAAAGTAACTTATGACCATTTTTCACACTTAGGACCGTTGCAGCATCCCCACTGTCATAAGAGGCCAGGTGAGGAGAAGCGCCCCTTAACATGAGTGATGTTGTGTTGGCCACACCCACCCAGTCACATGACCACCAAGCAACACCCACCAACCAAGCCACACCCACAGAACCGGTTGTTAAAACAACTGAATCCCATCCCTGATCACAAGGTATGTGTATTTCACATTTTACAATGAACTGAATTGCTTCCCAGACCATAAAGCAACCTTCATGTGAGGCCATAGTAAAATCTAAATAGTTGTTAAATAATTGATTGTATGTCAAAGACTACTTCTCTTCTCTTCTCTTCTCTTCTCTTCTCTTCTCTTCTCTTCTCTTCTCTTCTGAAATGTATTATTTAAGCATATAATATATAAATGCATATAAATTATTTTAAGGCCCCATTAATTTGCATGGGCTAAAAAACAGGGTGCTATTCAAAGGATTCAAAATTACCTATCAAATATTTATATTAACAAGTAAAATGTTATTTTTTATGTTTGGCAAACTTGCTTCTATCTGTATTTTTATTTATCTATTTCCTATCATTTAAAAAGTAAAAATATTACAGTGTTTACTCTTGATCCAGCCCTTTGGGTTGCTTAAGACCAAATGGTTTAAAGTTCCCTTTAAAATAGAAAAGATAGAGATAAAATTAAGCTGTATGATTTTATCATCTTTGAAATGTGGTGAGTTAATGGGTTAAATAGCCTGCTGAGAGTCAAACTCAGCAGGCTGATAACCCATCTAGGATTTGTTGGGAGGTGGAAGGGAGAGAGGGAGAGAGAGAGATAAAGGGAGGGAGAAGGGGGAAAGAAATTTTGATTTTGATTTCAAATGTACAGCCAAGCACTCCATTAATTACAACTAACAATTTATCTAAACCATTAGCTATTCCAGCCAAAAAAAAAAAAAAGAATGGGGACTGCATCAGGAATTTATATGTGTCATGCTCCTATCTGAATCTGATTCTGAAGGGGAGGCTGAGCAGCTGACAGGGAGTGAGAGTGTGGCTTCATTGGCTGTGGAAGAAACTGGAGAAGGGCAAAGTCTGGCTGGGCAGAGCAGGGAAGAGGTAGAGCAAGTCAGAGGGAATTCAGAGGAACACTCAGGGCCACCCCCTATTCATCCTAGGGCATGCAGGGAGAAACAGAGAAGGGTGCAACCTGAGTTTCCTGGCTTACGGGGGAGGAAAGGGCCCTGATTCCCTTCATTAGCTGAAGCTGGGAACACAGTGTTTAAAAAGGGAAGCTACACACAGCAAAATTGTTGGAAGCAAATTGTGAGTTATCTGTTATTGTCGAGGCTTACCTAGGTTCCTGGTGTCTTCCCAACTGTGTGTGTTTTGTTGGCCTTTCAAGCCTGCAATTCCTTATCCTGCCCTGTCAAGTTAATTGTTGCAGCGTGGTTTGTGTGGATTTTTATTTACAGTTTGTATGTACTTGTTTTCAGACTGAATGCTCTCCACTTAAAGACTGTTCTTGGGAGAGTTTTTTTTCTCCAGCCAAAGGTAACCTGGACATTGGGGGCAAAGTTGGAGGTATTAAAGGGACTTTTCTTGCTTATTTAACTGTGTTGCCTTTGTGCCACCCCGGGTCATCACAATATGATATATATTTAATATAATTATATCTGGATTTAACTACTACCATTGAGAGATACAAATGTGAATCTATTTTCTTACTGAAAGGACTCCATCCTACCATGAATAGGTACATCATAATTGAACTTTTTTTTTTGCTAAATTCCACAACACAGTATAATCTTACACACCCACTTTTACCCCTTAGAACTGCAGAAATAAACAATCACATGCATTTGATATCATTTAGATAGCCTACTGTATTGGGTACTTTAGGAAAGATTTTACATATTAAAACAAATTATATGCTCCCCCCACCTCCCAAGAAACAATACAATAGATAATGGAACTGTATTCAATAAGATCAACTTACAGCATCAAAGCATATTGATTATCAATGACAGCCAGACTTCTAACACTCATTAGAACCTCCAAAAATCTACCTGGCTTCCCAATTATCTGAGACAAAGCTTGATTGAAAACCCCATTAAAATCATTAAGATCTTCAATCTTTAACTTGAAAGGGTTTTATATCAAGCTCAGGGACAGTAGTGAAGACAGCGGCATCACACCCATCATGCTATAGAAAACAACAGGAAACCGAGGCCACCTACTAAGCCTTTTTCCTGAAGATATTAGGAAGAATTGTCACATAAATCCATAGTTAAGAACAGTGTTGCTGGTCTTTTAAATTCAGTAGTATAACACCGCAATTTCGCAGAGATCAGTAACTAATCAGGGACTTCTTAGAAAGGAGCCACAATCACCAATTACCTTGGTCTCATCACATGGAAGAGCCTTCTGAAATATAATTTACTATTAGAAAAGATCAGTTTAATTTTTTTTTTTCATTCAAGGTAGAAAAAATTAATCATTTAAAATGTAATGGCCATAGTCCAGTACTTCAACCTTCTCCAGAAACAGTCCTGATTACTTGCCTATTGACTTCAGGGGCCAAATATATAGTGGAAGAAAATATATATAGGGATATTTACATAATCTTGTTCTGCTCAGGATTCTCAGATTTAAAAAGATAATATTTAATAATATTTAGGTAATATTTAAGATTTTATTTTCTCTTTTCTTTCCTTTTTCCCTTTTTCCTCCCTTCCTTGCTTCCTTCTTTCCTTCCTTCTTTTTTCTCTCTCCCTCCCTTCCTCTCTTCCTCTCCCTTTCCCTCTCTCTTTTGGTTAATTTCTATTCAGTTTTAAATCCTAGCAACTACATGGATAAGTTTCTTGGCAGCATTTTCAAATGTCGTTTTCCTTTTCCTTTTTCCCTAGGGCTGAGAGAGAGTTAATAATATATTATTGTCATTCTACGTATATACACAGTATACACATACACATAAATTCCCATAAATTCACATAACACCCAGAGACCAGATCCAACATGCACACACACATGACAATCCCCCAATATACCCCCATCCACCAAAATTCCCCACCCCCTAAAAACACACAAGCATCCACAAAACAGACCAAGTAATACTGTCCAACAGCTCACTGAAGGTGGTCCTTAAGTTCATTGTTAAGTGCAATTATAGCTCTGGGATAAAAACTGTTCAGAAAACATGTGGTCTAAGTTTTAATTGTTCTGTATCTTCTGCCAGAAGGCAACAGTTCACAAAGATTATAAGCAGTTACTAGTTCATGGTCACACAGCAGGCTTTGGGCCTGAGGCAGGACTAGACCACATAATCTCATGGTTTCTAGCCTTTAATCACTATATCAAAATATTTCTTGATGAACCTTATCTTGAAATTATTTAAGGATGAAGGGACAGAATCCACCGAGAGTCTTAAGTGGCTGCTATAAATGGTTTATATCCTTTGTTATCCACTAGAAAATATAATATAAAGAAAGTTATATTTCAGGAGGACGATACTTTCCTGTATTTGGCAAAGTTGCATATAAAATGTATTAATGATTAAGTCTGTGTAGCACTTTGGATTCCAAGGCAAATAGATGCTTAGGAGGGGTTTCAATCATCTGCAGCTTTTAAAAGCATTAGTATATTTTCTAGGATTGCTTGGCAGATTCCTGGAAAAAACGTGTTTAGTGTAAGGAATTGTCAATAGATAATAAGCATGTTTAGTGTAAGGAATTGTCAATAGATAATAAGCTCATACAACTCTACCACGAGACATTGCACAGTTCTCTTAGATAAAGTTTGACTGGTTTTGATTTTATTGACCACCCAAATCCAGTAGTCTCCAAAGTTGCTTTTAAAAAAGAAATAGTAAATTGGATAAAGTTGCATAAGAAAGTGTGAATCATAATAAATATTGCATAGGACAAAACATGTCTAATTTTCAGCCGTTTGGAAAAAACACACAGAGAAAATATGATGAAGTAGAATAATGTGTTGATACATGCAGCATTGATGCAGAACAAAGATAGACTGATTCACAATTGCTAACCATTAAATATTCAGAAACTGCATGCTTCATAACTGGATTAAAATAAACAGAAGATTTAAAATGCCAAGCAGAATATATTAGTTAAGTGAGTCAGCTATGAATCAAAGCCTTCACTGCTGTCTTGAATCAGTGTTTGTGTTATCCTGATTTTGATGATCAGTATAATGATCATATGTTTTTAACCTATAGGTAAATGGAACAGTGTTTCCTAGAGCAAGTACTATTTTGAAAATAAAAATTGACTCCAAGAAATTTGGAATTGTTTCCTTGGAAGCTTTATCTCAAAAGTCTGTTTTTCTTAACTTCAGCATAAATTAACATTATGACACTTGTCTTACCAAACCACATGTGCTGTAGAAAATAAATCAATTTTAAGTTTGGCGTGAGGAGGCAAAAACATAACTGAGTTGGCATTTGAGTTTGGTTTATCTTATAATTTGGATAATTATCTTATCCTATAATTTGGATTCACAGACATCTTGTATTAATTTGCTAGAATCTTAAGAGGAACTCTTCAAACCCAACAATTTTGACTACAAAATTTAACTAGCAAATTGTCATTAAGTGCACAGTTTGAAAAATATCATTTTAGTATCATGCAAATGTGATCAGCCACTTCATTGTGCCAGGATTCTCTTTCTGGATATAAATGTCTTTGTTGTGTTTCATCATTATAGAATCACTCAGTTTGCTTAAATAAGAAATTATTCTTTATATGTGTTAGGAATATGAAGTTGTTCTGAAAATTAGGAATGATATCTCAACAGCCTTAGAGGGCATATCTCTAAGAAAGTGTTTAAAAACTGTATAAATGAGTTGTTTAAACACCATGCTCGTTCATGTTCAAAAAGATTTTCATAACAAGTAAGGATCCAAGTCATGGTGGAATTCAAATAATTTAACAAATGGTTCATTGCCCTAATGATTTCTTCCAACAACCAGTTCATAAACTTCTCAGAAAGTTAACTCTGTTTCTCCTGAAGTTGTGTGAACTGGCTGAATCCCAACATTGATCTAAGTCTAGTTTCATCCATTAGGGGCATATAACATACTTAACCAAACCAGGTTTATTACGAAAGTAGTGGCTGCACTGCATAACTGCTGAATTTCCTTAGCTCTTTTTTTTTTTTTTTTTTTTGAGGGGGTGATCTTCAAATCCACCTTATTTGTTATATTTTATGGCTCAGTGTAGTGTGTATGTCAACATAAAACATTTTGTATACACTTTCTATAGTTGACAACAGAAAGAAGGGGGGAGTTTCAAAGAGCAGGCAACAGTGTGAAATTGAAAGTACATTCTATTTATATTTTCTTCAGAGACTGATTAGATGGCTGAAGTTCCGCCATGAAAATAACTAATTGGAGAGCATGATTGATGACTCTTGGCTATGGATATTTTTCATTGGATGATACACCCAGAGGAGTGGGGGGGGGAAGCAGGATCAAGGGTGACAGTGAATTACGTATCTCAGAGTTGGCTACGCCGGACGTAGAATGGTAGCTTCAAATAAATCCTCTTTAGTTTTGGGAGTGTGGCTCGAGGCTCTTGATTTAACTGGAGTAACTGTCAGAACCTTGACAGTGCAAACCCAACACTGGATAATTGAGTAACCAAGTTAAGCTTGTCGAACAAACAACAACAGTGAATCTCAAAGATTTGTTAATACCCTGGAATTAAGACATGGTTATAGCTGAAACACCACATTTAATTTGAGTAGTGAGTACTCATGAAGTTGATGATAAAAGTTTGGGAGGTAATTATAAATGTGATTGCTTGAATATATCAACAACTGGAGAATTTAAATTTCAGATTCTTTTTCTGGACATAGCCAAGGATCAACTCATAATGTTCCTTGTAAACTTATTTTTTGTTCTTTCTGGCTTCTTTGGATCCAGGGATTGAATGATATGGACTTTTTGTAGAAAAAAAGTTGTAGAGGTGGTTTCTTGTATTCTTATTTCAGGATGGTTTTTCAACTTCCCATTCTAGCCATAGCTCCACATATTCACAACTTCTTTCCTATTATCCAAATATTAACCAAGTTTGATAATGTTTGATGCCATGGATTCCTCATACCAGGAGGGAAAGAGGATGGAACTTTGCAAAATATTATAGATTATCAGAAATAAAGGTAACCATTTTATACTACATCAACAGAAGCTTAGCAAGGGAATCAAGTAATCCCATGACTAACAAACTTAGAGGTGCTGAAGTAAATATATTCATTTGCTATGATTTCTGGTTATCTAAGCGTTTTCCCCTTTCAATAAATCTAGTTAATATTACACTTTGAAAATCTAACTTTCTTAGTTATGAGCCCTGCCAGGGATATGACACTTAGTTTTTCAAGATTAGCTAAAATAAAATATTGGTTTGGATTGATGAATGGATATGAATCTTGATGGCATGCCAGGGATAAGTTATATTACAGAGAATTCACTTTTTCCAATCAAGTTCTATAAATCTTCACTTAAATCAGAGGATGTAATATTCTGCTACATGATTATATGCACATGATTACATGAGTCAGTTGGAAGAGTGATAATTTTGATGCTTCTAATATCCTATCAATCATATGCTTCTAATACTCTATCAATGAAAGAAATGCAAAAGAGCAGAGTTATTTGTCCTTCCTTTTGCCCATTCCTAGGATTGACAGTATATTCCCTCAAATTTAACAGGATGAGCAAATAAATGTACAGCAGCTCTTAAACTAATAAAACTGGTCAGTTTGTGAAGTTATAGAAAAAATTCAAGAGGACTTGGAGCGTTCCAACCTTGTATGAATTATCTCTGCTATGAAACCTTTAAAAGTTGGAAACAAGGAATTAAAAACTTATGTTTACCATGGTAAATTCAAAGATCAAATTCCATTTGTGAGGAGAAAATCCAGGTATATCCAAGACATATAATTTGATAAGGCCATTTTTGCCCCTTCCGTTAATTTGTGTCTGGACAACTCCCTGTAGTTTTCTTGGCAAGGTTTTCCAGAATTCGTTTGTCACTACCTCCTTCCTAGCACTTCGAAACAGCGATTCGCCCAAGGTCACCCAACTGACTTTGTGCCTATGCTGAGACTTGAACTCATGAGTTCCTAGTTTCTAGCTGATGCCTTAACCACAACATTAAACCGGTTGTCCAATAAGTCCATAGAACTATTTTATTACAGAAGAGACTAAACCATAATAATTTACTTCCAGAACAGAATTTAACATTTGTATTATAAGCAGTAGATTATATTGCACAGGAGCTATTTTCTTGTCCCTCTGCATCTTTCATAAAATAATTTGTAAAATCCATCCTACTAATTTTACATGTTTTAGGGAAATGAATGTACTGGAAACTTATAATTACAAGTTTTAAATCACAAGGGAAATTGCATGGGTGTGCTGGCAACATAAAAATGTTGGAAAATAGCCAGTTGATATGTTTGGGCAAGCTTGGGCACCAAACTAGATACAGAAATTGTTTATTCATAAAGCAGTAGCTAAAAATGTTGTGTGTTGTTGTTGTAAATTCTGTATGATCAGGAAAGAAACAGAGAAAACATGTTTTGCCAATTAAACAAAAGCAAGTCTTCCAAGGCAGATGTTTTGAGAGCAAGGAAGGGGACTACATTATTCCTGAACACATATGCCTGCGTGTGTGTGTGTGTGTGTGTGTGTGTGTGTGTGTCCATATACATATATGTATATAGAATTCTGAAAATGATGAGAAGAACATGGAGACTGTTTTTTCCATATCTCTTATTCTTATATGGGAAATATTTTTGATAAAAATCTAGCTGCAATTAGTAGGGAGGACTCCAAGCAGTATTTAATATTAGACAATTATGAAACTGCCGGAAAAGTTTATGGAATGTTTATCTTCCTTGCTAAAGAAGACTGAGCTTTGCTTATTGCACTTTGTTGTTGGTGTTGTGGAAAGTGAAAGTGGCATAATAGCCTATTGATACAGGGAAAAGACAATAGCTTTCTGAACAGGCAGCTGAAGCTATCCAGGAGAGGCAGAGCAGAATGTATCAGAGGATGGGAAGGAGGAAAACAAGAATGAAGCAAACAGACAAGGAAGTGCTCAATACCAGTGAACACAAGGCACGATACCATGTATCTCTCTCTAGAGGACAACTAACTGGTACTTGAGCAACCTATGCCACAGAACATTGTGAATAGTAAGTTGAGCTCTCATAGAAGAAAGGACTCCAAAAGCCTCTCAAGACATAAAATACATATTATAGATGTTGGTGTTTTCTATGAAGGGGAACAAGGCAGTTATGGGCAGATATGATATGACATTTTGGGCTTGGACAACCTTGAACTACGCCACCTATACTTAAGCATAGCACACAAAATTATCTGCTACAATGTCCTGCCAGTCAATGACTACTTCAGCTTCAACCACAACAATATAAGAGCACACAACAGATACAAACTCAATGTAAACTGCTTCAAACTCGATTGCAGAAAGTACGACTTCAGCAATGGAGTGGTCAATGCCTGGAATGCATTACCTGACTCTATTGTTACATCCTTTAACCCCTACTCCTCAAACCTCAAACAAACCACTATTGACCTCACCTCATTCCTAAGAGGTCTGTAAGGGGCGTGCATAAATGCACAATCATGCCTACCGCCCCTGTCCTATTGTCCTCATTTATTCGTACCTATTTCCTATATTCTTACTCAAGTTTATACTTTTACCTATTATCTTATAAGTGATTGACAAATCAAATAAATAAATAAAAATAAAAATAAACTGTCTTATCTTATGGAAGATCACATATAGTGTATGAAGAAGAGGTTACTAAGTTGATTCAAACCCGCTAGCAATTATCCTTCCCACAGCCAAAGGTATTTTAAGAGGAAGGGGAAAGAATAAGATGGCAATTATTCGATGGATAGAAGGGTGAAAGTCAAGAATGGATGTTTTCTTTCATTTTTTTTTACTTTTCTATACTCTTATTGTATTGCAAAATTCTAATATATGATACTATTTTTAGATGACTCACTGTTGGCTGAATTACCACTCAGAAGAGGACTTATTAATGGCTCCACCTCACACATTCATAGTGTTTATAGGTGAAACAAAACTATGAAGAATGATTAATATCTTAGATGAAAAAGAAAAGTCTTAAATAAGCTTTAAATAAATCTACACAGGTTTTTGCACTGAAAAAACAAAAACAAAATAGCAGAAATAAATTAAATATTTTGCACCTGGGTAAGAAAATATAAGGCACAAGTTGAGAATGTGAAAAACCCAGTTTGGTAGTCATACATGTGGAAAAGTTCTAGCTATCCTTGTGAACACCAGTTAAACAGTAGCCATTAATGTAAGTAACTGAAAATAATACAAAGGTTATCTTGGGATCCATTAACAGGAACATAGAGTGCAAATCATGAGAAATAACAAATCTCTATTTGGACTATATTCTGGCAAGACTCCACTTGGGATGAGCCAAACACTTGCTATGATGTTGGTATTATATATATATATATATATATATTTTTTCTGAGGTTCTCGCGGGTATTTGTATGTGGATCTTTGGTTGTTCGGGTTTTCTCCCGCGTAAGATTCGAAGTATCTAGGCAACGTTTCGATGAAGTCTCATTCATCATCTTCAGGCTTCTGTCTCCAGCTCTGTGCTTCTCAGAGTGATGTGAGATTGCAGCTGTTTCTTCCTTTTAACTGCTAGTGGGGGTGGGACTTGATTGGGTGGGGGCTTGGCTGTGTTCTGATTGGGTGGGGGTGTGTTCTCATTGGTAGGGGGTTTGGCTGTGTTCTGATTGGTTGGGGGGTTGGCCGTGTTCTGATTGGTTGGAGGTGTGTTCTGTTCAGATGGGGGCTTGGTTGTGCTCAGGTTAGTCTTAGTTGCTGGGGGATTTGAGTTGGTGAGCTGTGATCTTCCTGTTTGGCTTCGAGTTCGTGGTCGTGCTGCATCTTCATAGTGGGTGTCGGTTTGCTTCATGTATGGCTCGGAGGGGTTTGAAGTGGGTAGTGATGCAGCTGCACAGAGCACAGAGCCGGAGACAGAAGCCTGAAGATGATGAATGAGACTTCATCGAAACGTTGCCTAGATACTTCGAATCTTACGTGGGAGAAAACCCGAACAACCAAAGATCCACATACAAATACCCGCGAGAACCTCAGAAAACAAATATTGCACCTCTACGGGGAGGAAACCCACCATCTGACCAGGACTTATGAAAAACTTGAAGTCCAAAGAGCCTCCATTTTATGTGACCTTGCATTCCTATGCAACTGCCGAGATCAAAATTTAATTCCCACAAGCTTCCAATTGAAATTCCACACCAACACAGCAGCCACCAAACGCATCCTAAAAAGAACAGAACTGGCCCTAATTAGAAATGAACTTCACACAAAAAGGTTTCTCCTAGACCAAATCAACAAAGATCTCCTCACACTCCACCTCAGACTCAGCAACAAGATTCACCCCTACTTTGGGACAAATCCAAACAACTCGCTGTCTGGAGAGCCGAAACACAGACCACCCTCAAGACAGACACACACACCAACAAACTCAGGAAACTACAACAACGCCAGAAACCAACTCCTCCCCCCCCACAGCCACACATGAAACAAACAGTGCACAACATCTCAGACAAGATCCTCACTGAAGCTGAAACCAAGGTCCTTTCAAAAGGATTCAACTTTGCAGTCGCTCCCAAACACATCCCCACAGAAACCATCATATGCGGAGTTGAAACCAGCCTGACCAAAACCAACCCTGACGATGCTAACAAAATCAGACTCGAAATCACCAACATCCTCTGCACTAGCAAACCACCCAAAAGCAACTTATCCAAAGAAGAACAAACTGCACTACTTAACCTGAAAGAAGACACCAGCATAATAATCCTACCAGCAGACAAGGG